>NC_088854.1:29049741-29649741 GCF_963853765.1 Magallana gigas
TATATTTCATGATCCACCTCAGTATTGTAGAGGTAACCCCTTCCCATGTATGCATGTATTTTTTTTAAAAGTTTTCAATTGATAGTATTTTGTATCAAGTCGAGACACCAATATCAGCCAGGGCCAATGGCCTGAGGGCTGATATTGGTCGAGGGCTGATACAGGGTGCAATATATATATGGAAAAGGATATGTCTATTATTCTACCTTATGGATGCATGGCATTTTTGTTATTGATCTTCATTTAGAATAGAAGTAATGTAAAGAAATATTCTGGAAATGAAATAAACGATAAATTAATCTTTAAAAAATCTGTTACACATGTATCTACAATTTCTAAGATGAGCTCTCTCTCTCTCTCTCTCTCTCTCTCTCTCTCTCTCTCTCTCTCTCTCTCTCTCTCTCTCTCTCTCTCTCTCTCCTGACTGTTGAACTACAATGCTACAATTTGCAAGATAACTTTGCGCAAGCATCCTCAAAAAAAGTTGATTCTAAATTTTTAAATCTTGACCCCGAATACTGGGGCCTTAAGAGGGGTTCAAAGTTTAAAATAGAAATATATAGGGAAAATGTAAGGAAAAAACTGAAATAAAATGATACTAGGAACTGTTTTTCAGGTGATGATGGGTAAGTTAGTTTTCTAACGATTGTAACGCATTTCACATTTTCATGAGAATGAAAAATTTTTGAATAAAACTAGCTGCAGGTCAATAGCTCCTAGCTTGTTTGAAAAAAAATTCTGATGTACGACTGATCAGCCATCCGATTTTTTGTACAGGTCTGCAGCTATAAATAAATATGCTTCTTTGGTTTCCAGATAGTTATTTTCATTGTGTATGTTGAGGAACAGAAGTCCCGCGGTGTGGCTACCACAGCTACTTCCGGAGTTCCTCTTTACAGTCCACTCTTGTATAAACCTGACAGGCGTTATGAGGCCTGGCGATTTGTCACCTATATGTTCCTGCATCAAGGGTAATTACGAAAATAAGATTGATTTAATTAGTCAAAACATACCAGTTATGCTATTTCGTCATATCATTCATATTTATGTGGATGTACATAGCTTTTAGGTCACCTGAGTCACTAAGGTGACCTATTGCAATTGCTCTTAATTTGTCCATTAATTGTTGTCTGTGACAGTTGTCCATGATGCATCGGTTGTTGTGCGTCGTGCATTAACAATTGTATCTAAATCTAAATCATTATCCATTAGCAATTTTACATTTTTAGCCCCGAGACAAAGTCGGGGAGGGGAGCTTATTCTATACCCTGGCGTTGGTGTTGGCGTCCAGATCTGCATGGTTAAAGTTTTTGTTGCAAGTCCTATATGCAAGATAATATTTGTCCTATCTTCACCAAACTTGCATGGATGATTCATCTGAGCCTACTTATGTACCTGAAAGACTTGGATGCTGAATCTTTGCCATATGAATTTCAGATGCTAAAGGAGTTAGGTCAAGGTTTTGGAGCTGGTTAAATTTTTGGGTTCAGGTGCCTTTTGATAACCATTTTTAAGTCACTACTGGTCCTAACTTGTCCTAACTTCACCAAACTTTCATAGATGGTGCGTTTTATGATACTTATGCACTTGACAGTCTTGAATGCTGAATTTGAGCTATAGGTTTTGGATGCTAAATGAGGTGAAGGTTTTTGGAGCTTGTCATCTAATTGAGCGGGAACAAATTTGTTCGTCCTTGGCAAAAGTTATGCATCTCTGGCGGAAGGTTATTACAAACACTGATATAGTGAAAATTTATTTAATCATAGGAAATTCATCTTTACGTCAGCAGAAGAGAGAGAAGCACTGATTTCATGGTTATGATGTCCATGAAGCCGTCTCCTAAATTGTAAAAGTCATTACCCCTGGGTCAGGGGGTCTGAGGCCCTTGGTTAGGGTCAATATGGTGCTTATGTGGAAATGTATTTAATTTTATGATATTTTCTTCTATACTTTCACAGTTGTGGAAGGTTAACTACGGTAAATGTGTTTTTAGCGGACGAAAACGGATAACAATAGGTCACCTGAGTTTACTCAGGCTATCCATTTTCGTCCGCCGTCATGCGTCGACCGTATTGCATTAACAATTTTACATTATTAACTTCTTCTTAAAAACTACAAGGCTGATTGTTACCATTTTTGGTGTGAGGCATCTCGCATCTCTATGAAAAGAGGAATCTAAATTGTGAAATTCATGGCTCTTCCACCCCGGTGCGCCACCTTTGGGGCCCAATATGCAAAAAAAAAGCCAAATTTTCAAAAATCTTCTCAACTCCCACACCTGTGAGGAAAAAACTGGCTGCATAGTTATGATGTCCATGAAGCCCTCTACCAAACTTGTGAAATTCATGGCCCCTGGGTCAGAGGTTCTGGCTTTAGGGTGGGGTCAATATGGCCATATAGTAAAAATGTATTAAATCTTAGAAAATCTTCTCTATTAACATATATATTTGTTAAAAACTAAATGCATGATTATGATGTCCATGAGGCCCTCTACTAAAATTGTGAAATTCATGACCCCTGGGTCAGGGGCCATGAGGTGAGGCAATATAGTGTTAATGCATAATGTTTAAAAATTTTGAAACATGTGTTTGTGTCTGTCTGTCAGTCCATTCTGTCCGTCCATTTG
The DNA here is from genome assembly GCF_963853765.1 of Magallana gigas. Taxonomy (NCBI): domain Eukaryota; kingdom Metazoa; phylum Mollusca; class Bivalvia; order Ostreida; family Ostreidae; genus Magallana; species Magallana gigas. Next base: position 29,052,368 of record NC_088854.1, read on the forward strand.
TCTGTAACAAAAATTTCTGTCGCATTTTTCTCAGCAACTATTCATTGCAGATGCTTGGAACTTTAACACACTATTTGTTTAGGCATGCCATATCCTGGGATATATTTTTGTACCAATCTGATGCCAACTTCCTGTTCAATGTTGACTTTGCTTATTTTGTATATTCACATCAGAGCGGGGGGTATTACTAGTGAGCATTGGCTCACAGATATCTTATTCTAATGTAGTTTTTATGCCCAAAAAAAGTTGGCCTCGGCCTTAACTCATTGACTAGCGGTTAATTTGTTTTCTAGATATATCCATTTAATCTCCAATCTTGTCTTCCAACTTCTGCTTGGTCTGCCTTTGGAACTTGTCCATAAATTCTGGAGAGTCTTCTTGATATATGTGTTAGGAGTTATTGCAGGTATTCAATTAAAGTCAATATGTTAATTTTTCATGTAAAGAAAGATAACTCTGATAAAATCAAATGGAAGTCCTGATTAACATATTATATTCATATATAGTACTGTTACTACACTCTTTTGTAGGTTCCCTTGCCCACTCTGTGACTGACCACTCTGTGTCCCTGTGTGGGGCCAGTGGGGGGTGCTATGCTTTGATTGGTGCTCATATTGCATCTGTTATAACAGTAAGTTTCCCAAAATCCTGGGCTCCACATTGTGTTCCAATTTAATTTGATATTCTCTATATTGATAACTGTTACATTTCATATACAATTGCACTTAATTCGATCATGCATTGAAAAAAAAATAAATGTAAAACATCTATTAAATACACTGTAATATCTTTTTCCTGCAGAACAAAGATTCTGTAGAATAGAAATTATGTTATAATAATACATACTTTTCAGTATAAACAATTTTAATAGAATATATTTGGTATAAATCATATACATACTAGTAAATTAGAAAAAAGGTACATGTACATGATTGTGTATGTTATTGAATTATTCTTAAACTTTTTTCAGAACTGGAAAGAGATGAACTATAAGTGCTGTGATGGCTCTTTGATAAGGTTTCTCCTGAGTGCTCCTGTCAGACTATCAGTATTTCTAGTGTTAGGTAAGTATACAGACCGCTGACAGCAAGTGATTTTATTATACTTTCATGTTCAATTCTGAAATCTGATTAGTTTAGATGCAGTTTATAATCCGTTTTATGACCCACAGCATTGCAACACACTTGGCAATGGATTATATAAACAATGCATGAATTGTTACATGCATGTTTATATGCGTTTATAGTTTGAAGTAGAATTCATTTCATTTCTAAAGAAGTCAGTTAAGTTTTCTTTGAAATTAAGACATTCAGTATAATAAAATGAATAGTGCCTGTTTGGCAGCTATAGGGCAACAATTGACATGCCTCAAACACCATTGTGTCAGTTGACAAGGGGACTTGGGGATGTCAGTTTCAACTGTTGCCCTCCCAAACAGGCACTATTTATAAAATAGTAAGTCTTGTACAAACCTGTATTACACTCAAGTACAATTCTAGCAGAGTACTTGCAGTTAAAGGCACTGCAGGTAAAGATTTGAGCAGAATACTTCATTTAGTACGTGCTTGCAGAGCAAACTCGGAATTAGATTTAGGCTTTGATCAAACAAACAAAAAAAACATAATTTTTTTTCTTTTGAAATAGATGTGTGCACTAAAAATTTGTGCCAATGTAAAGCACTTGCATTTGCGGTAAAATTTATACTGTATATCTGTTTTTTCGTGTGTCACATGTACAAAATTTGTGAAAATTGGGAAATTGTGTAGCATGTTTAATTTGAGTCAGTCATTTTTTGCGAATTCAAAAGTTTCTTATAGAAAGTGATACATGTAATAATTACTGCATATTCAGTAATTTGTGATTTAAAAGAGATCGCGAAAAAAGAGAAAATTAGATCAGTGCGAAAATTACTGGATATACCATATGTGCCAGATTTTTTTTGTTTTACAGTTTGGAAAGAAATAATTTTAATATAACTTCTCTCTTTCAGCAATTGGTGACACCAGTGTAGCTGTATATAGAAGATTCTTTGAAGAGGGAGCTACAAAAATTGGTATCTCTGCCCACATCGGTGGAATGATGGCAGGTATAAAATTAATATTTGTATGTATAAATGACAATATAATTAAAAGCCTCAAATTAAACTATATGTGAGTGATTGAAAAAGCAATCTACAGTTGACCTTCAGTATCTAGAGCGTTACTGTAAACGTGGAAATTTTGACGATGTGTTAATTTTGACTATGTTGGCGATTTTTATTTTCTCGTCAAAATTTCCACTCGCCAAACTTCACATCATATATATAGGGTATTAATACCAGAATTTTTTATCGGCATTATCCCGTTAGGACTAGATCAAAGTTAATGATTCATTTATGTAAATAGCTATAAAAACATGTAATTAGCATTGAAAAAACCCATAAAATCTAAACAAGCATGCTTTAAATGCAATTATCACTCAATCGTCAAAACATTCTATAATAACTTTGCTTGCGTAATTATCATGCCGTGTTTGACCTACTTTATTACCTCAGGCAATATCGTATAGTGAATAAAAACAAAATACAAAGAACAATTTTATTCCATCAAATCTGTACAGACTTTTTTTTCATTCAAAGTTAAATTTTATTAATACCAACGCTTGTAAAAGAGTTTGCAAGAAAGATAACTCTAACCCTGGCATAATAAGAAATCAAAGATAGATAACTCTTACTCTTGTTCAAAAATTCGTCAAAATTAAAACTCGCCAATTGTCTCTTACTAAAAAATCGTCAAATTTTGAACTCGTCAATATAACCACGTTTACAGTAATTGATATTTCTACTATATTTTACTATGAATATGTCAGAGAATTAAAAGACCTAACAGATGTTTCATTATCTCATCTACTGGTGTATATATCAGTCAATATTGATCTTGCTATTAAATTCTGAGATAATTAGGTTTGACAATATATAAATAGTGCCTGTTTGGGAGGGTAACAGTTGAAATTGACACCCCGAGAAAACCATTGTCAACCGACGCGAAGCGGAGGTTGACAATGGTTTTCGAGGGGTGTCAATTTCAACTGTTATCCTCCCAAACAGGCACTATTTATTTTGTTATACTGAATGTCTTTTTTTAAATTTTTAAGAAAATTTTACTGCTTTTATATAGGAATAACGTGAATTCTACAGCGAACCGTACGCGCATAATTTTCGCGCATGTAACATTTTTTAATGTTACCCGTTGCCAAGTGCGTTGCTAACGCTGAGGGTAATAGTAAATATTATTAACTGCGTCTTAACCAATCAGATTTCAGTATTTAACATGAAAGTATAACAATATATTATACTCTTATAAAATAGTAGCTTCAACCTAATAAGATTCAGTTTAATTTTTTATCATAAGGAAATAAAAAAATGTGTATCCTTGCAAATTATTACAAAATTGTATGAAATTTAAATGATCGAGCTTCAGTGTGATGCAGGTCACATTATAACAGAGGCAGCATACTGGTAATTTTCTAGCCAATGAAATCGCTAATTAAAACTTAGCTGCAATAATGTAGCCCTCTCCTGATTTTTTCTTTTTTGGGGGGAGGGGGGTGGGGGAAGGTAAACATCAGATATAAAAAAATTAGAGAGGGCTACATTATTGCAGCTAATTAAAACTTGAAATAAAATTATTTTCTTTAATTAATTTATTATTTCAGGCTTACTTGTGGGGATTCCGTTGTTAAAGAATGTCAATGTGCTGACCTGGGAGAAAAGGCTTGGTTGGGTCTCCCTTATTGTCTACCTCCTGTTCACAGCTTTCTGCATGTTCTTCAATGGACTCTATACCGGCTATCCAGAAACGGACTGGAGTGACTGTTGCCCAGCCTGAGAGATGGAAGGATGTTGGATATACTATTCAAGGCTGTTAATTACATATTACCTTTTTTATTTTATGGCTGTTAATTACATACCTTCTTATTCAGAAATCAGATATAATTAATATTACTTGTATAGATACATTATACTTACTTTTTTTTCAAATTGAAATCTTTTATTATATTTTTTTTTACAAATGTTGAAGCATGCATTGACACTGTGGTGTAGGTTTTATAATTGGTTAATTGGTTTTATAAATCCTTGCTCACAACAAGTGCCTCAATATTGCTCATCATGTAAAAGGAGTCTAAAATTATTGTATTATTACATTATTGTACTAATGTGTACTTCTATTTGAGATCTGTGATGCTTGGCATAATAGAAACAAGGGCAGGTGTAGACTTGTAAATTTCAGTGCCAATTAAGACAGGATTTCTTTTTGCTCAGTGTTCATTATAATTTTTTTTTCGGGGGGGGGGGGGCAGATAAAGTTCATTTGAATCAATTTAAAAGTGTATAATTGTACATACCTTTTGCTGAAAACTTATGCCAGTATTAATTAAGCTAGGTTTCAACATGATACCGTTATTATGAGCTCATATTTATATTTTTTTTTTTAAAGATTTTTTGAAGAATAATTACTTTAAATTAACCCTGTTCATGCAGTTCTCTTATGAATAGTCCTTAAGCATTCATGACGTTTTCAAGTTTTGTATCATATTGCCAACCTTGCCTTTTTTTCTTGATATCTGAAATTTCTGACATGTAAGGGTTAATTTCATTTTTATAACTTTCTTTTTATTAAGCATGAGTGATTATATCATGCACCCTAATTGACAAGTGAAGATGCATGACCATTTTATATTACCTCAAAGTTGATTACCGGCATTAATATATTGCAAGGTTGTTTTATCATATAATTAAAGCAGGTTATTTTGAAATGGCAGAATGAAACAATTTTTCATAAATCAATTTAATTCACCAGTTCTTTTGATACTTTATTGTAAAAGTGGTTATTTACGCGTGGGGGAAATTTACATTAGATTTGTGGTCAGCTAAAATTAATCCACATAAAATACCCCTACACGTATGTTTACAACAATTTAAATAAGTGGTAAATTTATGCATAGTGTATCGTTTGACTAAAAAAACCATTTACTTAACCTGACCATCTTAAATAACCACTTTTACAGTAATATTTGCAATTTCCAAATTCTTCAGATTTTTGGTGATTTGGTATTGATCATAAAAATTAGCAGAAATTAGCACATGGCTGACAAAATAACCTGCTTCACTTTATCAGATACAGATACATGTTCTGATTGGTTGTTGAATGTGTTCTATTTTACTGTTAGCTAATATATATTTATTTACTTGTACCGTACATGATGTCATGATCAATGAACATGTGAAAGATATACTTTTATTTTTTAATTAGCATTCCTACATGCAATTACAAGTTATCTAAGTCCTGGAACCGCTTTATACTCATTTTTTATAACATCATTATTTTCTACCAAATGTAATAATTTATTGTTTTTATTTAGGTTTGAAAAAATGAATAAAATTTTTTACATTAAAGTTGTTGAGATCTTTATCTGAAAGTTGTTATCAAAGATGTGTAATGATAAAGCATTTCTACTGCAAGTGGGAGGTCGATGGTTATATAGTTCCTTGGGACACAATTTAACAGAATGTGGTGGTATAGTTTCTTTTGTTTTTTTAATGCATTTCAACAAGGAAAATTTTGGAGAACCATCAAGTTCTCTCAAAAAAGAACTATATGATATTGGTCAAATTTGGCCCCATCATTTGCCATTTTTTAAAGTGTTTCAGGTACAATAATTTGTTACTTTATTTTTTAGAAGAGTTGACATAAGATATGTTTTTGACCTATTTATTTAATTCATATGCACTCACTGGCAGTATATGACGTCAGAAGTGATGCTATTTTTAGAGTTCAATCAAAATCAGCAAAAATCGACATTTTTTAAAATCTTTTTTCGAATGGGAAATATAGAGTGACTGTTTGAGTAAGAACGAACTTTTTGTCACTTATAAGTACTGGATAGATACATGTACATCTTTGGTGAAAATATTTTGATTGTTCAAGCAATCGCTCAATGTTTTCTGAAAGAAAAATTGCTTGAAAACAAGCCGTTTTATGCTAAAAATGCAAAAATGGTGGGAAAAGGTCAACTTTATGATGTCAAATTTTTGAAATTGTGTGGTCTTAAATCAAGAAGAAAATTATGAAAAAAAAATCAAATGTATATCTGTACATATTAAACAAATAATTATAGTAAAATAACGCTGTTCATATAAGGGCCCCGGGCCATTTAAGGCTCAAACCATATACAAGTACATGTATAGTCCTTTTGCACTTGCTTAAAAGCTGTTGGCACTGAAATTGAATCAATCTTAAACATGTATTGAGGTCCTTTATATCAAAACTTTTTTAAGTAGAGGGTTTTTTTTTTTGATGTGTTGTTAAAGAAAATATGATTTACTTGTATTTGAGAGTTGAAATTATAGTGCAAAGACCAAGTTAGGTGGAATAACACATCATCACAAAATGGCTGATCTCTGATCGAAACGGCATAATGTTTTATTAAAAAGGATTTTATCAACAATCACAAGTAACTTACTCCATATTTTGATGAATGCTCCTGGAATCCCAATTTTGAGATCAGCCTATTCATAAATGTACATAAACTTACAAAACCTCATTGAGTTAAGTAATGACAAAAGGTATGCAAACTGGTTGTTCGTGATTTTTATTTTTAAATTTCAACATTTTAAAAGTTTTTCTACCTTCTGTACAGGTAATAAATAATGAAAATTTCATAGCTATTGTAGAATCTTTTCAACATAAAAAATGAAACAAAATCATATTCTGTGTCAAACACTCTACCGGTAACTACAGTAAAAGCAGAAATAATTGATAACAATTTTCAAAAACCATGCAACAATATGTATAAATTAATATGGAAATAAATACTTTATATCACATCTGTTTTAAAAACCTCTGTCTGACACTCATCAAATGAACAATATAAAACAAGAGGCATAAGAACTTTACAATAAAAAAACCCCCAAGAGACCCAATGGCTTTAACAGTCACATGAATATATTACAACAGTGCAAAGGATCCATGGAATGGCAATACATTATATAAACAAGCAACAAAATAGCTGGGTCAGTTGATCCAAACCTCTAACCCGTGAGGAGCATGCGGGAGGGATAACAATCCATAAATACTATCCAATTGGTATTAATGCTTTGATAAACTAGATGTATAACTATGACATAATTACCAGGCCAGAAGAGATGCATTCTAATTGGTACGATGTATAAAGATGAACAGCTGCTTCAAAATACGCTGAACATCAGTACACATGACAAAAGAAATTGTCAAAGGGCAACAACTCTGCCAAAACCCATTTATAATTTTAAATTTTCTCTATATCATAGCTCAACAATACAACAAATAAGAGTGCTAATGAAGAATATTACACTTATTTGCATAGACTTGGACTGAATGCAGCATCTTGCAAGAACCCCGTTTTTTAATCTGTTGCCTTTCCTGCCCTATATAAATATTCACATTGAAAAGTATAGTGTCTGTGCAAGTACCAATGTTTATAATTATTAAAAATTTGGGTTGTCAAGAACCTATCTTTCTTTTTCCTATACAAATGTAACATAATAAATTAATTATAGTAGCTTTATAAGTTAAAAGTCTGTAAACAACGACAGACAACCACAGATTGTGTAGTCAGAGTGAGTCTGTTGACTTGATAAAGATCGAGCTGTCAAATCTGGATCTCCACAAAATTATTAGAATGGCAATTCTTCTCCTGTAAATAAAACAAATTAGTTAGAGTGAATTAAATTTTTTAGCTACCGGGGATATTTTACTTTTTTTTTCATTCAGCTTCATGTATACTTTTTTACGGTAAGTATCCCTCCTTTATCTTTAAAATCAAGGGTATAAAAAAGTCAGACAAAATGAATAAAATTGAAAACCAAATACACAAAAATGCAAGTGCTTACTAGTGTTGATTTTATAAGCTTTCTTGAAATATTTTGGTAGTATATGGCCATTTCTTCCTTCAGTTAGCACAACATCATTCTCAGAGATATAAAACTTGATTCCATCTGAAATATATAAATGTTGAACATCAGACTTTTCATACAGCAAACATATTACTCAATATCTAGGAGAGTTAGTGAATGTTCATACCCTGGTACATGTACCGGTATATGCAATTTTTTTTTTACACATTTTGGTACATGTACCAGTATATGCAATTTTTATTTTACACATTTTGTTTAAAATACATCAAGCAGTCAATAGTTAAAATTTAGGAAATGTACATGATTACAATAGTACTGAACATGAAATGATGTTTAAAAAAGACATTCTGAGTTAAAGTTAATTATTCTTTTTTTTCACCAAAAAAAAAAAAAAACAAACAAACAAAAAAAACCCCACAAAACATGAGAGATTTTAATAATTTTTTTCTGCCATGCAGAAAATTCATCCTTTTTTTTTATTTTAGCGGACACATCTGTCTTGGTTTAATCTTTATTATGATCATCAAGGGAACTTTTATTATCAGCTGTATATTACCAGCAGTTCATCAAAATTACTTTCAACTGCATACTAAGCTTGTATTTTATTTTTTCTAAAGTCTTAAGCTGCCTCGTATCCTCTTTATCAGTACACTCATTTCAGAAGGATCCAGGTTCAAAACCCCAAATCAATAAACCGATTAATCAATCAATCAATCAATCAATCAGTCAATCAAAAAGTAAATTCTAACCTAGCTTATACATGTTGTAAAGCTCAAGGATAATAAATTGAAATTGTACATGTATGTCTATTGGTCACATATTAAGGACAAAAAGTCATAAAAAATCTTACCATTCATAGCTTTTTTTACGTCGACTTCAATTGCCATGTCACAGTATGGGGGGAATCCTGCAAGTTAAGCATGTAAAAATATTACGCTCTTTGTATTTTTAATAAAAAAAACTGCCAGGCCTGACCTGGTACATGTATATGTTGTGTAAGCACATGTGTTTACCTACACACCTTCAACAATTAAAGGCATTTCAAAATTAAGCCATTATTGACTAAGATGAGGGGCAAAATCAATAATGAGCAAACTGAGGAGGGCAATAGTTTCATTGATTGCAAGCACGCGATGCCTTAATCTGAGTCAATACTATCCTTAAATTGTTTCCACTTTGAAAAAAGATCCCAAACTGGATCCTTTCATTGAATATATGGTAACAGTATTCATCATAACTATAAAAGAAACACTGTAATCTTCCAATGTGATGTTATCTGACTAAAATCCACATTGCATTTAAAATGGCTATGTCTACTTTTACTTAATCAACTAATATGAACTCTTTCCATATCTGCTTTTTCTTTCCCGAAGCATTAGGTACTGTTACAATCAATCTAGTTAAAATTAGATGTTAGATCCGCTTGCTTACTTGATCGCTACACAAACATCATGTTTGTGTAGCGATTAAGTGAGCAGATCTAACATATAATTTTAATTAGATACTGTTACAATATATCGTATGTTATATTGTATAATAGCAAGAGATGTTTATGAAATTCTTATGCCCCCTTCCCTATGATATGCATTATAGGGTTCACAAGCCTTTATTAAGGGTAGTATACATGGAAATGAAACTGACCTCTGCAAAGAAAATAAATGGAAACTTCAAATAATTGGAGTTTTTCTAAGCCCAAGGAGCATAACTCTGTAAAAAATTGCTGGATTGTACCCAAAACAAATTTGACCTCGATATTCTTATGATAAATCTGTATACCAAATTTTATTACAGTATATATGTGCAACCCCCTGCGAAGAAAATGAACGGAAACTGTTGGTGGACCAAGAGACAGACAGCAGCAATAATATCATTTCCCCTCCCTTCTTCAAACAGTTGCATAATAATATTATTACATGTATAATTCATTTATGTCTTTGAAAAAACCCATAATTACTATGGTACATTAAGTTTGGAAAAAATACTTACCACTTTTTACACCTCTCTCTCCTTGAGCAAAATGAATATGTTTTCTTCCCATCTTGGATATTCCCTAAAAAGAAATAGGTATGATATACAAATTACACACATGTAATATATGCCTCCATACTGCATATATATGGTCAAACATAACTATCCATAACTTGGTGACCTTTGATGTCAAAATCAATAAAGTGTCATTGACTTGTCAAGGCTAAAGTATCATTGAATACATGTATTAATATTGGTGATAGTCACCAAACATGCAATTTTAAATAAATTGCCTTCCAAATGGCAAATAAGCTGAAATATCTTCCAAAGAGACATAATTACATAAGTAGCAGGGTACAGTCATCTATGAATAAAAGCATGCACTCGGAATAGTGTAATCCGTACCTAGCATATTATAATTATATATTACACTATACTGGTAATTTAATTGAAGAAGTATTTTATTCAAGTATTTATAAATACAGGATTGTTTTTTATCACAATATCTGCAGCCATTAAGTGTACAAAGGAATATATAATAACCATTTATTCAATATTATTTCCTTGTTATAAAGTTCAGAAAAATTGTGATGGAATTAAAACTCTCATAAATTTATCTATTTATTATAAACTTAAAAAAAAAAGAAACAAGGAAGATATAGGATATATATTGAAGGAAAAAAGTCTTTTTTAACTTCCACGAGCAGCTTATTCTTACTCATGTGTATTAAAGATCTTTTCTAATCAAACAAATCCTAGATAAGCTAACGAATACAAGAATGAATTGCCTAACAGCCTTCCTTTTAACATCCTTCTTGAAAAAAAAATCAATACCAAGGAAATAATACAGAGCAAAAACTTCATATATTATTATAACCACGAAACTTTTTGTTATTACTGTGCCCTGTAGATCTAATACAAATTTATGCACTGATTCATCATCCCCGTGTAATACAAGGTTGACTGTATGACATCACCAAGCAATTACAAGCCGTACGTAAGACAACAACGACGACTGTTCAATGTTTGTTATGGAGAAGAAACGTTATCTTCAGCCTATTAATGAACTCGGGGGAACCATCTCGAAATCGTGCCATGATCTGTCCCACGTTTTCTACCATGCTGGGAAGAAAACCATAGTAAGTACTTAAAACTTGTTAGCTAGTGCTAGTGCATGACCATAGTTAATCTATTTAAAAGGGATTTACACTTGACTTAGGGACTAAAGTTCATGTACTAAAGATCACTTCCTACTTGAAAACATCTCCATTTTGTTTGTAAACATCCTCTTCAGATTAAACCGCCGGATACATAATTATGTAGCTGCTGTGCTTTCAGCAAGATATAATATACACAACACCAAAACAGATCATTGTGTAATATCTTAGAATAAAACATGAAAGAGGAAGCACATGTTAAGGTAAAATTTCCTTTGCCTTTCATAATATTTCAATAGGAAGTTTATTATTTAGAATCATATTTTTTTTTTTTTTGGATGACAGCATTGAATATAGATGAAAGGAAAACTTAAATTAGTATAGAAAAGTCTATGTAATATTCAATTTTCAAACGTGTAAACACAATTCCAGATATGTATTCTCTACAATCATTCATACTGTTTGATCATGATAAAATGTGTTGATCAGTCTGAGTAGACCACTACAAACTAAAAAGAATCTAATTGATTTACTTTGATTTTTGACATTTATGTCTTTTCTCTAGAAATAGCTATCTGTATACATAATAACTGTACAAGACACATACACTTCCTTTGACATTAAGCAACTGCTAAGAATATCATTTTTGAAAAATATTCTCATTTTTGACCAAATATTTCATGACTTGTCATAATAAACATTTATTACAAGTTTAAAACAAGAACTGTTTGTGAAACACTTATGCCCCCCCCCCCCCCCTGGAAACATCCACAAAATCCACAAAGAAAATGAATATAAACTGCAAATATTTGGAGTTTTTCTAAGTCCAAGGGGCATAACTCTGTCGAAAATTGCTCTATTATACCAAAATCAAACTTGACTTCAATATCATTTAGATAAACCTGTATACCAAATTTCATTTCAATATGTGCACTCTCTGCAAAGAAAATGAGTGGAAACTGTAAATAACTGGAATTCTTCTAAGTCCAAGAGCCATAATTCTGTCAAAAATTGCTTGATCGTATCCAACATCAAACTTGAACTAGATATTATCATGATAAACCTGTATACCAAATTTCATTTTAATATGTTCATCCTCTATGAAGAAAATGAGCATAAAATGCAATTAACTGGAAGTTTTCTAAATCCAAGGGCCATAACTCTGTCGAAAATTGCTTGATCGAAGTCGTACCCAATTTCGAACTTGACCTAGATATTATCATGATTAACCTGTATACCAAATTTCATTTCAACATGTTCATTCCCTGCGAAGAAAATGAGTGGAAACTGTAAATAACTGGAATTTTTCTACATCCCAGGGCCATAACTCTGTCGAAAATTGCTCGATTGTACCCAATATCGAACTTAACCTAGATATTATCATGATTAACCTGTATACCAAATTTCATTTCAACATGTTCATTCCCTGCGAAGAAAATGAGTGGAAACTGTAAATAACTGGAATTTTTCTACATCCCAGGGCCATAACACTGTCGAAAATTGCTTGATTGTAGTCGTACCCAATATCGAACTTGACCTAGATATTATCATGATTAACCTGTATATCAAATTTCATTTCAATATGTTCATCGGCATCCTCAGTGAAGAAAATGAACGGAAACTGTTGGTAGACCGACCGACAGACAGCAGCAAAGCAATATGCCCTCCCTTCTGTGAAGGAGGGCATAAAAATATACATATAATTATGTAAAAAGATTTTTAATGACATTTAAGGTAATAGTTACACATTTTTGAAATAACTAAAGGAATACCCATTATTTTCACACAATTGAAGCATGTGAAGACTTTCTAAATGTAAGCATTTTCCTTGGTGTCATATTATTCTGTTACCTTTGATTTAATGGATTCCCAGTTCATGATTCTGGTGCCGTGTACTGCACATCTTACTTCTGTGTAATGGGTAACAGGTTTCAACTCAAGCTTTAGGACCTGTCATTATTTCATCAATAAACTAATAAACATACATCATGTGTAGTTATAGAAAAGCAAATAAACTTCTTAAAGACATGAAATGCACACCATTCTCACAAGCTAATTAATAGAGCTAGAACATGTACAATACTGAAAAGGAAAACATTAAATTTGTTCCACCAATAAGCTGATGAGTCTATTTTGTGAAATGTGGAATAAAGAATAACCTCAAATGAATGGCCTTGGGTTGCTTTAATCTGTAGAATTCCACGACTTTCTCTGAGAGCAAATCTTCCCTTGTCATCTTTTCTGACAATGTTTCTGACATGTTGTTCAGTTTTGTCATTTGCCTCAGGTAATTCTAAAATATCCTCCACATCAACATAACCATCTGAAAGCAGTCAAAGCACACACATACCATAAGAAAGAATAATCTTACCATATGACAAGAATTTGTCCCATATACTTGCAATGTAGCAGCTGCAAAGCTGTCTATTTAGTAAGTCATACCCCAGGATTTACACTATTTTTACATTAGAATTTACCTGCCATTTCGCGTACAAACTGCACAAAGAATGTCTCAGTTGGATTTTATCACTAACACAACTAAGGAATTTTCAAACATGATGTTAAATGGTATAGTGTGATTTTGTTGCAAAAACAATTAATGTGGTAAAATGTGACTATAAAAGACTTAAAAAGAGCAACCATGGGAGGTATTTTAGCCCAATCAATTGAAAACTGAGACGATATACAACGCATTAATTTATTTTCATTTGCTACAAAGCGAGTATTAGGGGAAAATTCTATCATTAAACCGAGACCATAGGACAACAATCATGTTCACAATAGAACATTCTATCTAGCATATATGTACCATTCCTAAAAAAGTTAAAATGGGTTACAGAAAGAATGCCTAATCTCTGTGTCAGTCCAAATAACAAGTTCAGTTTTCTGCTTCCATATAAATTAAACTATATGTAGAGCATACACCTGGGTAGTCTTCTAATGAAATTAATTAAAATGATGTACCAGTACTTGTTTATCATAATACAAACCAATACAACTGTTTTACTCAAATGCAGGCATTCTGGGTGTTTTATACATTGTATAATAAATTAGTTACAATTAGTCAGTATATAAATGCTGACCCGAAGATCAAACGTGTGCACATAATACTTTTGTCCTGTCTGTCCTTAGGCTCACGTCTACATAAACTATGTCTTAAACATAGTGGCGTACGTTTTCAACAGTTCAATCGTTATGGTTAGATGATATTGTTTTGAACTCATCCTATTTTATTTACGTGTACCACATACCCTCAGTTATATCTAATCCTCTGTTAATAGCTCCATGGCGTAAAATCCTTGCTAAAAAGCGAGAAAATTTAACATCTGCCATTTTGAGTGTATTCTCATTTTTCAGAAAATATTTCGAAAGTGAAAGTAGATGAACAGTCAAATATGGACAACAACAATGATACTGCAAAGTTCAAAGCATAAGTTTGTTTTTAACAAGTTTAACACGCTTTGATATCTTTTAGCTAAATTACCAAATTAAATACAGACTATACACATATACTTAACTTTAGATAAGATGGAAATTACCTTTCATGCAGCGCTGTGCGCACTCTTCTATGTTAGGAGGGAAATTTAAAGGCTCAAATGACGTCACTAAGCACCGACAGTCTTTCATCTGCATCTGCATCCAAAGCAGAGCTTAAAAAGTTACCAAGGGTATGGATAAGCTTTGACAATTAAGTTTTGACTTTCAACTTGGAGTTAGATATTATTTTGCAGTGAATGCAATTTTCCACGTTCATTTTTTTACTAAAGAGTTGAAAATAATAATCCACATTTTCTCTACTTTTATAGAATGCATCATATACAAAGTAACCGTAGATTATTTTTTAACCCTCTGTGATAAATATGATATTTTATTGCATTTTCTATAAATTTGCAATATTGTTAAACCCTTGCTGAAATGATAAACCTAACTTAATTGTTTTAATATTTTGAGTTGTCTCTCTTTTCCCCATTACACAGTTGGAACATATTTTGGACAAAGGGAATGCAGTTATTATATAAATATATAGACATGTGTTACCATGATAACGGCCTACAAGGGAAGTGTGATAAGTTATAAATTGTGGTTCAAAAACGATAGATTTTAAGGTAGTCGTATGGTCTGATTTTTTTTTGTAACTTACGATATCAAATAATTTTCCATACAAACCAAATATATTAGAAAGGTATAGAATTTTCGCCTATTATAAGCAGCATAATTGGTCTCCATTCAAAGTTAAATACATTCAAAGTAAATAAAATAATTTCTTTATGGGCATACAGAAAAGCAAACAAAATTGCATAATGTGAATGTTTAGAAAATGGAACTGTTTGGTTTTGTCCCCCAAATGCTTGGGTTTATTCAACCCGCAATTATTTTGCATCAACTATAAACAAAACAAACTTTAAAGATATTAGTGAACAAAATGCACACAGGTTAATTTTTGATTTGCCAAATTATTAAAACCTTGATATAAAGCGATGTCTAAGTCATAATACAATCACAGCGGCCTTGACGTCAGGGCAAATTTGATTTGAGGCGAAATAATGCTGTACCTCTTTATGTTGTTTGTTTTTTTAACAAATTTTGTTCATCATTTTTTTTTTTCATTAAAATATGGCTTAGTTAATTGACAGGGAAAACTACTGCAATATCTTTTATTTATGCACATGCATACTTACCATAACCATCGATTAAAAGCATTCACAAAATGATCGGACGAAACTGCTTTAATTATAGTATTGCCTCTGTGGTTTAAATTTATGTATATGTATCTGTTTAATTATAATTAATGATAAGTTTTATCAATGAAAGTGTTTTTAATTTTTAGACTTAATTGGTAATCAGGCCTATTAAAAAAAATTGTGTGTTTAGAGTAACACTGATGAAAAAATTAAGTTAGGTAGGTAGGGATTTTTTTTAATTTTATCATATTTTTTTCTGCATGAATCCTAAGAATGTTTGTTGGTGTCATATTTTAATAATGGGTTTTTAATAGAAATAATATAAAAATCACAATTGGATGAAAAAAAGACACCTAAAAATTGTAGGATCAGGGCATTTTTGTAGGTTAGGTCGGGTTACCCTAAACACAAAACTTTTTTTTTTAGGCCTCAGTTATGAAAAAATATTTTTTTTGTCGTTTTTTTTTTTTTTTTCAAGCAATAAACTGTTTTTGAGATTTAATTTTCTTTATACGTAAACCCACCATAACTTTATTTCAGCTAACCCATTAATTATCACAGAATTTTTGTGAACTATAACTATAATGATTATATGTGACACATAAAACTATTTAACCTTTAAAACTGCAACAACAATCTTCTTAAAAATAATTTTTTTCATCTTGTGAGTTTCTTTGAAATTTGGCAAAAAACCATCTCCCAAAGAGAAGATTATGATCTCTACATTACACACTGAGACTCTGAGATATAAAGAAAATTTATATTCTAGCTACAATCATACAAAAGCTGAGAAACACATCTTGTTATTTTTAGATTGTTAGAGGCAAGAAGTGAACTTTGGGTTTTGTAAAAAAAAAAAAACAACACTTAATTGGTTTTGTAAATTAATTACAATGTACCTTTTGTGATTCATTGATTAACTTTTATATGATGAATTTCATTTTTAGGTGGAAACTTTTAAAAAGTAAAGTATAATGCATAGTTTATACATAAATATTTAATCAGTGTAGCCCATGTAATGGATGAACTGGTATAGTTTATTTGTTTGTTTTTGTTTATTTAGTATATAATAGCTACAAACCTTGACTTAATTCAGTCATTAACTGTGTTGTATCTGTAGAGTATATACTAACACACAATAATACATAACCCGCACAACATGTACATGTATTACATTTGTCTGCATGCATTCGTACACAAATAGAAACTTTGGCGTTATAGCTATTTTGATATAATGTGAGTTATTTTAGTAACTCTTCTCTTCTGTATAGACTCAACAGCAGATAAATTTAACTATGAATGCCAAATACATCAATAAACTAATTAAAGATGGCAATTATCTCCTCTGAGGTAGAGGTTTGGGAGGATGACCCCGTTGAAGGCCTCTTCTCCCCCTCTCTCCTGTCAATCACATATCAGTTGCAGATGAGATCCCTCTTTGATAAATCGAATAAAACAGATGTTTTTTTTGTGGGGAGGGATCTGTTTAACTTGGTCAGGCGGATATGTGACCTTAAATGACACCATTGTCATGGATTTTATTTATGTTACTATATATTGAGCTGGACCATGCTTTAGGTGAAGTTATTAGCAAAATGAAAGCTGTAAGTATATATATACATGTATGTATATATTATATTAATTACCATATTAATATTTCAGAAAAAAAAATTAAGGGTTATTTTGATGATAAGATACATTTGAAAATTTTCATCAGATATGATGTTGAATATAACAGTGTATTTGTTGTTGTCTATGATGATCTAGCTTTTGTAGAAAATAGCTGTTGAAAATGTATGTTCTGTTTCTTGAAAATATCTCTTATCTGTGTTACATGTACAATGAGGATGTTATGTTTAGATTTATCAAATGCTTCCTCTTGCCTTTCTTTATTTTTGTTTTTGAAGGGGGAGGGGGAGAAATTTACTTCCTCCTTCAGCCATCACAAGACCTCATGGTGACACACTGAACCATTAATGCATCCACTGGATAAATCAATTCTTGCTCTAAATGATAGCCTGAACCTTTCCCCTCGGTGACCATGATAATTTCCCCCCCTCATTTCTTTGAAATAAATCAATATCATCAGTAATAGAATTAAACTGTTGTCATAAACCTATGGTATTGATTTGATATGGAGAAAAAATTACGATCCATTTGCAAATGCATTCTGCAAATTGTTAACCAATAGGCTTTGTAATTTTATCAAGCCTGGGTTAACCTTATAAAATTTGTAAGGCTCAAATACGTGTATTGAATAATTCCTAATCTTGGCTAAAATACATTCTGCTCTCATCGATTATTTGTGCAAAATGTTTTTTTCTCAGATTGGAAATGCTGAATAAAATGGAACTATGTAATGATCAAAGTGAATTTATATGTATTGGTAATCAGTCTAGGTTGCATTTAGACTATCACTGATGAAAATTAATTGATTGATTGAAGATATTGATTTTCAAGATGTACTAGCTGACCTATGATCAATCAAGTTAACCTGATGCTAC
Source organism: Magallana gigas (assembly GCF_963853765.1). NCBI lineage: Eukaryota > Metazoa > Mollusca > Bivalvia > Ostreida > Ostreidae > Magallana > Magallana gigas. Next base: position 29,070,612 of record NC_088854.1, read on the forward strand.
TAAACTTGTGGGCTATACACTTCTTTCCATACCTAAGAGAGCAGCTTCCAGATTTCTAAAAAAAGAAGGCATGTTTTGACACCATAAAGCAATAGCAAGAAAAATATATAAGTGCATGCTTAACAAAGATCTTTAAAGTATGAACATGCATTGATGTATAGGAGAAAATGCAGAGAAAAAACCTCCCATTCTGTACATAAAAGGACAGTTGTCCGGAGATATGATTGGAATGACAATATTACCTTTACTGTTTAACCCTGCCCATATCCTGGATGTCAAGCATGTAATGTTTTAATGAATTTATTAAAGAACAGATTAAAGTTTAAATCCTTAGTTCGTAGATTCATTTGTTGGAGTGTCCTCGGGCATTGAATTGTTCTTCTCGCCAAGGACTGACCATACGGATCGGCTTCAGCAATACTCAAGTTTGTGACAGCCGGCCAGGACGAAGCTTCGGAGACATTTTTATTGGAAGGGCATTGAGGTCTCAGTAGGGACATTGGTCTGATGTATAACTGACATTAAAATACCAAAAAATTAATGGAAATGTGCTGCCTGTATAGATTATAGGAAATTGATATTGGGATGCATTTTTTTTCTTGCATACAATTAGGGTAATGGAAAATGCTGTGGCACAAAGCATGACCAGGGGCTGTGGACAGTAATAGCTTCTGTCTGAATCGGCAGATTATATCATACAGACCAATAGGAAAATATACGGCTGTGCAAATATAATTTAATGTGCTCCGTTAATCAAGGGAGTTGGAAGAGTGCTCAGTTTGAGGGACTGATTGCCTGTTTGGACTGATGGTCTCTGTGTGCCAGGGTCTGTTTGATCAGGAGTCATATGAGCCATGAAGCACTGATGGATTAATAGACTGATTTCGGTGATCAGTACTGTCTCTCGAGAGGTGACAAAAATACCTGGTTTTATTACAGTCTACACACACTGTCAACTTATTGATCCTGCTAGAAGCTGCGGAATCACCACTTGCTTAATGCGCTGTACATTTCTGATACCATGGTGTGACTTTTGTGTAAAAAAAAATTTCATCTCTGATTTCTGCTTCTAAATGTGAGTTTCATGTCAAAAGGACAAGAACATGGAACCTTTTCTAGAAGTTGTTTGTTAATATCGTTTTGGACAGGACTAGCTGACCAGAGACTCTAAAGACAAAAATGCCTGGTCCACCACTGAGGCGAGCTTATTCACAGGTAGGACGAGTTGGCTTTTCTTTTCTCCAGGAAAAATGGAAGTGATTACAGATTGAGAATGAGGCTGTTCTTATCACTTCATTGTGCATTTTATCAGTTGATGTTTTCTGTTTTATTGACAGTTGTACATTATCTTTAATGGAATGATCTGCATTCATGTACATAGCTGATGATTAGGTGATAAAAAAGCAAGTCCAATATCACTCATTCTGAGCTGCATCTGATGGATACACAGATGGCAGCTAGGACTCAACTTCAGAACAGTTGGTTTTTGCCTGTGACATATTAATGCTTGATCGCAAATACAACGTATCCAAAACTAATCTAATCTCTCTCTCTCTCTCTTTCTCTCGATTTTTTAAAAACTTACAATAACTCATTTAGAATTGATACAAAATGAAATTATGATGATAATTTGAAACATTTAATAATCTACGAATTTTCTATTCACTTGTACATGTGGTGTATTCACTGAAGGCTGCAGACTTTGATTGCGATTATAAAAATGAATATAGATGAATACATTCATCTTCCTTAGCAGTCTCCTAGATCAAGTGGATCAAAGAAGTGTTTGTTTTCTGATAAGAATTATGGATTAATGTAATGCTCCTGATTGAATCAGACTGGAGCCAAAATTTCTATCTCTGTAGATCATGCTTACTTGGCACCACTTTACCCCCCTGATACGAGAATTTATAGAAGTATTATTTTGATCGTTCTGAATTTTTTTTTTTCATTTTGAAGGTCATTTTTCCTACGTAAACATGCAAAGCAACTAGCTGTTTCTGATTTCCAAATTTTTTTCACTTTAAAAAAAATGCATATAAATCTGATTTACTCATTGACAAATGCACATGCATTTTTACATTTGTGTTTTTATTACCGTAATAATTCCAGTCTACAAAAATGTGGTAGTTTTGAGTATATAAATATTTTTATGTATGCATAGAATTCTTAAATATCTTGAATGAATTTCAAATTCTGATAGGGGAGATTTTTGTGTTCCTTTGGTACATGTAATTGAAATTTATGAGATTGGTGTCAGAGTATATTTGTGTGCTGAATAGAAAAAAAATAGGTGAAGGGAGTAAATAGATATATTAGATGTACCAAAAGTCTTCAAGAGTCTTTACCATAGATAAATTAACACAAAAGTACTGAATAATTAAAGGGTTTTAACTTGACTTTGATCAGGTTGATTTTTTTTTAAGGAGCTTGTAGTTGCTCAGTTGCTTGTAATTTTTTGCTGGTTCCTTCTTTTACACTGATCAATAACAGTGTGCAGACTCAATCACAACTCGTCAGGCTTCTAATTGCCCCTGCAGACTGCCAATTACTGCTGCAAGAAAACTTCGCATAAACACAGTTCCCTAACTAGCTAGACCAGGAAGCAAGCAGTAGTTGGTGGTCAGTGAAATACATGTACTATTACATGTACCATCTCTTTTAGGGGGGGGGGGTGGTGGTTTAGAGAAGAGAATGAATTGGTAAAAAAATTTCCTGCCCTCTGTTAGATGGATTCTGTTTTCTTGAGTATCATTGCTTTATTTTCTTTCATTCACAGCACATCCTTTTATTATGTTATTTCAAGATCATTAGGAAAAACAAAGATTGACTTTCAAAGCATGCATGCATCATCTAAAAGTGTTGTAATTACTGTCTATTAATAATGGTTCTAAGGATCAAGTGTGTAGTGTTCTAAGAAGAAAAAAAAGATCAGATACTGAATGAATTTGAAACTGATCAGTACTATAGAACTTTCTCCAAAGCTTTCAACCATCCCCAAAGAAATCAATTTTGTCTCGACTATGCTGCAAGTCCCCAGTCTGGGTTTTTTCTTTTGGAATATTCCCTGCGCTAGGCAGAGATTTTTTGGCAGTCATTCAGACTCCTACTTTCACCCCATCTCCGCACTCTGGCTTTAATGGATTCCGATTACATCTGCACGCCAAATCCCAGGTAATTGCATGTATTTCCTCTTAGGATAAGATATTGTTTATATAATTTTTTCTTGTGTATGCATATTGCTTTGTCTCTGATAAGAGAGTGCAAGAAAAACATTTCATGTTACCATTGTTCCTCTCAGATAAGAAACAGATTTCTGCGATGATGTGGCACCTTTTTTCTTCAGAATTGCTGAAAAACCTATAAACCCAGGCTTTTTTCTACGTCTTTATGTAGGTTTTGTGTAGTAAATGTTATTTATGTAAGACATTTCCTTATGTTTTAAATACATTGCAGAAACAACTGTTTATTACAAATCATGGTTGAATCAATGAATGAACCGATTTATCAGTGTAAACACAAGCTGCCAAAATCATGCAACCATCATAAAAAATTTGTCTTTCTTTCTTTCTTTCTTTCTTTCTTTTTCTTTTCTTTCTTTCTTTCTTTCTTTCTTTCTTTCTTTCTTTCTTTCTTTCTTTCTTTCTTTCTTTCCTCTGATTTGGGTCATCTGTTAAGCCTATTCTACTATAACAATGCCTGACAGACAACCTTTTACAACAGACATCTACAAAAAGCCTACATTAATCCAGTCAGGTCACTCCCTGCCTATAAAAAACAAACACATAAAATATAGAATGGAATTCATAATCTCTCCGGGTTTGTGTAGTCATGCAAGCCCTGGTTGCCTATCTATTTACAGGTGTGTATTGGCATCAATAAAAACAGATAATTCAGCATTTTGAATGCTTGAAAGGGTTTCTCTTCAAAACCAAGTTTATCTGTGCTGGAAGGTTTGGTGATTGTGTGGGTGATATGATGTAAAGAGTGTGTGTGGTGGGAGGGCGGTGTAGAATTTAATATTGATACATGTATTTAAACTGGTATCAGATATATAGGGAGTCACTGTTGCTTCTGCACGCCTTTTAAAATTGATTTTATTTAAAACATGAGAAATTTGATCCGTTTTATAGGTACAAAGGATTATTCTAAATAGGTACAAAGGATTATTCTAAATCTGTCCAATTTTTTATTTCATAAACCTCACAAAAACACATAGAAGTATATATACTATACATGTACTAAGTATGTGATGATTTTTACATTTGCCCTGCATGGGCATATTTTTTGTTGCATCTTCTGTTCTGTTTTTAACTTATTTGTTTTTTTTTCCTAAATTTGTACATTTATTAAAATCAAAATGTTTTAACTAATACAAGGTATTTTTTCAGTTGCTTTATATTGAGGGCAAAATTGTACATGTATTTTATTACCCTCTGTAGGGAGGGGAAAAAATAGGCCATGCCTGCTGTCCGATCCTATTTTCTTTTGAAATAAAATATTGTTTAAACTATTACCATCTCCCTCCCCTTAGATTTACATCCTCACCTATTAAAATGAGGAAGATTACAGCAAGTTTTTTCCTGTATTATTCTATAATTTGTCTCTTGAATTTTTAATTGACTTATGTTTTCAAGTAAAAGAGATGATAAAAAAAACCTTTATAAGTAGACTTAATCTCGTTACAGTAGTGCCTTCATATTCTTTGCATATCATATTCATTGACAAAAAGAAAATGAAAAAACCCAAATACTTCCGTCATTCTTTGTATACTTTCTTTTTGTGTATATAGGTCCAACAAAAGATTTGGCTCTGTGAACTTTTCAGCAGTTTAATATATGTTGTACTTCTTTCAGACGGTGAAGCGCCATTCCTCTTTCCAAGACAGCGTCAACAGACTGGCGGTGAAACATGACCGGTTCATGAGGAGACTGTCCGATTCCCTGAATGTTACCAGGTAGGTTAATATACCCAACTCAACCCCCCCCCAACCTATTAACACTGTCTGATTCCCTAAATGTAACAAGCTAAGTACTTGTACCCATCTCATTCCCACCCCATACGCCTTCAACACTGTCCGATAACTTGAGTATTACCAGTTACGGAAGGTTATTGTAGTTTATACTGTACCAGTCTCACGTTCTTAACCCCCTCAATCCCACCCCATTTTTTTATACCATCTGATTCCTTTAGCCCTACAAAGTAGGTACGTGTACTTGGATAAGATTCATCCAGCCCCCCATTGTCGGAAACTACGGGTTTTCTATCTATTGCAAAGCGGTGTAATGGATGGACCTGATGCCGGTCCCCTCCCCAACTCCCAATCTTGACCCCAATTAACACAGTCATTAACAGACCAGTTAAACATCTAACAAAGTAAACTTGTTTATGGTTGTGAAGGTTTCTCCAAGGCATTTCTCACTGGTCTGTTGAGTTCATGTGTCTGTTGATCAGCTAGGCTGTGCCAGGTATATTTCATGGAAGTTATGGGAAAATGATGTTCCAGAAAGCTTCATTCATTAGTCCGTAATTAACTGGTGTTTGCTTGAGTGACTGTTATTTTTTCCCCCGAAAAAGAATGGGGCTTGGTCAGATTGAAATGTGACACTAATTTTGATTGAGAAGGTCAAGTCAAACAGAAATCTGGTGTTCATTGCAAATTAGATATTTTATTTAAAAATAGTAATGGTATGTAAATATAGATAATTCTACCAAATTCTATTTGCCCATTTATGTCATAATTTCAGTAATATGATCAAAGTAGTTCCGTCTCCTTTAGCAAGAATTGGATACACTACATCTAACATGACTCACAAAAGATGGATCATATTGAAAAAATGTCCATTCTCATTTTACCAACTTTAATAATAAAATTGACACTCTTTCGGTGCAGCTGTACTCCGGTGTTTACACTTTACATGGATGTGTCTCACATCCTAGTAATGTTTGTGCATCACGGTTCAGTGGATTTCAGACAGGGTATTAAATTGTTTATGTGGAGAAATTCTTTTCCTAATTGAAAGAGGGTATAGAGCCAGGTACTGAAATCGTTATGGCCTTGTGGGTGTTTTTTTTTTCTGTTCAGACCAGTTGGTTTGTTTACCAATATAAGACTACTAGCAAGGGAAACTATTCCAGGGCCTGAGAGGAAGAAGAATGAAGTGGCCTTCCGATGATGGATTCTGGCAGTCTGCTTCATCCGAACCCCCATTGAGGGATGGATAGATCACAGTGATAAATTAGCTCTTCTTAGGTTACAGATACAAGCCTCCAGTAATGAGACAATGCTGTCAGTGCCCTACTTTTTGTCAGATAAAATGTAAATACAGGAAAATTGGTTTTTTTCTTCATTTTGTGTGCATGCTGCATTGGAATTTGTTTCTCATATGTTTGCATGTTTCTGCAGAGAGATGGTTAAATCCTTTGCTACTCAACTTTGAGGGATGTGATGTTTCTGTCAATTTATTGCTCTTTTGAAAAATTGATTATGACATGATAATCAGAATTCATTAACCTGTGTATAAGTGTTTTGATCCCTTGAGTTAAACGTTTCCAAAAATAAACATTTAAAATTCTGCAGAATTGCACACGTTTATAGAGACATGCAGACAAAATGCAGAACAAAGGAGATTTTTTTGCATGCAGCAGACAACAAAAATCAATACTCTGCACTGTGGGATAATTATTTTCTTTGTACCTATTTTCTAAGTAATAGGACAACTGTTTTTTTTACCTAAAAAGCCCATAGATTTAGTGCAAAAGAGTGTTTCTGGAGTTTATTACCTACAATCCAATACAATTAATTTACTTGTTACTTTACCTGGGGCTGTATTTTCTTAATATGAATCATTTCATTCTATACCTGTCTGTAGGCAGTCCATGAATATTTATGATTAGCCAACGCTCTTAACCTTTATTTTTGTGGCTCTTCCTAATGGATTCCCTTTATGCCTCGATTTCTTTGGTTGCCTTGCCTTTCCCAAAAGTCCTCTTTTTTTGTCTAGCCGGTCACAGAAATCCTATAAAGTCTCGCCGCATCCATTGATTCCGATTCGGATATTGATTTATTCCACATTTCTCGGCTTTGTGTTTTAATGTATTCGAGACAAAATTATGATTCATCAGATTATTGGATGTAGGACAGCAGACAAAGAAAGAAAAGGAATGGAAATATGGGAGGATTCTAGTTCTTGGAAGCCTTTCCAAGCCATTGTAGGAAAAGATGTCTGCATTTGGGTTCAGTAGCAATTAATTGGTGCTTTGTTTTTCAGACTTAGTGGCATTCTTTTACCAATTGCATATACTTTGGTTAATGTGTGCATTCTAAGGTGATAATTTTCCTGTGTTTTTGTTAGACTTTACTGGTATAAAGGTCTATGAGGACTGGTGTACGTTCTCTCAGTGCTTTATAAAGGGAAATTAAGTGTTTTCTTTTTTTTATGCACCATTGGAGTGTGTTAAATTGTGGGCTTGAAATTTTTTTTTAAACTTGATATGCAGGAGTGTTTTATGTGTACAATTTTGGACCCGAGGGCAGACAAGCGCTTACAACATTACCTGTGCTGGTCTAGAGCGTTATTGTTATTATCACTGGTTAGAGCTACGTCCTACCTGAAAACTTTTGTCCATCTGTCATGCATCCCACGTAGGTAGACTTTGTACAAGGCAAAATTACCTGTTCTGTGGATCGCCGAGTCAACCTTTAAGGTGAAGAGTGTACAGTTATTGCTCAGCTGGTGTAGTGAAGTGTTTTGCACTGGGTTAGAAAACTCTTTTGTGATTCAGAACAGTAAACACCAAGAAACTTTTTTACAACAAAGACTGAAGATTCACTCTGTGTGGAGGAATACAACATGATTATAGAGATATTTCAGTGATTTGAATCCCCACTGTTTGTTTCTCCAGTTGTGTTGGTGAATTTGTTTTATTTGTCTTGTCTGAATGATTTTTTAAATCAGAGTAAAAATCTCATGAACTCTGATAGAGATACATTGTACCAGGTTCTGAAAAAAAAAACCTTTGCATTCATTCATGGGACGCATGATAAATTGTCATGTGAATGTCTTTTTGGAGTCATCCCCTTCGACATCTGGTCCTATTGTGAAAATCTAAAAGTTTTGTGAAGTGTCCATGTGTTACCTGGGATATTCTATTTTGAGATTCTGATACTTGGCAGATTATCAGTTAGTGTTTGTGATGAATTTTCTGGTCAGTTTGGGAACATGTACATGTGTCAGTCAGAGGAAAGCATGGAAAGAGGAGATGAACGAAGAGGAGAAACCGCTGGACAGGTATGAAATCTCACAAAACTCAACACAAAAAGTCAATCTGAATTATTTAAATAGGACCTTTTGATATGGGTGTTGATTGAGTATCAATGTATTATTGTTGTTTGTGTTATTAAAATGCTAAATAATGCCTTCGATTAATTTGAATGTGGATTTTGTGGATTTGCAACGGATTAAACCTTTGACCTAAAAATCTGCAAATATCAACACAAAAGCTTGTCACAACTGTTGACTTTTGATATTTTTAAATGAATAAGATATCTTAATCTTTTTTATTTTCTTAATTTTCATTTGGGAAAAGGCTTTTGACCAATTGACTGACTGACTGTCTGACTGACAGACTGACCAAAAGATTGGTTTCATTATTCTCATTTGTGTCTTTGATGTTTTACAAAGTGGACATGGTATGAGAAGTGATTAATGTTGAATCAGATTCATTTACCTGGCACATTATATTCATTGATATCTATGTTTGTCTTCTATGTAAAAGTCTATGGCCAATAAGGTACTTTTCTAGTCTTTCTTGCACTATTTTGATTGCATGGTTTTCTGCTGAAGTTTGTGCTCTTTTACTGAGATGCCTTAAATTTCATCCAACCATTTATACACATCTTTCTTTTGATTTGTGAAGATGTTTCATAATAATATATGTCAATGCATGTTTGTTGTATGTATCCGAATTTCAGTGAAATGTTCCCAAAATAATTCCAGTGTGATGACTGCAATCTAAATTACATGAGCACATAAATTATTTTCCTCATAGAAATACTTCCTGCTAAAAAACGAGAACTGTATAAGCACCATGCGCTAGCTCATTGCATTTGTGACATAGTATTGCAGTGGTACATTTTGCATAAAGTTCAGAGGAAGTACTCAAGAATGAGTAATGTAAATCAGGCTACTTGAACAGTTTACATGATGTATATTTGTTCTGCTGTTGTCCCAAATTGGTCCATTTCATGTGCACTGTACGTAATGTGACATTATCATGCTGCCTGGTTGAGCAACAGCATAGTGGGCGATTAATATTAATTTGTGTTCTTGGATACTGGTTTTTGGAAGAATGGGATTACTCGATATGGTGTTGTAAGTTTAGCCATTTCTGTTTCTATGCATGCATGCAAAGTTTTATCGAAATGCCAGAAGTAATTTTGGGGAGATGATGGCCCATTATGTTTTGACAGCTCTGGCCTTATGTTACATAAGGCTGACCTGCAAATGTTCTTCTATAGATCATCACAATTCCCACATTACCCAATTTGACATGCATGTAATTTCTTGAGGGTTAAAACTAATTTGCCCGCCACACCGTAAATTAAAGGAGTGTTTCAAAGAAAAACAATCGTGTATTTACAGTTAGAATTCTCAATTTGTTTATATTTTTTGGCCAGGCATGTACTTTTCTGTTCTACGCAGCATTTATATAAGGAAATTAAAAGTTTACTCTGTTTGAGTGTGTATTAATTCCTAGCTGCAGTGTCAGACTTAATGAACATGTATACGTATAGATGGAGGCAACCAGATGTGACAACTTTCGTAGTGATGCATATATATTTTTTCTTAGAAATATTTCAGTAACAATAAAGAATTTGTTCATATTCATATTTTGAACTGTATCTGATGTATTTATATATTTCAAACAATTTAATTGAAGTAGATGAAATCTGGACACCATAGAGTCATTCAGTGTGACAAATATCAGTTTCACTTATAGTAGTGAATTAAGCAGAAAAAAAAGCTGACTTGCATCACATTGTTTAAGTCATTAGATTATAATTGTTTATTACATACATACTTCAGTTCTATGCGTGCATTGTGGTGCGTACACACAATTAACGTCATGTTGAATAATATGTCATTGTTCGTTTCAAATTCTTTTATCGAATTCGTTAATAGTAGGATTGGAGCTAGCTAGTTCTAGATGGGCCAAAAAAATAAGAGCTTGTCGACAAAAACAGCATCTAGGTATGTACATATACATGACCTGGTGGCCACATATAAACAATTTTCCTGGGTCAGGTCATCAATGTACCGATCCATCACATTCGCATTCTACATGGGATGAGTGGGCTTGTAAATGTTTTCTTGATGATGAATTGTTTTGGGTTATCAATTAACGGCAAACAAAATTTTGTTTTGATTATTATTATGCTAGTGTCATTTATGTATGTAATGTTTTGGTCCCAGCATAAAGAAAAATTAACAACTCGCGATGCAGGGTCATTACTATGAGGATTATGTCATATAGGCAGTACGTGGCACCAACACAGCATTCATGATCAATATATGGTGCATACGTATACAATTTATTTATATAGTTACACTCAATACAATAGGAATTTATGTTAGTAATCAGTATGACAATGTTCATCAGTTCCAAAGTCCATAGTATATTATCTATATTCTATATGCGTATCTATGTGTCAGATTCAGTGTTGTATTATTGAATTTTATGGGTACTGGTAGGCTAATAAAAATTAACTAAAACTAAATTAATAAAGTCATAAATTTTAAATTCTGCCCAATAACCACTCTTACAACTATTTCAGAAACATAAAACATTCATATTGCCTTGAATATTTGTCTATAGATATCCCTAATTCAATGCAGATATTTCTGTTCAGCTGATATCTTGTATATTTTTGGTTTGATTATTTGAAGTAGGAGTTTGTTATCAGTATAATTTAATGTTAATTGACAGTATTATCGAAAACAGCTGGTCAGAGCCAAACCTTCAAATGCATATAATGCAGGCTGATATGTGTTATTGATTGTCTTTCATAAAACTGGTGAAAAGTACTTTCTTGTAAAGTACATCTATATCTAGCAGAGCCAAGATCAGGGGGAATGAGAAAAAAAATTCCACAGAGGAGGTGAGAAAGTGTAGAAACCTGAAATTATGGTGTTAATTTCTCTGACAGTTTATAGGAACTCCCAAATTTCCTCTGTTATTAGACGCTGACCAGACAGTAGGTGTTGTTTCAGGGGAGATAAGCTTGGCTATTTAGTGGTAGCTAAACATTGCCATCACTTTGGATAATGTGTTAACACGATTTCAAACAACGGTTCGAGGTTTCTTTATCAGAGAGGGAACTGCATTGGCTGGTGTTTTTTTTAGAGAATTTCAAAACAAATTCTAGCTCAGGTGCAGTTTTGTGGGTGTTGACTATTTTTTTTATTCAGGATCGAGATGGAAGTTCACTTTTATGTATGGTTTTACACAGACTTGTAGATAAAATACAGATTCAATTGCAAGTTAAAAACGAAACGCAGCTTTTTGAAAAATGTTTCTTTCACTATTGCAGGTGGGATAACGGCAAGATGAACATCCCTCATCGGATTTTGACGCCGGATGACCCTGATACAGGCATACCTGGGAAATACACGGAGGTCAATACTAGCAACGAGTGTGTGACCACCCCCCAGTCTTCTTATGGAGATGTAAGTACATGGCAGCCTCTCAGACAGGCATTTTTAGAATCATTGTATCGGATTTGAATAGGGTGTTCCACATGGGACCAATAGTCTATACATGTATGCACTAGCTGCCAAGAGATTTCATGCAATATGATATAGTGTACAGATAATCATGTTCCATCTTTTATCGCCATCTTGTCGAAATTGTTGGAATAATATAGCATTTTTGTGGTGTAAGTCTGGTGCACTTTATCATTGTCCTGAAAATTACTGTGTAGGTTGAGTGACTTCCATGTTTGAAAAATGAGATCCGTGTGCATGCTTGCTTGCAGTGCATTTCGCCCATGCAGCCTTTTAAGAAATATGTTGGCAGAATCTTGTGCTAAGTACAGAGTACTTGAGTGGTAAAAGAGAACTGAAAAGTTGTTTGAATTATCCACATAAGGAAGTTTCTACACCACCCTCAGTATAGGAATCATTGGTAGTGGCTACGCACTCTCAGCAAACGAAGACTGTAAGCAGAGTGTGTTCCGTGAGCATCTTCAGTCTACTTGAGGTACATCAGAGAGACAATTTGTGTGCCTGCATCATGATTATAACTACTTTACAGTTTTTCCTGTTTTGTCAGTCAGATACTTATGGACTCTCTATGAGTTTGGATGTGTCCACTTTGTAAATGCTTATGAAATCCATTAAGGCGGCCAGTAACATGCAGCCTTAGTTTATATGTATAGTCATGACATATATGCCCTATGACTGCCCCTGCATACAGTGGTTTAATTATCTTTATTTAGATTTGGTTATTATTTATTGGTGATCATGCACATGTGTATTGCAATTCTACATGGCATATACATGGACCAGGTTCAGCTGGGACACAATAATTTATAAGGGCCCCCACCAGCAAAACATGGAGACCTGCAAGGGGTGTTGACATCTTATTATTTATTGAATAGGTTGTCCTGTGAACTCTGGGTTGACCCCATACATGCCCTAAAGGTACATGTATGGCCCTAATTTCCACACACCTGGGTTTATTTACTAGCTATTATACACTTGTCTGACCACATTCTTTCAATTACATTTGCTTGTATGTGTGTCTTATAAAATATTTTAAATTCTTCGCTGTAAACTGTATCTCTATGTTTTGTTGCAATTCCCTAACCCCCCCCCCCCCCCAAACCAAAAAAAAGTATAAATTAATGAAGTACACCATAATCAAGGTGGTGATGTTCATGATCTTAAAGCTAGATTGTCAAATTTTTTAAAACATAAATTACAGACTATAGTCTGTCCCAAGTTATTGCTTCCATCGCTTTTTGGTGATTTTTAATAAAATTACACATACCTGTGAAAGAAATACTGTTGAAATCGTTAAAAGGGAATATATCCAAGATATCTTCATTGAACAATTATCCCTTTCCACTCAGAAAAATTCACAGGAACGAAAACAATTTTCTTACGGAGATTTATAATGGGGAATGTTTACATCTTTTCTCCATTCGGAATACACTCGGAATACATCGCGCAATTTTTTAACGTTATCATCCGGGCTTATTAATGGCTGTTGCAATGCAAAATCTCCGTAGACTTTCAATTTCGGGATGTGTATTGAAACCTGAAGCGGTAGAGGGGGCGTTTCAAAACAGATAATCTGGACATTTTTTATATTAGTGGATGAACGTAGTTTGAGCACAAAGGTATTTACTATTATTGAAATATCAAGCAAAAAGTGGTGGAAGCAAAAACTCAGGACAGAGTATAATAGTAATATGGCATGCACAAAGCATATATTAAACTAGGTCTGTATAAAATAAAGATATAAAAAAATCAATATGATTATGTATTGCCAACTTTTGATTTTTATTTGATATAGATAAATCAATAAAATTTGATGGCTGTAATCAAATTGTCAATTTACCAAGGACTAGTGAATTTTATGTGTGTTTATTTAGCCCAAATTTCCAGCACAGGTTTTGTGTATATAACCAAATTACCACCTTTGTTGTCATGTAAGTGCAATAATTGGACAATCATTACTCTATGATCAGAGACCACTTAATTACCCTCACACCACAAGAAAAGGATAATCTGTTAATTACAGTTAATCTATCACTGGAGTCAAAACTCCCTGAGGGGAAACCTGCTTAATGCTTTGACTGTCTTTACCAAACCCTGAGCTGCATACTGTGAATATCTCCTTATCACTTGGAGAAGCCATTTGTGGTCAGTTTGATCCCCTTGGAGTAGCCTCCTATTGATCTCCTTTGAGTGGCCTCAGTTTCATTGTCTGACTGGGAGAATCCAACACCAGATTGAGGCTGACTCTGGCATTCCCCCCCTCAATATTTGTTTACACTGGATTATCTAGGTCACGCAAGGATGACTGCCTGTGAAGGCTTCAAATAGGTCACATACCGTGGGACAGTTTAAAATTTTAACTGTGGGTGATCAGGGGAAGGTAGAGTGATCACACCTTTAGAATTCCCTACTCCAGAATTTGGGCAGCTGTGAGAGGAATTGGATTATTTGCTGAAGAGACTCTTGAAGAGAGTGACCATATTGATTTTGTGTTTTGTTCTGGACCTGATTTGAATTTTTGAAGTGGATATACTGATGGGTAGATGACACTTGACCTGTTGTGAAACTTGGCGAAATCTGGGAAAGATATTGAACAGAATGACAGTGGGAAGGCAACAGGTGAGAAATATAGGATAATAAGTGGGTTTGTTATAGATTTTTTTGTATGTAGTTTGTATCATTAAGTTTATGGGAAAGTGCACTGCAAATTGTATATGTGATATTTTACACAGGTCTGAAATTGAAACATAAATTTAAATATATGCAAAAATGGATAAAGAAAAATATTTCAATCTATAATGCTAAAAATAGGTGATCTGAAAAGAAGATTATGGTTTGTTTATACATTGTGTTATTATGCACAAATAAAAAGGAAATTCATACTTGAGCATTTATCTGAAAGTAGTGTGACTGTTGATGGATATTTAATCTTTCCTGTGTGTATATACAGGCATTGTTTTGACCCACTACTGAACTCCTAAGCTTTGTTTAACCCCTCCTTGTGTAAGCCTCATAATCTTCTTACATGGTCAGCCTAATTCCCAACAGATGTGCCACATGGAGTTTGCACATATGACCCACTCAACATGGCATATAAGAGGATGGAAGTGGGGGGGGGGGGGGGGGTAAAGTTTGACTACATGATATGAATAAAGTATAGAAAAAATCTGAATATATACTATACTTTAAATCATAAAGTTTGGATTTTTTTCAATCACATGTTGAAACAATTAATATTGTACGTCTTTTTGGTTCCATGCATCCATGGTTTGATGCAAAAGACCCTACTAGCATCATTTCAAAAGTATAATGCATAAAAGTAATTGTGACATCATCATTTCAATATTAAAAAATTATAATTGCATGAGAGATATTAACCTCATTTTGAGACAAACACGTGATAAATTAAATCATGCATATGATGCAAATTAAATAAAGCAATTCTTCATCAGTTATGTCAAGTGAAAAAAGACCTGCATGTAATTGTTCTAAATCCCGATTTAATAGTTAAATTGAGACTTAAAACTAAAGAATTTGAAAATAAATTAATCCTCAAATGAATATTTCATAAGAGAAGTACCAGGGTATAATATATTTTTTAAAATGTCAGTGAATGTAGAGCAGCCTTTCTTATTTACATGTTATAGACATTATGTTAATTCTGTGTGCTGAATTCTTTCGATTGGAAGATTTTCATCTTCATCTCAGTTTACTTCATATTCCTTCCGTAAAAGACCGATTATTTTGAATTGATGTTTCAATATCTTGTCAGCTAGTGCAGGTGAGTTGCCTGTACTGGAAATCATTTGACAGCTTCTTTTTGGAACCATCTGTATCAGAAAACGATCACAGGGCACTGATCTTAATGTCAGGATCTTGTATACCACCTTCTATCTCTGACATCAGGTTTTGATGGCAATGACGTCATCATATATTGTACGATTGCCCGGGTTCTACAGTTAGACCTTCTAACATTATCGCACTGTGCTGTAAAAATAAGTGTTTGATGAACACACGTGGTGATAAGATGTGTGTAGTGTCAACCTTATCTGGAAAGAAGGCCAACAGATTCTGATGATCTCCATTATTTTTTATTGAGCTTATCTGAAAAATATTATAACCTAGTCAAAAGGTCAATGTATTGTTCGGATCAGATGTTTGTTGATAATAAATTTCATATGTTGGAGAGTAAATGCTGTTATAAACTGAGTGATCAGCTGGTTATGTTGAGGAGCCAGACATTATTTGATCAATGTGTTTTAAACCTCAAACGGTGCTGTTTGATATCGCATATTGTCTCTTAATTGATTGACATTGGACGTGTTTTGTAGTGTCTGCTCACAGTACTCTGTGTATATATACATGTACATTACTCAGTATCTAAGTTTAAATTTCAAGGTGTCCTGAATAGAACATATTAACTACCGAAACTGAAACTAGAAGGTTACCGTTTTGTTTTGCATGGACTTTACCAGCTGTTTATTCTTATATAACCACTGGTGACAGCTAGGAAAGGGTTATAAGGAAAACTCCTAATTTCTGAGAGACAAAGGAGATTTAAATTCTTGTGGTTCAGATGAAGAACTTAACATGTGGTGTTTTGAGTCTCCTGTGTACAAGGCGACAATCCACAGATTCTGAAAGAGAGGATACCAGGATCCTCAAAGTAAGCTAATATAAGCTCAGGGCTTGTTTGACAGTGCCCTGCTGGGGAGGGGGGTCTTATAGACAATACCCCCGTAGTTGATTTAGCTGCTTGTGTTGATTCAGAGTGTGAAAAACACACAATTTAACAATTTTGTTGTTTAGTTAAATTTTATTACCATTGACATCTGACATTATTGAGTTCTTTAAATGGCAATTCTCTATCGTTTTCATACATGCACTACCACATTATGAGTTTGTTTAGATCACTTCTTGCAATCCAAGATATGCTATTATAACATAAATGTCAGGGGGAATATTTTTCTTTGCTGAGGGAAAGGTTGTTTCTGTCTGGTAGTATACAGTTATCTGGTCTTGTTGACCTAGAACATTGAGGACACAGTGCACTGTAACGACAGAGGGATGGAAGGATCAACACCTACCATAAAGCTCTCTAGGGATCCCAGTCAATAGCATTGTCTTCTACTATTGGTCCGTTTAAATACCCTGAAAAGCTGCAAGGGTGCCTGGCATTGGCCGCTTGCCCAGAAAGGATTTGAAAACTGTGTTTACCCGGGGATTGAGGAGACCTTGTTCCGTCTGGAAATTACCTCTTCTATTTGGATCGAAAAATACCTGCGATGTGTATTTAGACACCATCATGGATATTACTCATGTGTTCGACTCGTCATTATTTTCAGTTTATAAAAGTCCCAGTTTGACAGAACGGTACATTTTCAACAGCTGTAGAGTCTGTTAGTGTACTTTATTACCCAAGTTATTCACTCAAAAATGGATATTTAAATGCGAGACAATCGATATCCTGTCTGTATTATGCAAGCTGTGTTCTATTTTCACAATTTCTGACTTTTGAACCTAAAAGATGTTGTTGTGTTTATTTTGCGGGATGGGAAAGTCGACCCAAGAGACAAGAAAGGTATATACCGTATTTCCTTGGTAATATGAGAGCGTCTCATAAATTTGAGACTTTTTCACAATAAATGACTCATACTTCACCTTTGTTATAAGAGCTATGAATTAAATCTCTGTAATGGTGATGGATTTTACAATTGGTTCTTTCTAGTCAAAGTAAAACAACTTTTTATGATCATACCCGTTGGTTACACAATCAAATGGCCTGCCAAGTGTAAGATTTAATGCCAATTTTTCTGGTTATTGATCAATATATTAGTTCGCCTTGTAATTGGAAAGTTGATTTCATTGTATATTTGCAAACCTTAAAGAGCAATTGGTTTGATAATTATTTCATTTTAATTATGTGAATTTTAATGGGAAAAAGTAAGTTTTATGTTGAGGGAAGTGAAAATTTCCATTTATTCACATTCACACTTGAAACATTGTCGATAAACCCAGTTAAGAGGTCTTTCAATGAGTTTTTGCACTGCAGTTCTAATCTACAGTTCTATATAGAGCTTTCAAATTTGAATTTCAAATCTACTAGCATGCTTTAATTGTAGCTTTCAAATTGGCTTTCAATTGTGTACATTTAAGGCTGCATTTGTCTAGCTTTGGATGGCAATTTTAGACTTCACTTATCACATCTGATTCGATAAAAGAAATTCAGAGAATGACACATCATTTGATACACACACTGCCAAATCTTCAAAGTACAGGTGATGTAGATTACAGATGACAATCCATTACCAGCATTCTTTTGATCTGGTCTGCAGTCTTATCCTTGCTCTTGCCAGTGTAAATTATGTTCCAGGATACAAGCAACACTTTCCAAGTTTTGTTTCCGGGTATAAGCTATAGTAGCTGAATCATTTCATTGCATCTTTTTGTGCTTCACCGGTAATTGTTTTAGACTATAAGCCATAGTAGCTGGATCATTTCATTGCATCTTAATGTGTTTGGTTTCAGGGTATAAGCCATAGTAGTGATGAGTCCCTAGAGAGGCGGTCGAGTCTCCCTCGAATGAAGAGCTACGATGCTGTCGTTTTCGAGATTTTGAGAGTGTCACCGGACGATTTCGCAGTAAGAATCAACTTTTAAGTATACTTAGTATTTGAGCAAACAAGCTCAACTTCAAATGAAAGTGGGTCTTAATGTGCCTGCAGTCATGTCAGATTTTTCTTTTGATGTTAGAAAGTTCATGGTTAAATTGTTAATGAGATCTCAGACTTGGCTTTTACCTGTTATATAAAAAATTGACATGTTCTAAATTCTATGAGTTTGAATATGTAAAATTTGTAAAATAATAAAAATACAAGTTGTAAAAACAGTTTTGAAAAAAATTATTTAATTT
This sequence comes from Magallana gigas, assembly GCF_963853765.1. Taxonomy (NCBI): domain Eukaryota; kingdom Metazoa; phylum Mollusca; class Bivalvia; order Ostreida; family Ostreidae; genus Magallana; species Magallana gigas. The sequence continues at coordinate 29,089,311 of NC_088854.1, forward strand.
CCAAAGTTTCACTCATAATCTCATGTGTTTTATTTTGACAGAGCCAGATAACCTTAATGGATCTGCCTGTTTTTAAGTCCATTCAGCCAGAGGTAAGACATGGTTAATAATGTAAAAATGATTTTCTAAAAAAAGGGGGGGAGGGGTGTCATATGCCAGTAACCACAATTATTATGTAGAACAGTATAGCCAAACTATACGAAAAATTCCATCATTTTATTAGGTGGACATGCTGATTCAATTTATTGATCATCAACTTTTTTTACTTCAATTGTGTGCCACAAAAACAATTAATGTAATGACTTTGATGCTTCTCTTTCACAGGAACTGACTTCATGTGCATGGACAACAAAAGAAAAACTCATCAAAGCTCCAAATGTTGTAGCATTTACAAGGCGCTTCAATCATGTAAGTACTGTGACGCACTGAAAAAAAAACCTACCTATAGTAATACATGTACCATATTTTAAATGTTAAGTGTTGACTTTACATTTCCAATTTTCATTCCTATTATGAAAGAGACCTATATGTAAGTTTTTGTGTTTATTGCAGGTGAATTTCTGGGTACAACAAGAGATTTTGAACTGTCAAACCGTAAAAACTAGAGCAGATGTACTCGCTCACTTTATAAAGATTGCTAAGGTAATAATCCCCCTTTCTTTGTACATTATTGATATTTCATCCTTTGTGTAGGACTTGAATATGATTTTGAGTCATTTTTACCAATTGAACAGAGATTTGATGTGAAGTAAGTGAAAATTTTCTCTTGTTTTCCAGAAACTCTTAGATCTAAACAACCTCCATGCAGTCATGGCAGTTATTTCAGCTCTCCAAAGTGCAGCTATCTTTCGGTTGTCCAAAACATGGATGGTAAGTTTAATAGATAAAGGACTGGTGTGGATACAAGTTTCAATGTATTTGTGTCATTCATATTTTTTCAAGGGGGGGGGGGGGTGATTGGGTGTTGGTGTTGAAGTTTGATTTCATCATACATTTTTAAATTCAGATGTTGTCACGAAAAGACAGATATCTATGAGATAATGGCTGGCTTTATTAACCATTCATTTTGAATTTTAGATGTTGTCAAGAAAAGACAAATCAACCTATGAGAAAATGGCTGACCTGTTTTCTGAGAATGACAACAGACAGAGGTTACGGGACCACATGGACATCATCAAGCTGCCCTGTATACCATATTTAGGTACAATACCATGTACTGTTGTAGCTTTTGTACTACACTGTCCACAGTGTGTGGGTAATTGACCACAAAAATAGCTTAAGTTTTTACCTAAAACAACTGCAGTTTCAAATTATGATCAATTGCATCCAGGGAGACCAAAAAATTAGAAAAAATAATAAAAGAACTCCAACCAGGATTTATTACTTTAAAATATGAAATGCAGAAAATAAACTGTTGAAGGGATAAATTATGCCTCTCCCAATAAAATGATAGATGATATTTCTGTCTATATGAATAGCAAACATCTGCATGAAGACATTTATCAAGTTTCTTTGAAATATGTGTGGGAGAGAAAAGAAAAATTACTTTTGAGTGCTCTTTATTGCTTGAATGCATTATTTTACTGCGTGAAATCTGGGTGTATGAAGTAAAACTGGATTCTTTTGATAGCGTATAATAAGCATAAATAATCAGTTGGTGGGTGGTTGGAACGGAATCTTAAAGAAAGAAAAATCCCCTGTGGAAAGCTGACATGCTAACAGTGGGCTTTCTCATGATATGAGCTTAAGGCATACTGGAATATCGTAAACATCTGCCAAAGTCATTAGCATGAAAAATTAAGTGTATTTTGATTTGCTTCAACTGCACCCTTGAATTTATGCTGGTAAATAAGGTTGTAAAAACCCTAGAGCTTTTGATGTGAAGAGTTCTCGCCTAATGGAGAAATCTCCTTTAGACTTTGTGTTGGCCCTCTCATTTGGCATGTTTATAGATATAAGCCTTTGTTGGAGTACATTCTGCAAGAACTTAAAATTATAGATTAATATACTTTGTGTTTCATATAGGATATAAAAGATATTCATTAAATCTTGACAATTGAATCTATAAGAAGCACAACAGTTGAAAAGACTTGAACAAATTGAAGTTGACAACTGAAAAGTGTATATAACCTGGTACAACAAAATGCTGAGAAATGTTTTTTGATGTTTGTAACTAATCTCACAATGCTGAGACTGTTTGATACAATGTTATAAGAATTTTTTCCCTTGCATTACAGGTCTATATCTGTCAGATCTGATCTACATAGATGTAGCACATCCTCACTCGGGCGGCATGGAATCCCACACTCGCAAACTGCAGATGAACAACATTTTACGAACCATCTCAGAATACCAACAGTCCAGTTATGGTGAGAGCAAGTTGCCTTCAGAATCCAAAATGATTAAACATGAAGGCCATCAGCCCATGTTTATATATTTCTGATACTGATGCATGGTGCCTGTGTAACATGGTGACACTATGGAATGATTATCTCTTGATTATTATTTTTATGATTATTTCTCACACAAAAATGTTTTGCATCACATGTAATATGTTGTTAAGAGTCAAAAATTGTCATTTTATCCCCCTTTAAATGGTCAATTTTCTTTATCATCCAAAGCAAACTACCAGCATTGAATAGCGAAACACATGTGGAAATTAACACTGTCACTCCAAGCAACTCAAAACGTTTTAAGTATGAATTCCATTCCATAAACAGACAATCATGGATTTTAATTTCTGTTTTCCTTTAGATCAACTCCCAATACTTGACCACGTCCAGAATTACCTTAAGTCTGTGAGGTACATTGAGGAGTTACAGAAGTTCGTAGAGGATGACAACTACAAGTAAGTCCCACTGGCCTCATTATTGGAAAAAGAAATATTTATACTTTTTACAAGATTTTAAATATTGAATCGGCGTACTGCAATAGGGTAATGATAATGCATGTAGATTGCTAATTTTGTTGACTGCAATTCCACTGGTTGTCATTTAGAGTGTAATCCTGGCTTCAGTGAGTAGTAATAGGGGTAGATTCCTAATTTAGTTGACTGTTTTTTCACAGATTGTCTTTAAGAGTGGAGCCTCCACTTCAAGGTCCTCATCTCTCCACATCCAAAGAAGACGTGCAGATCACGGTGGCTCCACCTTCCCCCTCCAGTGAGCCCCGCAACATAGCTCACACTCCCAGCTTCACATCCACCTCATCCAAATTCCAGCCATGTCACAGGAAAACCAAAAGCTTAAATGCCAAGTAAGATCATACATACATGTAAATGAATTTATTTACAGATTTGCAGAACTCCAAAATGTTTTTCCGCAACAATGGATTGAAAAATGCTGTTAAATTTTAGCATTAAATGTCTGTCAATCTTTGATAGATAGACTACAACATGATAACTATTTCAAGAAATAGATTACTGCCTTTAAGATATCTTTATTTCTTTATTTTCTTTTTTTAAATTCATATTTTTTTTTTTTAGTTTTATGAGTAATGGACAGAAGTCAAGTGCAGAGAAAACCTTTAGTCTTCCATCAAAAACGACCGCTCCCTACATTCAAGGGGTTCGCCATTTGCTAGACGACAGTGTCCTCGAAGAGTCCCCATGTGCTTCCAGTGATGGCTCCATCTGTGGGAAAATTCTTCCTGGTCAGTATCTCAATAACGACCCAGAAAAACACAAAAATTTATTCTTATTCAATGTACACAAAGTCTCAGATGTTAAATGATTACCAATATTCAGAAGGTTTTTATATGAAAATTGATGCAATGAAAATGCAATAAAAATTTTGTTTTTTTGTTTTACAGATAACAACGAGGCTAACACTGATTTAGTATTTCCTATCTCGGATTTTGAGTCCCAAAATAAAATGTAAGTAAAAAGAGGGATAACTCTTTCTTAAATCGTGATAGTTATAGAATATATTAAAGTTATAGAATATATTAAAGTTATAGAATATATTATAGTTATAGAATATATTAAAGTTATAGAATATATTAAACTTTTAGAACAGGATTTTATAAAGACTAACCCTACTTTCATTTGCTTTTTACAGAATGTACAGCAGAGATTTCACACCTGAAGATCTGAGCAATTTCCAACAAAGTATAACATGTGAAGGGTGCTTACAAAGGAAAACAATACTCAAGGATGGGAAAAAACCTTTAGTATGTATACCCTCTTATACAGTACATGTACTAACAATGCATTATTTTGTAATCATGTTGCAAGGAGATGTACAAAATCAATAGCACCAGTGGATGTAATTTCTGTACGTGGAGATAATAAACAATTAAGACAAAAGAGTTTTGTTGCATGGTTATTTGAATTTCATGGGGTTTTTTTGTTTGAACTTGATGGTAATAAATACTTTGACATAAATTTTTTTAGTACTTGACAATAGTTATATAGTTATTCAAACATTAATAAAGTTGTTTTCTTCATAAGTCATACATTTCACCTCTTGTTTTGCAGGTTAGTGCTTGGACAAAGTATTGGGTGGCATTATGGGGAACTTCATTACTGTATTACCCTTATAAATCCTTACGAGGCAACGACAGAGCATCAGTAAGTTTTCTTTTCATACAACTCTTCTTGAATATCATTAACTATGACATATCCAATTTGATTCTGTATGTATGTTTTAACACCATTTCTATATACAGAAAAAAAAATAAAAATTACTATAAGTATAGTTTCATAAAAAAGGTAATTTGAATATGAATAACAACTTCTTTGTTTTTTCTTCCAGTTTAAGACAGAGCCGAGTAAGATGACATCAGTGGTTGGTTGGATGGTAATCATGGGAGACAGTCCCTTACATCCAGATGCATTCCAGTTGTCCGACCCCATGAAAGGTAGGATGTTCCATAGATTTCAAGTTTATATAATCAAGAAGATATGTACATGTATTTAAATATGAAAAAAACCTTTTAGTTAGATTTAACAAATCTAACACCTGAACGTTAAGTAATCCAAACAAAATAAGGCAATTACACATACTAGTATGTTAAAAAAGAGACTGGTATTGATTAATTAACTTTATTTTGATTTGAAAAATGTAAGACATGCAGTAAAGAAAGAAAGAAAGGAGGAATTTAATTTGTTCTGATTGTTCGTCTGTTTTTTAGGTAATGTTTACAAGTTCAGAGCAGGGTCCCAAGCAGAAGCTTTGGTGTGGTGTCGACATCTGAATGAAGCTGCAAAGAGATATCAACAGCAGGTATACACATTCTTCTTAATTCTAAGGCTGTCATTTTAAATTTAAAATGTGAAAAAAAATGTATCCATTATCCAAAAGTGTTGTAGCATTGATATTTATCTTGAGTTTCAAATTAACCCTGTTTTTTTGTGGACCTCTTTCAGACGCCAGCAAATCTGATGTCATTTGACTGATTGTCCCAATCCCACGAAAGGTTCACCTGTGATATTCTGGATCTCAAGGAATCTTGACAGATGCTCAGTGAATTTGCCAAAGGAGATTCTGTGCCAGCCGTTTTTGGCAATGTTCCAGTGCTTAGCGATTGGCTCAGTTCATTGGGGCCACCCATAGTTAGAGGTTCCCTTGTAGCCAAAGGACAGTTAGGAATAAGAACAGTTTAACTGATTGTGAACATTCTACAAAAAAAACCAAAACCCTTCTGTGCCAAAGTCCTTTACTGTGTGGTGTTGAGGATAGAAATACTCTGTCCCTCTAGGTGTGTGTAAAATCACAGCAAGATGTAGCAAGCAGTGGTCGTGTTGACCGGACATTCCATGAAATGAGGTGCAAAATCAAGTCAAGTTGTCAAGGCAGTGAACAGAAGCATTATCCCCACAGTGATGCCTGAAACGGGGGGAAACGTAACAACAGGTTGCCATAGTCTCTGTCGGTTTTCACATTCCTTACTCATTTTCCATGGAACACTTGACCTTTTTTTTTTGTTAAATCTAGTCTTCAATCTATGGTTGTTTTTCAACATTCCAAAGAAAAAAGTTTTTTTTTCTTTTTTATAATCTGTTTCCATAATAACTCTTTCATGCTGAAGTAGATCATGAGTAAGCTATAGTAACGTATGAATCCCTATACACAATTCTGTTCTTAGTGTAAGTTGACTTAATCAAGTATAAAAGTACCTGACTGAGATGACTGCCACTGCATCTTAACTTTAACACCCCAATATCATATTTATCAATGCAATTTTAAACGGCAATAACATGATTATTTTTGTTAACCTCTGATAAGAGGTCCCTAGTCGGTTATGTTAACTATGTCATATAATTAATGTTTGTTGACGTGTCAATACTGTAAGAGGTGTAAATTTTAATTCTTTTTTTACCTAAAAAAAATTATTTTTAGACAAACATAATATATGTTCATCTGAATGCTATTTCTTTAAGAGACTGAATTTTAGAATGATCGAGTGTTACAAGCTTAAATTATAACGCCATATGTGGGGTTTTTTTTTCTTGGCTGCACAATTATTTTTATGGAGGTGCAAATATTCATGATTTAAGACAAAGCCAAATTAGAGATAAATATTTGGAATGACTCGATGAGGTATATATTTTTTAAATTACTTGTAGGATAGAGGCTTTTTATCTGTGTAGATTTTGTGTGCTACATATTTTATGAGAAATAGGAGGAAAAAAATGCAGAAAGTTTTGGGGGATTGTGCTCTTTGTTATTTGTTTTCTAAGATGCTTGCAGTGCTAATAAGAAAAAAAAATTATTTCTTAGAAAATGAATGAAAAACAGTAGAAAAAATGTGCAATAACATGTTTTGCTTGGAATATGGTTGCTCAGATATCTTTTTCCATTAATGGTAAAAAAAAAATATTAATATGTCATAAAATAAAACCAAAATGATCTTCATTGCTGTATTATATGAGTGGTTATGTGCAGTATTTCTTCAGCATAATCTCTGTTTTACTCTATTATCATTTTTGTCATTTCCATTTACATCATTTTCATTATGATAAAATTATGAAATGCTAATACAAAAATATGAAAAATGCATAAAAATGATTAAAATAAAAACAGTTTAAATATTTTTCTTTGTTATGTTGTTGCTATTGAAGTGTGTTTGTGTCAGATATGAAGATAACTGTACAGATGTTGGTCCTTAAATCTCCTATCTGGAGTCCCTGTAGATGGATGAACACAGACCATGCAGTCGATTGTAGTCTAAAGCTTTGGTTAATACTCTAAAGAAACACTTAGATATTCACAGTATTGTTCTGTAGATAAAAAGCTCAAATCTGTGATGGACAATAAGTCACTTATGTGGGTGGGGACTGTCATATAGAGATAAATTTATGTAGGCCATTAATCAGGATAAGGACAAGTGGAGAGAGATAGAGAGAGAAATATACACATATTTACACATTCATAACCACACTTCTCATGTGCATTTAGTTTCTTGCAAAAAGTTATCAGAAAATATTTACAATGTGTAATTATCTCTCGAAGAAATTAGTATAAAATAAGAGACTTAATATAGTGGTCCCTGTGATGTCAGGTGCTGGTTGAATTGAACTGTTTAAAACAACCAGAACAAGGCCACCAATTTGTACTTTCAACTTTTGAAACATGATTTGTTTCGCATATCTCCCAAAATTCAAAGCATCGCCGGTATTGCGTATTCCAAGACACATGCGGATACAAAGAAACAAGAACTGCTCCTTTTTAAAAATGTAGTTACTACATGTATGTATGCACCCACAAAAAAGTGGATCGTTTACAGTATCTGAGGCAGGACTAGTACTGCATCAGCCCAGCGGTCATGGCGTGGACATGATCAATAGTTACTGATGATAGGCGGTTTTTATGTACCCCTACGTGGATTCATCATACCTTTAAAGGCTCAGGGTGGCCCTTTTTTTTGCTTTGGGATGAGAACTGCACGTGAGGATTAAACCTGTTCATTCGTCCAGAAAACATGGGTCACATTAAGCATCAGAAACATACATCCTCAGGTGTATCATTCCTGAAAATTTGATCATGATATGGAAGACCCAAATATATACCTGCATGTCACGTGCAGCATCCGAAGCATAACGGGTTGAGGTTGAATAATTATGATAATCAAACGTTTTTCAATTAAGAGCCGATAGGGCTGATACGGTGAAAATGTTGTCTTAATAAACAATCTACTTGCCACGGTACAATATCAAAATTGATAAATTAAGGACAGACGAGACGTTCCTCAATTTTATAAAATTTTCCTTGATATTTTATTCCTTATTTATTAACATTTAAACCTGTCAATTCCCAAAAATTCAGGGTATATTACCTGGCTCGTTTCGGAGCTAGAATATTTTGAATTTTCCTTAAAATAGCATGCAAAATGCATTTGAATGCTTATACATGTAAGTAAAGCCATACTTTACATTTTCATTTGAACACTTTATATCTAAATAAAAAATGAATCATATTACATAAAAATATAATTATGAAATTACGAAGTGGAAATCTTCAAATTGTGGAGACAGAATTTTTTTTTATAGAAAAAATGGAAGATAGGTCGCGTCTGACCTTAACGGATAAGAAGGACACGGGAAAGTTTGGTCGCGGGAAAGTTAAGTTCGATTTTTCTAACTAGTACATAAGCATTCAAAAAAGTCTTCTCAAGTATCATTCTGTTAATCACACGTGCCTTGCACAGTTACGATGTTCCTTGACTCTTTTTTCTGAAAATACATTGCAAAATTTAGTTGACCTTTTAACAACAGACTTCCATGTTTAACTTTGCCATCGGCCATTAGATAGAGAATCGGACAACTGCTCAAAAGTTACCGAGTTAGATTGCGATGCACGGTATATGCTTTCCATGAAATGGATTTTTAAAAAAATCTTAACCAACCCCCCCCCCCGTAAACAACAGTTGCTCTGGTCTGTACGTCTCCCTAAAAGATAGCTCAGTTTGAGGCTCGACCAATTCTCATTGATAATTAAGTTTCTTTGAGAAAATTGTCCCAAATGTTTTGAAAACCCTTCAGTAAGCCTTCTGTAGAAAGTGATTAAGATTCAAACAACTAATTATTATTGTATACATAGGACAAACAACTAAGTGTAAAAAAAAATGATGAAAGGGAGTACTAGTACTTTTGTTTGCGTCGAGCTATAAAAGTAACAGCATATTCAATGCACTGCCCAACACAATCTTGATCAAAATTTAAACTGATAAAAACTTCCTACAAGAGAGAGAGAGAGAACAAGATAGATTTTCTTAAAGCAAACCTCATAATCTCTGTTAAATTCCAAGTTATCGGGAATCATGACATTTCCTAAGTCACAATAACTTCATCAACACACGACACCCAAAACCCACAACACCATCTCGTGAGCGTTTGAACAAGGCGTAGCTTACAACCAAAGGGCATAAAACCAACAAGGAGCTTTTGGAAGACCACAAATAGAAAAATCTGAGTGCCAATAGAACATCATCTAAGCTAAACAACCTTTCAAATTCAACAAAAACATCAAATACTAACCCTGGGTTGCTCACGCCAAGTTTATATTTGGAAACTGTTCCCTTAAAACACAATGATAACGGGTTAATTTGGAGAGAATTTTCCGCCGACGCAATTAGAATGAAAGAGAAACAACATCATTTACAACACTCGGGCTTTCTGGACAACCCTCTCTGTAAATGACCATGCAGACGGGGGTGTATATAAAAGACAGGGGGGTCTGAATGAGGGCCTAATCTCACGGATCAAGAATCTCAGAGCTTCAGGTAATGTCACATATACTCTGCATTTGTAATTTTTCTAAATTCATTTAATTTGCTAATAACAAGACCAAAATCGAATTTTTATTCATGAAGTATTCAATGCAAGATTCAAATTCGATGAAAAAAGGTACGCAAGTTAAAGTAATATGAGCTCCATTTTTCATATTGAATTTTTTTTTTACTAAAATGTTATTTTCTACTAAAATGACAAAAATATCATGGTTTTTCAATTTCTGTTAGCCATATTTTTGTGGAAAAGGCCGGTAAGAAGCCTTATTTGGAGCAAAATTGAATTATTGTCGTCCTGTACAAAAAATGATTTGCTACATACTCCTTACTAGAGAAATATTTCCTTTGACAAAAATTAATGATTTTTTAAATTCTTATTTATCATAAAAGTTTAAGTTATATGCAGTCTTATCACACCAGCAGGTTTTTGCAGCATAATAAAGTTCTAAAAAAAATACAGCTCATATTGCAATAAATGAAACTACATGAGTTGGCAAACAAAACAAGAACATGTAAACAGAGATGTTATTTATGTCTCTGATGTCAATAATTAGTTTTTAAAAAAACGAAGAAAGGGATTTTAAGTTTGCAAGGTAAGTTTGAAACACCTCGACTTTAACATATAATAAAATTGTGTACAGGTTTGCACACATTTTGAAAACCAATAAATAAATAATGAAATGAATAAATAAATTGTGAACAGACATTATCATTTTATGTAAAAATGTGTCCATTTCTAAAACTTGATATGATTTTAGAATTCTATTAAAAAACGGAGGATTTCTAAATATATAGTCCTTGAACTAAAGTATGAATATATTTTAACACAAAGATTGTTTTTTTTTTAATGAATATGGATAAAAGGAATATAAATATAATTGAAGGTAACAGAAAACGGAACAAAGTAAATTTTGTTGAGAAGGAAACTTCTTTCGTATAGAAAATGATTTAAAAAAAAATTATGTCCTAGTTTGATTTAGCTGAAATTCTTTTCAAACTCGTTTTAATTCAACTACATTTATACGCAAAACTAGTTTTCATCTATTTGTTGCAATTCGAATAGCCTTTTATGAGCAAATTTTAATAGAATGTATGTGCAGATATTTAAACATTTTCTTGTGACATTATATTTTGAAAATGTAAAAACGGGTTAAGTACTAAAAATTGCGTAAAATATACTTTAACGCATTCTTATTTCAATTAACATTTTGAAATAATTCTCTTTTTTATGGTTGAAAATTAAACATTTTAATTAGGCTTTAGATGTTGTAGCTGAAAAATTAAAACCCAAATTAAATACATATCTGAAATAATTTGTGGACGTCCAATCTTTATTTAATTAAGATCTTTGAAAATAAGATTAATTCTTAAAAGAGAAAAAAAAAATTCAAATGTAAATTTTTGATTAAACTTTTTTAGTCGGAAGACAGAAATAGTAAAGATATTTCAATTTGTTTATTTTCAAATAGATTATCACAATTCCAATTACTAAAATTTAAAATATTTTTTTTAGCAACAACTAAAGTGATATATAATAATTTATGATAATATATAATCGTATAAAAGTTCCTCGTTTGCGTGCGAACGCTTTCGTACATTCAAAAAATTCAAAATAAAAAAGATTATACAATTTTATAAGCCGTGTGAAAAATACAAGAAATATACTTTATAGACTAGACTTCGTCGATATCAATATTTTTTAAGCATTACCTTTCTTAACATATCAGTTTTTTAAGTTTCAGAAGTGGAGTTGACAAAAAACTTCAAAATTTGTTTCATTGTGTTTTAGACCAATAAATATTTATACAACAACTCTGATGTCCATAATAATATTCTACAGCCATGAGAATAAAACTTTGATTAGTTTGTGATTAATTAGCATTCATTAACTCGGTCGTATGTCGTAAGTTCTTTTGTAAAACGCACCCCTGTAGTATTGAATTCTTAAAAAAATATTTTTTAGCAGCAAAATGGCGTCCACATTACCAATTGCTCTGTTTCTCATGGGAACAATGACATCTCTACTCCATGCCTACGAACCATGGCCCCAGGAGTACCAAAGGAATTATCACCCACAACGAACACCTACCCTCGCCGAAAGATTCTTAAAACGCAATTTATATGAACAACCGCGCCACAGAGTTTCAGATTCCAAAGACGCCATATTGGACCCGGCTAAGAGGTCTTCAGTTACAGTTCTATGTAGCGCAGAACAATGCCGAGAACTTATGGCGTTTCTTAACAGGACTATTCCGGGCGGATATGAAGCAGTTCCAAATTTCTAAATGAAGCATATAATAAACTTGATTTGAATCTAAACACCGAAGATTTTTGTTTTATGTGTGTAAAGACGTTTTACTGACTTGTTCTACATGTAATTCCATTTATTTCATTTTCGTGAAAAAAGTTGTATGAAATCATTAAAAAGCAATAAATACCTTTTTTTATTTATTTTTTTTTTTTAGAAAAATAATGTAAATGCCAACAAATAATTCACTGATGAAAACAAGATGAAACTTCATTGAATAAAATGAACACAATGTCGTGAACACGTTGAGATTCCCAAGGATATTTATTTCAAGTTCGAGCACAATTTTGATCGTCTATGCTACCATCGTCCCCCTAGGAGCACCAACCCTTCATTCGGATGACTGGCGATGAACAGCTTTATCTGTTCGATGCATTTCTGAGTTGGACAAAAGATTGTCACAGAGTCGGAGGGATCCGAACGAGTCTCACTCTGTGACGTCATTGCTACAAGGCTTTTGGATCCTATTTTGGTTGATGATGAATCTATTTGACTCTGTTTGCTATTGAGTTTCTCTGTTTTGGGGTTTAATGGCAAAGTTTCGGCGATGACAAACAGACTGAGTAACAAGATCACCACACAATGATAAGGCACAGAAGTCATCTTTACTGATTTCTGAAATAATAAAAAAACATTCATTTTTTTCTCTCTCAGATATTCAGCTGCTAGTATGTTAATACATAAATGCCGATCTTTGCGGTAAGTGCGTTTCAAGATGTATGGACGTTGAAAACATTGCTAATGCATACGAAAATCCTAATAGTTTACTTAGTACACTAATTCTGCACACTGTATTTATACTACAGTAAAGCAATATTTATCAAAACAAATACTACGATTTAAAACAAATAGCAGCAATAAAATAAATGGTTGATTTTTTTTTCAAGGTAATTAATTGTCCGGGCGATAATTTTTCCTCGCATTAGAGATGACGGACTAAATAAATGCTAATAAACAAATGATATACATTTACAACAGTACTCACATAACAATGCTAACTCCACACTTGTACTGAAGGTTACATTTCAAGTAATCTATATAGGTTAAAAGAGGCCCACACAATTGCAAATCACTATTACCTGTAGTGAAGAGGTGGTCTGATAGAAGTCTCACTGTCAATTGCGTGAGTTCCAAGTCCAACGCTCGTCTTTTATAAAGGAGGCACAACGCCTATTAACAAAAGCTTAATATCCATGTAAGATGCATTGTCCAGAGGTTAAACAGGGTAGGGTGGAAGGGTCTGAATGCTGGGGCTCGACATAGGGATCTACTGAAACTGTAGCAACGTTTAGACTATACAGTTTTCTTTTTTTTTTTTTTTAAACGAAGAGTCTTCACCAACGCAGGAGTAGCAACAACAAACAAATAACAACAGGAGTAGTAACAACAAACAAATAACAACAGGAGAAGTAACAACAAACAAATAACAACAGGAGTAGTAACAACAAACAAATAACAACAGGAGAAGTAACAACAAATAAATAACAACTGGAGTAGTAACAACAAACAAATAACAACAGGAGCAACAACAACAATCAAATAACAACAGGAGCAACAACAACAATATTGCAAATGCAATCACCGTATTACAATAAACACAACGACTGCAATAAACAACTACTCCAATGAATTCAACAGCAACTTCTTCAGTAACAACAAAAATGATATCCTTAAGTTTTAAGTGCAGATTTCGTACAATATGTAGACTAACAATGAAAACAAACTGCTTGAAAACTAAAAATTTTATATTTATATCACGCAAATATCCGATAAGCACATTCACTAAAGAAAGTTTATAAAATTACCTTAAGTGGAAAATTTAACTGCTCACAAACTACTTAAAATAAAAATCATAATAAAGAAGTTCTTCATTTCTCCATAGAAAAAAGAATAAATATGTAAAATAACACAATTTTATAAACATGGATTTAAATATGTACATCGTAGTTTGTTATTTCAAATCAAGAACCCCCGGTTGCCTCTAACATGGTGATGTATTTATCATATGTGTTTTGAGGGAGGCGATTGATGACAAGAAGGCAACACTTGAAGGAAATATGAAGTTAACTATTTACCTATCCATATCAAATAATCATTAATAAAAGAATGTGGAGTGATACGTTCAAGTTTTTAAATTGAAATAGTGATTTAACTATGTACTTTGGTGTCGATAAAATGGCGCCCATCAGCTGGTGACGTCAATGTTGTTAAGTCTAACTCACGATTTAGCACCTGTAGCTATCAGACTGGAATTTTTTGCAATTTACTACACTTTAATCAGCTAATTATCGGGGAAGAATTTTTGTTTATCACCCTGTGTGCACGTGAGTAACAAGCGATATGCTAGTCGAACTGAGCTGTTGACATTTATAGATGTTATTTTGCCATCATCATCATCATCATCATCGTTTTATCTCCTATAAATGGATATAACTTTTAAAAAGGTGAAAATTAAGACAAACAAGTAAGAAAAAATATATTTTCCTCCTTTGATCTTTTAAAGTTTTTCTGTAATAATTTAATTATTTTTTCATTATCAACACAGCTTTATAAACTCGAAAGAACTTGGAAATAATGATTTAAAGCTGTTTAAATATCATTATCTAACATTTCTATTTAAAAATAAAATCAAAGTTGTGTTTTGAAATAAAAACTTTAAAAATTGTAAAGGTTCTGTAAGTTTGTCATTTTAACTATAATGAATTAAACTAATTTAAAAGAGCGAGTCGTGTCAAATATACAGATCATATACATTGTACTTTTATTTAAAAATAAAAAGGAACTACCAAATATCCAATACTTTAATTAATGATTAACATTCCCTAGGCTTATTTAAAATAAACTTATTAAATGAAAACTAAACAGAATTGCAAATATATTCAAATTTAAATAAATCTGGTTAAGAAAAATATTACTCGAAATATTTCTGATATTTTATTTTAAACAACAAAAATATACTTCAATATAGTTAACAATAGAAAAATAAAGACACATAAAAACTTGGAATAAAGTTTGGTATTATCATATATTTGCGTCCATTAGTCTATTCTGTTTTTTCTTTTTCGTAGGAAGACTTGAGAATAAGATGTGAAAACTTGGCTACAGTCTGTCTTTTCTGTAGTTTGTTCACTTTAATGGGATTCTTGACCTGGACAGCATTACTGGCGTTTTCCAAGTTTGTCTAAAAAAAAACAAATAATAAAGAAAATCATCATTAATAGTATACAGATTGAATTTAAATTTTTTTTAAATAATTAACATAAATTTAATAAGTTCGTATATACAGACTCAATCAAAACATAGTGGCATCATAATATTACTTTTAACATTATGAAAATAAAATCGGAGCTTTGTTATAGTCAATATGTATTGCAGCATACAGTATTTTTAAAAATGCTACCCAAATAAAGGTTTAAATATATGCACAGTTGATTGACATCATTTTAAAAGCAAATATACACATGTATATATGATTTGTTATTTTTTGTTTGAAATTGAAATATAATTGCATTAGGGTAAAAATTAGGTTTGCATACCTGATAAACTTGTACCTTTTCTTTAATTTTTCGTTGTTTCAATAAAATCTGTAAAATCAGAAGTAAAAATATTAATTCTAATAGATATTGATTTAAAATCCAAGACAAGCTACAGTAACTAATACATCTATTCTTTATTTAAACATTAAAAAAATACAATGTAAATTATAAATATATATTATTTGTGTCAATAAACTTGCAGAAGAAGGCATATCTTAATTCTTTATTAAAAAGATTACAAAATACTCTTAAGGTTTAAAAACCATGTTTATTTTTGTTTGATACCTTAACGACTACGACGATTAAAAATGCGAGTTGATATGCGATGTAGATGATGACAGTTGCAATGAAAGCATATAGGTCCATTGTACCCTGCGTGTCACTATCGTCCTCAAAGCGAGAAACGATGATATGCCAAATACAGACCAAGTAGTTAAACAGCATACTGACTAATAGGTATCTGTCCTGAAAAAGATGACATAAAGACATATTTTTGAGGGAACACGGATCAGAAAGTGAACAGTATTTTCTACCTTCATATATAAGGGGTTACAAATACAGTTGCATGGAATGGTCATTTCACATGATGATTTTGATGAGCATTAACTGTAGTCCACACCGGTCTTTCAGTTAAATTTGTGAAGAGAAGAGGCTTTAAAAAAACAAAATTGACTTTTCTATGTTTCTGGATCATTTAATATACTCACTAAGAGAGTTTGGTACGGTATCTTTGGTATACTCTGGTTAGCCATGAATCGGAAGGACACTCCAGTCAGAGCCAAGATGAACCCCAACAGTAGGCGGCGCTGGGGGTTGTTCCGGTTAATTGCAAACGTAGTTAATGGTAGCGAACCAATCAATGTCTGAAAAGGAGATCGTTTTATTTGTACATAATATGTGTATTATGACATGCATTAGTTACACGATTCTTGCAAATTCTAATGGTATGCAAAAAGAATTATCCTTGATTCATGATACATGTATCCATAATCTTTGAATACGTAGTGCATGTACATGTAAAAACTGTAGGGCCCCTCGTTCTAGCTTGGATAAATTGCGTATTAACTAGGGCAGCAACTCGAAAATCATTTATTGATTTCGGGAAGGGGGGTAAAGTTACCATAATTATGATGATATTCCATATGAAAAAAGAGTATTTCCTGCTGGCGAGTCCCCGGATGTTAAGGATAGGACTGTAGCCCTCCTCGGTGGCGGCTACTGAGGTATCCGACTCCACGAAAGGCTCCAGGTCCCACTCCTGGGCGTGGATGTAGCAGGACACGCCTATCTCACTCGGCTTCACTGTGTCCGGTACCAACTCCAGCTCAGACTCAGGCAGTGAGGACGTGAAACATACATTGAGGGGCTAAATAAAAATAACCGGCATTATTATGAGAACACTTAAACACCAAGACTTGTCAACATTGATGGGACGATAGTTTTCTCGCTATTTACTTTAATTATTTACTTTAATTAAACATGTTAAAGGCGATATACGCTTCTTTGCATATTAATTAAAGTAAAGTAATTTTTTCTCTCTCCAAAAGATGTGCAACTGAACTGCCCATTATTTGAGAGAAAAAACACTGTTTGTAAATGTATTTAACTGAGAGTTATTGATCTTATAATGTTAAAGATTATATTTTACCTTTTCATAAAAAGTTAATTGGTACTGTATTACTATCGCCAGTTGTACTGGATTTTCAAAATACAATTAGGCCCTATGTATTTTTTATTATACAAAAAAAGGTTAAGATGGATGGCACAGAAATGGTATGTATTAAGTTCGGATGCTAATAAATTGGTCCTCTGAAAATATGAAATGAAATGAACGTTGGATTAGCCTTGAAATCTTATCAGTGAACTAGAGTGTACAGGTCTATGTAGATAGCACCTCCTTACATGCACCTCTTACTTGTGAATCAAAAGGAAAATCATGGAGTTCTAATCTCTCCGCAAACGTCCCAATCTGTCGAGATTTCTGAACCAAGTAGGCTTCTCCATCAATGGTGAGGACCTCGTACCATGTTTTGGAGAATTTCTCGGACACCTTGTTTCTGATTTGTATTGCTGGGTTCCAAAAGTTTCTGTGGTCCACAGGCTGATTCTCCTATGAAAAGATTGGTTAATGGTTAAAATTAAATCCAAGTCAGCAATTGAATGTCAAAACTTAAATTTTCGGTTATAAAAAGAAAATTTTTTAAGTGTTTAGTAATGACAATGAATCTCTTTTGTTTTAAGAAGACGTCTGTTTAAAAAAAAAAGCAGTTCAGTTAGAGAGCTTTAAAATCAGTAGAAAAGAATTTCGCCGGTTGGACCTTAAGGTTGTCTAGTTTGGGTTCCCGCCATCTGGCCCTGAAGTATACGTCCCCATCAAACTGTTCCTTGAGAGTTTCCACATTGTCCATTCGGATGAAGACCATCCGGACATATACCGTCTTCTATATAGAGAATATCAAAGTTAGTTTTGAAAAAAGAGAATTTATTCATTTTTTTTTTTGGTAATTATTGATGGATATGGAAATACTCTTAGTAAAGGTGTATGCTTCTAAAATTCACTTCCAGGCTGGACATGCATAACACATCCCTTTTCTTCAGTGAACATTAAAACTTCACCATTGGAAAACAACTGTACAAAAGATACCTTTCATCAAAACGTGCATGGTACTAAGTTAAAGTGGCAAGATGTAGTTTGTTTTAAACCACTTAAAAATGTTTTTCTCTTCAGGCAATTCTTTGGCCCCGGGTCTGGTAGTATTAAATCAAGGATCCGTTGTTTTCTAAGCACGTTCCCTCAGTTTTCGGAAAATATTTTCATTTCAATAGCTACATTTACATAGCGTTGTTAAATCTTAATGTTGATATAAAAATGATTCTTATATTATGACCGTTTACTTTCGAAATGGGCTCTCTTGTTTTCAATACAAATACGAAAAGTAAACATATGCAGCTGCCTCTAATGTAAGACTTGCTTTAAAGGGATTTTGTAGTTTAAAATGTTGAGGTTCATAAACAGAATAAATGCATTTAATTGCAAACAGTAGATCAAATATTCTAGATATGCTCAACGCCAGGGAAATAATGGCTCACGTTTCGCAATTTCATTTATAGTCTGATCAGATCACATATGTTACGACCATTAGTACAAGTTAAAATGACAATTACAGAGTACTTGCAGAAAAAAAGAGAGATCCTTACATGTATATAAATCAAAATTCAGTTTACATAATATTTCACGTTAAAAAATATTACCTTTAATGAATTTGTGGTTTCCATATTCTGGCAGTAGCAGACGACACTTTGGAGGCCACCCTTTCCTCCGGTATTAATTGACAAAGTTCACAATCAGTATGTTTCCGGATGATTGGTTTTAAATGATTATTGATTTTAAACAGTATCTAAACCAACAACAATTTTGAAATCGACCATTTAAATTCTTATATTGACAGCCCAACTTGCTTGAATTTTTGGCTGTACGATATTGACGAAATACTGGTTTTGCAATACGTAAGTTTATGCAATACCAGATCACTCTACAGACTTCGAATATATTAGCTCTGGGTCCTGAATCATAAAAAAAAACTCCACTGACTTAGACTTCAGTCATTATTTCAATTTAATTTCAACGAATACTTTTTACTTAGAATGAGTAAACTTCGTCAACATGACTGGGAAACAATGAAAAATTGTGTTTTGTTGTAATACACGGCATGATAAATTTGTAATCTGATGATCAAGTGTGCATTAAGTCAAAGTCTGCTTCATGATCCTGGGACCACTTCAGCCAAAATTTAATCATGCAGTTATAAAATATTTGTTTATTTTTTGGCAGAATTTTCAAACATACCATGGAATTAGAAAGTCTATGTGAATATTGATTTTTAATTAACATCAGTTTAACGTCGATATTAATATGATAAATGTTACAATACTCTTTGCGGGTTTCTTTCTATAAATATTATTAAGAAAGAAAAAGGGAGAGACAGAGGCATACGCAGAAAAGAGAATCTTAATTCTAAAGAGAAAATATGTCAATTTTTTTGTATTTATTCCATCAATAGTTTAAATAACACAAACAAAAAACGAATTTCTAAACATGCATGTAAAATGGTTTTAAAAAACCCAAAGGTAATGAACTGTTTAATATAATCACAACCTATGTAAAATTGATAGCAAACAACAACAAAGAAACAATCTTTTAAACTAAATAATCGCAAGATAGTTATCAAATACAACATCAAAATCTAGAAAACGTGGACGGTAGGGCCGCTATCCTCTCCCTTCGATTGACTCTGTTCTTTCTTCGTTTCCAACTTTCTCCGAATAACTTTTCTGCTTTTTCCTGTAAAACATAAAAAAGAAAATTTAAATTTTTTCCTTTTTAGTAAATTTCAACGAAAAAATACCATTCTGGACAACATTACATTTTTTGGGGGGTTGGGGGGGCATACCTGGTACATCTTTTCTTTTTGATGAACTTCTTTGACTTTAAAATATCTCTGAACAATAAAAAAAGAAGAAAAAAAATAAATAAAAGAAACGCCACACTCTGTAAAATACCATGTCGAATCAACTTGGATCAAAATGGATAACTTACGGTTTTCAAAGAAATGGCGTAGAAGAAGATATGGAACAGGGCGTAGAAGACGGCAAAGCCGATGAAGAAGTAGAGGTCATAGTCCGCCTGGGTATCATCATCAGAGATCAAGGTCACAATGGCGTGCCATGCGGTAACCAGGTAGTTAAAGACCATACAATACAGGATGTACTTATCCTAAAACCAAAAGCGTGATCACACATAGAAATTTTGAAACTTTCCCTCCGTAATAAGTACCATTTTTTATTCGGATATAGTCTTTACAGATTATTTTCTTACCAATCTTGTTAAATACGATATCTTTGGAAGTTGCTGATTGGTTACAAATCTAAATGTGACCCCTGTAAGGGTCAGGGTGAAGGCCAACTGAAGTCGATTCTGTGGAAGATTTCTATTGACAGCAAATGTGGCGAAAGACAGTGAACTAATGATGGTCTGAAAAATAGAAAAAGGATATAATAGATACTAAATACACCTATTCTGGAAAAAAAAGAAGGTACAATTCATCTATTTTTTTCAGTTGGAACTGATACTTTTACTGCCCATAAGTCGTTAGAAAACACTTGAAACCAAACCCATGGCGTGGAAGAAACGAAATCTAAACACAGTAAAATATCCGTCATAAGTAACGAAACAACAACCAAATAATGAATCAATCTATCAATCTCCAAAATCGTACCATGATCAAGATGATGTTCCAAACAAAGAAACCAGCCCTTCTCATGGCCAAAGTTTTGAAGACAAGAAATGGATAGACTACGTTTTTGGACCCTGTAAACTCTTTTGACACTTTCCTTATTTCTGATTCTACAAACTCTCGCAGTTCCCATTCCTGGAAGGGTAAAAATAGTATTGACAATCTATGTATACATTTATTTTCAAAAGATGACAACATGCATGCAGTTAAAAATTTGGAAATACCTGTTCGTCAACAAAACAAGAAACGATAATGGAGCTCAAATGTTCGTCGTCTTCGATGATTTCCAGTTCCTCGACCGGATGTTCTGACGTCAGCACAATACTCAGGTCCTGAAACGTCATCAATTACTGCAATGATCGAGAGAATCTACAGTATTCAATATCGATGTCGCTAAGAGTTTATAGGTTTATCCATTGATATGTGAATTTTTAATAGATGTATGATTTCTATCTTAGGTATCATTAATTTTTGTCATTTTATGTAAAAGATTTTCTGTAAGAAAACAAGTTTTATTTCGCAGGCAGCGGGGTGAAGTATTTTTTCTCACCACATTGTACAAACAAAAGTACCTGAAGATCAAACGGGAAGTCTTGTAACTCCAAGTTTTCTGTGAATATTCCTTTAATTCTCCTCTTCTCTACAATAAATGCCTCCCCATTCTTACCGAATTCTAGTTTTTTCCACACATTGTCTTTCGATGTTGAGATCACGTTTTGGACAATTAGCTTGGGATGCCAGTATTTGGAAAAATCCATATTGTCGTTTTCCTGTAGACAATATTTTATTAAATGTCAGATAAGTAGAATAAATAAATAGATAAAATAACAAAAAAAAAAAAAGAAGAAGATTTTTTTATGTGATTAGAAAATAATCGTTTAAAAATCGGAGAACAAAACAAATTGACTTGAAACATACAAACTTAGATATAACCGTTACACTTTTACGGGATATTTTTAGCATAAAAACCATAAAGACACATACCGATTTATTAAAAAAAATAAAATAAAAATCGAACACTAGAAGTGTCATTGACCTGGTTTTGCTGTTTGTCTAAAAGAAGGCAGTCTTATAACAAGGGAACAAATTGTTTTTTCCGTGATGTTAGTTATTTATGTTTACTTCGGATACACTGATCTGTATCTTTTTGAAGGGTCATGCAAATGTATTTCCCGTACTTTGCACCCTGCAAGGAAGTATTACAAACAAAAATAAACTTGAGAGGGCAGGATGGTCATTTTAGACGATATAAATCTAAATATATAAATATAAATGATGATCGGAAAGATACCAGTGCCCGACCCAAATTTTAAGAGGGCTAGCTAAACCAAGTCGTTTTTAGATTAATATTTCAATCTCCTTAAGACGTAGAGCTTTGTACTAGTATTCATTTACAGGAAAATGCTCCACAATTTTGATTCTAAAATATTTGGATTTTTGAAGACACTTCTGGTATCTTTTTTAACTCTCCACCCTCCTTATATGAAAGGGCTTTGTTTCCAATGACATTTCATAACACCAGTGATGACAATAATGAACCCCCCCCCCCCCATTCTAAACTCTAGCGTGAGGGCCGTTTGATAGAACACAACCTTTCCGTGGTCCAGCGACTTTTCCCGCCATCTGCTCTCTATGAACACGTCTGCTGCGAACTGTTCCTTCACCGTGTCAATGTCGCTCAACTTCAGAAACACGACTCGTGTCTGTACTGTATGCTGTCAATTTCAAGGAAAATATCTCTTTTATTTTTATTTATTTATTTAGATCCAAACTATCTATGTATAATTTGTTTAAAATCATACATGTAAAAATGAAAACACGTGACAATAATTTTTCCCTCTCATAAATCTTTGTACAAAGACCATCGAAATTTTAATTTCATAACTTACATATCAACAAACGAACTTGAACAGCATAATACATGTATGTATGAAAAAAAAAGAATTGGTAAAGAAAATACAAATTGACCACCAAGCTTCTATGTGTTGCTCGAAAGAGTATGTCAACTGTTTTTAAATGGTCTAATATAACTAATTGTCATTATGATAGCTTTAAAGCAAGTCATGAAATTCTAGCGATTGTGTCTACAAATTTTGAATACGGCAGTTGTAACTCACAACTTTTTAATTTTGTACATTTTACAACAGAGCACATTATAGAAAAATTCATTCATGATTGTAGCATAGTTCTCCCAATGATATTGATAACAGCTGAACTCAACACAATACAGAATATGCCTTATTACTAGTGTATTTGAATATTGAAGGTAAGCCACTTACCTTAGGAGTAATCTTTTTGTCTTGGTCCGTCATGGTAGCTTTTTATGTAAGTTTGAATTAGAAGGTTTTTTGTCATGTCCTCATGGCTTCGAGATGTGGATTGTACAGTTCTTGTATTCAAACATTTGTCTTTTAAATGGGCCCACTGGAGCGAATATCTTATGTCTGTGATGTCGAAACACCCAAATTTTAGTCAGGGCAGGCAAGCATTTTGAATTTAAAGTTTCCCCCATTTGACGAACCCGGTATATATCCAAGTATACATGCATTTACAACTCTGCAGTGTCAAAGACAAAATTTAAATTCTAAAAATAAATAATAGCTTTTTAAAACAAGTCATGAATGGTGTTATCTGCAGTTGTTCAACGAAAGAGCAGAGGCCCAGTGTCAACGGCATGGCTTAAGTTACCCCCTCCCTCATTAAAGCATATAGAAACACCCCCCCCTTCTAAAAAAATACAAAATAATTAACAAAGTGAATTTACCTATTAAAAACTGGATTACTCGTGATTATATACATGTACCAATTGAAGCTGATTACAACTATAGATAAATTATTATGACGTTCACATATTTGGGTTCAACAGCACAATACCTGTGGTTCAACATAAATAATAAATCTCGGTGATATTATAGATGTCTTTCTTACATAATTATTTACTTGATCACCGTTTATCTAACAATAAACTTTGCTCTTACATTTAATAGAAATTCAGGAAAATAAGTTCTTATTAAGGTCACAAATTATATAAATACCTAAGAATTTCGATAAAGGACAGAATAAAAGCAAACCTTTATGTTTACAGGACACACACCAATATAAATGCTTTTTTTAAACTAAAGGTCAATTTTCCTGCATCATATGTATATAAAATTTAGGAAATATTTTCATGCTTGATCAATACCAGCATGATAAAGCTCTTCCATAACCATCATATAAATAATAAAAATTCAAACATAAATTCGTTTCTGGATTCTATAACCCACAGTCTAAGAACAAAACCCTCCAGAAGGAAAACACAATTAAAAGTTAATTTTCATTATTTATTTTTACACTACATATATTAAAACAACAATTCTTTTGTGTCCATTCTTGGTACAAATTACTTAATACCAGAATGTCTTCCTGTACTGTCGATTCTCCTCAATGCCCATCTGATCCATGATATCTTGTTCAAATGATTTTAATTTGGGAACAAATGTCACTCTGTTCACTTCTTTCTTGTCCGTATCTTTAGTTTTGCTTGCTGAAAAAGGAAAGATTTACTTAAGAAAAAAAAAACAAGAACATATTCCATAAATAACAAATTTCATTATATCAACTTGGCAACAGTCCATCAGGGCAAAAACAGATAACACAATATTTTAAAAAATAACCACCAGTTTATAAAAGGCACATCTAGATCTTTGGAAAAGATAGAGGAAAACTTGTTTCTAACGAATATAGAAGACCACACTTTTTTTTTATAAAGAATAAATTTCATATGTATTTCTACTGATATTTTTTTAATCATGGCATGCCCCTATCTATCATCCAAGCAATGCACTGTAATTCTGCCACTCGCAGCCACTGACTAGGAAACATTTAGTTGTTGTCAAATCAGGGCAAGGTAGGTTTTTTTTAGATAATAGTATAATATAAAACTACAGTGCTAAACAGCTCAATTATAGAAAACAAAAGAGAAATATTACATAGTTTTTTTACTTTCTTTTCTCACACTCAAGTACTGATACTTCAAGCTTGGATGCAATCAATTAGTACTCTAGTAACCATTTACTCACTGATAACCGCATACTAAACACTTGAACAATGGTTTACTTACTATACTAAGTAAGGAAGTAAATGATTTATTATAGTGACAGGTGTATTATAAATAAATATAGAGACATGTATATTATATAATAACTTGAAGAATAAACACCAGCCCATCGGACCTATATGTCACTTTATAAACATGAGTACACAAATAATGAGTTTATGCATTATTTTTTTTTATATAGGATAGATTGTCTGCACATAAAACCTGAATATACAAATTTTGCAGTTTGTTTAGGAAAGTTGGACAAGAGAAAACCAGTGCAGTCTGAGTACTACTAAATACTACTATGGTATTAATGGTGGAAAACACATGTGTACAGTAGTTCAATTACTACATGTAACCTACTTACCAACATATGAGTTTATTGCGATCTCATCCCCTTCGGTTTTCTGTTCTTCGTTTATAGGTATGGGAATTACACGACCAGTGTGTTTAGAGACTCGGACTCTAGATCCATCCTCCAGGTACCGCCATATAATATCTGTTGCTCTCCTGTCAAAATGAAAACAAGGTTCTTTACTTAATAGGTCTCTTATTATTTTACAGCATTTACAAAAACTTTAAACAGGCAGATCAATTTAGATGGAGTCAGGCAACATCATCATAACAACAACAAAATTTAAAGACAAATGTGGTAAAATATTGTATCTATCTCCAACACTATAATATTGATTTTCTACTTTAACAATTCTGATATCAGTTAAAATTTGATATCAGGCCAAATCTGATATCAGCTAGGTCATATTTGATAGGTGGTATCTACAGATATCAGGTCATATCTGATATCAGGTCAAACTCTTACTTGTCAGCAGGATCCACTAGTTTGACTTCATCCGGAATTTTCAGAGGAACTTGTCTGCTTATAGCTTGCTCTCCATCATTTGTTTTTATCATTTCATATGTCTACATGATAGGGAAGAAAAAATAGAAAACAACTGCAATACATAAAATACCCATCAGAGGATTATATGACAAATATATATATTTTTTTGTTTATCCAGTCAATCTGACAATCTGAATTACTGTATGATTCCCCATATGCTTGAGAAAATCTGCATGAGTTGACATAAGATATGGCAGGCAGGACTGGACATCAACTCTCAATAATTTATATCTTAATATCATTTTAAAAACTTAAAATAGTCAAGGTTTTAGATTACCTTATTTTTGGAATTAGAGAATAAGATTTAAGCTTATCTGTAAGAGCATTATAGACATACCACATTGAGGTTTTCCAGTACTACTTCATTGGCATCTCGATAAACCACAGCTACTGTACCAATTTTTCCCTTGTCTTTTCCAACCATACACATAACCTGTAAAGGACAAAACAATTTATAATAAACATGCATGTGTTACTGCAGTTAGTTGAAAAGAAGGGGGAGTGTGGTGCTAAAGTCTTGTGTGATTCAATTATAGCTTCAACTTCTGTAAGAAAATCAATTATCAATCAGACTTTTTACATCCATACAGTATGTAATTGTTGTTGATACAGATGTGAATTCTCTTCCTCTTCTCTTAATTATATTATGAAATTTAGCATCAGTTTAGAGATTCAATCTAAAAACTAAGAAATGTTAAAAACTGCACATTTCACACCTATTCTGAAATGTTTATCTTTCTCTTAAATGTCAATGATATGCTTGCTTACCTGATCTTTTTCAAAGATGTAGGGTTCATAATATGGTACAATCAATTTCTGAGGTCGGTTCCTTCCAAAGTATAAGCTATTTATTCTCAGCTCCAAAGGATTTGTTGGTCCATACTTAGTAAAGAACCAATCCTTCTCCCACTCCTTCCATCCTTTCAGGAGTCTGTATTTAGGTTGTCCAATGGACCGTCTTACGAGACGATGTACAAACCTGTCCCAGTAGTCTGTTCTTCTTAGTAGACTCAAAGTAAGCCTCATTTTTCTTGTATATGTAATGGAAAAATATCTGATAGAGAAAAGAAAAGAAAGGCACTACACTTTTCTGTCTATAGCTCAACAGAGAAACTGCATCATTCTGCATTTGAATTACTGTATATTCCTTATTTTATGTGAGTACTTGTTCTGTGATGGTTTTAAAATTTGTGAATAAAAAAATTAAAAAAGTGGGCGAGATTAGACCTAACAAATTTTCCTCAAGAATATCAGTACCTCTATATTACTCTTTCCCCTTTCTCATACCCTAAATGAGGAGATAACTAGATTATCATTCCAAATAATGGTGCGCTCGCTCTAACGGTCGCACCGTAAAAACTTATTATTTATATAAATAGATAATAGTGAGTGCTGCGCACCAGCGCAAAGCGAGCTCTACCGGCAAGGCGTGTGTGAATAGAAAATTCCGACTATTTGCACATTCATTCAACGGATTTTTTTGGCGTCAGTAAATCGGACCAGTAATGCCTTGTTTTAATCGTCCCAGTAGTTCCCTGTAATTATGGTTTCCCATTTCACACTCTCACGAGAACAAGATATAAGACTATGTACATGCATTGTAAATATACTGGTGACACAATGCAAATTCCATTACATAAGACTAACGGAGTTATCGTCTTCGAGTGCTGTCACAATGGATTTCTTACACATTGATCCGACAGAATTTTTTCGGGGTCAGTAAATTTCGACCCACAATGCAATTCCTCAATGTCGGTCGATCTCACTAGACTGGATACCATCTCGCGAGAATTTGAGAAACAGATAAATTATGTAATTGCTTTTTTGGATGAATGCTCACATTTATTTTATTCACTATATTTACGGTAATTTCCAGGAATGTTTCTTTTTTAAAGGGGGCGTGGCAACATCATTCAAAAAATCTTAGCAAGCAAAAAGAAAAAGAAATTCTCAAAATCAGGAAAATTCTAATCCTGGTGAAGAATTGGGAGTGCGTAGTATGCCTTTAGCTCTTTAGCTGCTCAATAGTGTCTTTACATGTATTTTCACTTCCATTTATTACATGCTCCTGGGGGATCCATTTTCCTTATATGATCAGCAAATCTTTTTTTTTATACGCAAATTTGATTTTTTTTTTTAAACGGGGGAGGGGTGACTCTGTGATAAGTCAATTTTTTATATGCAAGTTTAAGAAAAATGTCAGCTGCAAGAAAAGAGGAAATGTACATAATGTTAAATTTTTATTATTCAACAACATTTTATCTGAGATAAATTCTATATATAAATAGATATTAACAAAATCTTATGAATTATGAAAATTTACTGGAAAAAAAGGCATGTTTATTTTATTCTGCATTTAAAGTCATTTATTTACTTTACGTCGCTACTTTTATTTTTATTGTTTTATCATAATTCATTATTTTATCACATGCTGCGGTCGCCCCAACGGTAGCACCGTATTACATATAAGGTTCTCGACCTCGTGTGAAAATTGAGGAAATTCTGGCTGAAGGTACTATATTATAAATATTGCATTCACAATTAATTAATTCTAAGAAAAAAAAATATTTTAAATGTCAATTAAGTAACAATGCTTCTTACCAATCAATACTTGTCTATCAGTGCAGTCATGATCATAACTCAGATCAAATTTGCGAGAAAGAACACATGCAGGAAACATATAAAGCAGACTAATTTCAAAAGGAAAACCGTTTACATTCCGGATTATCAGCGTTTTACAAAAGAACTTACATGTACGACTTACGACCATTTTAATGAATCTTAATTAATTACAAATTAATCATTTTTTTTTATTCTTATGACTGTAAATTATGGAAACGGAAATAGTTCTAAATAAATGATTTTATATAATTTTTGTTCTAAAGACTGTTAAAATATACTATAAATGACTTTGTCGTAGGTTCTTTTATAAAACGGTTTAATTACGCAAGTCCATCACGTTTAAAAAGAATCAGATAAATCAAATCTTTCACTCTGTTAATACAATTGAGCTAAGTTAGAAGAATATACAAACTATTTCGGAATAATAATTTGAGATTGAAGATTCTAATTTTCTACATAGGCGCTCCTCATATAAATCAGAGTACATATATAAAAAAAATCTTCATTCATATACTTTAAAAACTACAGCAGGGAACTGCATTTTAAAGAAGTTTATTAAGATGTGGAGCGCCTTTGATTTTCTTTATTTCATGAAAGACATGTATTTTGAATGTTGAAATTTGTTCAATTAACAATTCATTGTATATAATGTGTGTGTGTGTGTGTGTGTGGTTTTTTTTTCTTTTTCTTTTTTTTACATTAGACTGATCAATGAGAGAGAGAGAGAGAGAGAGAGAGAGAGAGAGAGAGAGAGAGAGAGAGAGAGAGAGAGAGAGAGAGAGAGAGAGAGAGAGCAACCATGTATAATGACCGAATAATTAACATGATATATGGGTAGATAAAAAAAAAATTGCCTTGAGACAGGTGATTTCTGGTAGCGACTTCCGTGTTTAACGTAACATATAAACACTGACCGATACAGGTACATTTGTAAACATATACATGCAATGCACTTTCTTTACTAATAGGGGGAGGGTGTATCCTGAATATGGATTGCGTTTACCTTCACAGTACTTAAAACGATTAATTGTATCTAAATTTGAATTATATTTTGTCCACATGTCCGATTTAATGATTCGTATATGACCACTAGCGTACGTTTAAGTGTAATCTTCAATTGGATTTTAAAGAAGACCGAAAGAATAATATGTTGAAGAACTCAAAATGGAGAAATTTACAGCATTTCTTCGATATAAAAATTGTCTTTGTTTTTCGGAGATATTTTCAGAAGTTGTTTTTATATATGAAGAGGAAACTACACTTGACTGTAATGAAGAGACTACTACTTGTAGTTGCAATGGTTTATCTTTCCATGCATGCGTTCAATCTATTCCATGGAGACATACGTTCTACAGTGTTACAAAAGGACAAAATCAATGTAACATCAAATCAAAGTGCATCCGAGAAAAATAAACGGGAAATATTAAGTGCGTTTACGGTGCTCACCCATATGAGACCTGATTTTACAATTTCTCTCGATCCTGTGAACAAGTGGATAAAAACGAAGACTTCACAGTGCAATGGGGATTTTGTGGGATATAACAACTTGTTCGCTCATTTAAAACACGTTCAAATAAATCCGCATCTCTCAGTTGGTAGAAAAGGGGGAGAATCTATCGAAAAGGTCATAGGTCAACCCGAGAAGAGCGAGTACATGACCTTGAAAAAAGGTTATTTCGAAATGAGGTGTCATGACCAGGGATTACTCTATCGTTTCAAAGCCAGAGACCATCTGAAACTCTGGTTATCTGCTGTAAAAACAACAAACAGTGACCATCAATCAATGTCAGTCAACCATAATTTCACAATTGCTGTGACTAGATACGAGTATGTCAACTTGTATCATACCATGACCGACTGGTTTAACGCCTTTCTAATGCTGGTGGTATTTAGAAAAAGTCCGGATACTTCGTCCGTTCTGTTGATTGACAGTCATCCAGCAGGCGATCTTGACGGCGTCTGGAACACTCTCTTTGGTCACGTGACACGAGCCGGTCACTTGACAGGTACTATTGCATATGATGACCTGATCTGGGGCATAACCGGATATAACAGTCCAATAAACCAGCACTCGTTGTCCCATGTTCCGTATCTGGAGGAATTTCGAGAATTTTTCCTCACGAGATTCAAGGTTCTAGACAAAAGGAAACTAAATTGTGAAAACCTGTCAATTTTATTTATCTGGCGTAAAGATTATGTATCGCATCCGAGGAATCCTGGAGGGAAAATCAAGCGAAAGA
Source organism: Magallana gigas (assembly GCF_963853765.1). Taxonomy (NCBI): domain Eukaryota; kingdom Metazoa; phylum Mollusca; class Bivalvia; order Ostreida; family Ostreidae; genus Magallana; species Magallana gigas. Next base: position 29,120,022 of record NC_088854.1, read on the forward strand.
TAAGAAACGAAATGGAGCTGCAAAGAGCTGTGCAACAAACATTCCCAAGTCATAGTGTCAAAGGATTACAAATAGACCAGCTTCCTATGAAGGAACAGTTGGACCTTATAGTCAACACCGATATTCTCATAGGGATGCACGGCGCTGGTCTTTCCTTCACCCTCCTTCTTCCGAAACACGCCTCCCTCATAGAACTCTTTCCTCGGTACCAGTCTACAAAAAACAACCACTTCCAGGCCATGGCCAAGTGGAGAAGCTTGCATTACCTAAGGTGGCAAAATCGAGACCACCAAAACGAATTTCCTGACTATTATACATATGTTCCTATTGACGTGGTCATAGAGAGAGTTAACCAGACCGTGAACCAGATGTGTGAACGATGGATGCGATCATAACTTTAGTGATAGATTCAAGTACCCCATCTGCAAAAAATTTGCTTTCCGTTATTTATTTTTCCAAACATAATTTGACACATGTAATCTGACTGTTTTAACAAGCCGCAAAAACAGGTACAAAGTAAACGAATTAAAAATACCAAAAAATGTTTCATTTGAATAGTTTACCTCACTGATCACAAAATATGAAAAAAAATGACTGCTACACACCTACTTTGCTATAATTATTGCTACTAGTGTATGTCAAATTTTTATAGTACTCAATTTCAAATAGGCATAACTGTTAAGTTGGTTTGAAAAAGTGTGACGCATATTGTAAAATATTTTTACATGGAAAAACAAACAAAAAACAAAGCAAAACAAAACAAAACAACAAAGAAAAAACAAACAAACAAAAACATTTTAAATAGCAAGGAAAACCCTTACCACAAAATTGTAGAAAAATTCAAAAACAAAACAATGAATTAAAAACATGACATCGTGTGTATTCAATGTACTTACACAAAATTCGAACTCATTATGTTTTATCAAACACTGGTTTCTTCACGATAGCCTCAAAAAATATTGGCAGCTATCGTTATAAGCTAATTCTACATCTTGCCACCGCACACTTTAAATAAGAAATTTTTTTTAGAAGTGACCTCATGAACTAATGGTACCAATTTTAATTAAAAAAAAAAATGCTTAATAAATAAAATCAACAATAAATCATCAGCCATAAACAAAGGGAAAAAATGGAAAATTAATTACAAAAATATAAAATCAAAAAAAAAAGAACAAAAAAGAACAAAAACACCCCAACAATTTACAGTGTTCTGCGCGGTTATTGTGACGAAGACGATTATGATGATGTTAACGATAGAGCTTAACCTCAACAAGTAAAAAAAAAAAACCAAACTCGTTAAAAAAAATAATCAACAAATTAAAAACGACCTATTACTTATACATATACATGTGTATCTACTTACAGCAAAATGAAGTTACATGTAAAATTAGATTTTTGTTTTGTTTCAGACAAACTGGTGTACTAACTTCTTATAATACCGTATTTTCTATATATAATTACATGTATTAACAAATGGTTGTCATGCAAACTTATATTCAAATGATGTTACATGACAATTTCAACAGTTGTACACAGTAGCAAAACGGATATAACTAATTTCTAAGGATTAATATTTATAATTGCTCTATGATATCTAGGCAAAGTCTAAACAGTTGTATAAGAATGTTGCCTAAAAGACCCATTTCATGAACGTACGGTTACTGAATCTACGCGGGGCCTAATTACTTGTAAAACATGTGTTATTTACCTGGAGTGACCAGGGTCCATCGAAATGCTAATTGCTAAACACGATGACATACACGGAACATAAAAAATATTGAACATATACTACTTTGATGCATTTAATACGTATATTGCTACATATTATGTCTTACATTGTGTGTGTGTGTGTATATATATATATATATATATATATATATATATATATATATATATATATATATATATATATATATATATATAATGTATTCTTTGTATCTGATGAGCAATTTGGCTGAAGGAATAAATAAACTAAACTTTTAAAACTAATTGGAAAAATAAATCTATCGGTTTAAAACTCGATTACAAATAAATTCGTTTTATCTAAATATTTTTCTTGGTTTGACCTATATAATTTATTTGAGAGAAAAGTTACGATTATGATTTAAGTTCTTTGAACTGTCATCACTATCATTATATAGAACTCTTTAAAAAATAGTTTTATCTCGGAAGTTTTATAACTATCTGATATTATAAATAATATTTTTTGATGTAATGTTATTCTGTCTGTCTGGTCAAATCGTCTTCAATTTTTCTCGCGGCAATGGGTGAACTTTAAACTAACTAGATTTTTTTACCTATCTAAACTTTACCTTTCTAAACTACTAGATATTTCTTACAGTGATTGTTCGTACGGTATGTACTACTTATATAATAAAAACTATTGGTTTAACAAAATTGTTCAAGTCAACGAGAATGCATGATCGATCGACATCCTTCGAGGAAATTCAGGGCGGTTTTTATGTCGTAAAAGAAAAGCTTGTACTTATTCTACAGAAACGTTTCCTTTTTCCTACGTGTCCTTCTATCTCATCATAATCCTTAAATTTCCTCGTATTCATTTCCAAAAACTAATATTTTTTATGTATGTAGTTTTGGACAAATTTCTCTTCGTGATGCGATCATGCAGTGTTAAAGAACCGATTTATTTCCAATCGAATGTTAATAATTATATTCAATTGCAAAGAAATAAAAAAAAAAAAACTACAAAATATTTGCGGTGGATAAAAGGGGGGTGATGCTCTTAATTGAACCGTTAATTGCTATCAACACACCCGGTCTCGGTGTCCAGCTGACACGCTTGACCAAATCTGTCAATCAGGACTCTGGTATTGTTTCTTGTTTGATTGACAAGCGGTATGTTATTGATCTCGATCCAGGTGAATTTTCAGGAGGTGGCTTAAAATTGGGGTTTCTGTTTCTTAAAAATGTTGTATATTTCCTTGATCTCAGCAAGACATCACTTACAATTCTTTTTCACGTATCTTACGTTCTTTGGTTGGGTTATTTCAGTGTATTCGCTATATGTCGGGTTTTCGCCTACAAATATAATATTTCAATGTGCAATTTCTGAAAAGATTGTGACAAGGAAAAACAAATGGTAAGTTTAAAATGAAATAAGGCGTGCCGGATTTTCGTGACTATTTTAGATTGTATAAAGAGCTCTGTAAATATATTTGGAAAACACTGAAATTTTGAAATAAAAATATATTGATTTTTCCTCATGAAATAATAGTTTATAGCTATATATTTACTTTTACTTCCCCCCCCCCCCTATCAAATTGTATTGATTTATTTGAGTGATATTTACGCATAAAACAGAAGACCCAATCACCAAATCTGGTGCGTATGAATACAGTCTTCCTTTAGTATTTCTCGAAGATCATGACTGACTCTCCTAGCGACTTCAAGCCAGATCACGACCTGATATACTTACGCTGATTAATATTTCACTGATGTAGACATATTTTAACAGTAAAATGAATTCAATTTATTAGTTTTTAGTATACCAAAAGTAAATTTATCAAATTACAGAATAAAAGATATAATTCCCTTATAACTTATCAAATCCATGTGCACTATTTTTGTCAGCATGATTCGTCTCTTCCAAGAAGAAATGTTAAAAAACGTAAATATAACCATTGAATCATTTTTTTTTTTTGAAAAATGTGGTCTCATAACTGCAACGGTGTGTGCAACAAATGTTCATAACGCGCTAGCGCGCGTCATTGAATTTGTATACACACCGTTGCAGTTATGAGACCACATCTTTCACAAAAAAAATGATTCAATGCTTAAACAAATCAGTTTTAAAAAATTAAGGTAGATCTTATGGGTGATTTGTTGACCGCCAAACCTTCTATGTCAAGAGATACATCTGTATTGGCGACAGTTTGATCGACAAATAAAAATATAGCGTTATAATGTACTGTCTGATAAAAGAAAACCTGATCAAAAATTGGTCTAAATGTCTTGTTTTGTAGAATATTCATTGATATAAAAAAAACTATAAAAACGAAGCATACTGTTGGACAAGTATATCAAAATTAATATGAAAAATAACCAACCTTGGTTGCGTTGTTCCTTTAGTTTCTGGATATCAATATCATCCACTCTCGCATATTCACCCCCTTCCGAGGAACTTTTTAATTAAAAAGATAAGAAAGAAAGATGCACTCAAGAATACAAATATCTTAAAAGAAAAATACATACAAAAACACAGCTTAGAGTCTCAAATGCATGATATACATGCACATGAGTGCTGATTTAAACTAATGGTAGTATTTGTTCATTGTGGCCAAGATTTGCTGCTATAAAGCAATCACATGGAAAGGAATGTGCGTCCAAACATAATTCAAAATTCGAAACTACATTACACTTCAACAAAATTTCTTATGAAGATGTATATCCTATCCTATCCCTCTTCTATATAAAAATATAAACAATTTTGATATTATTGTATAAGTAAAAACTGATAGGTACATATTAAGTACATAAAGCAATATTTTAAATATAATTTGAGTTGAAAAATGAATACAAAATTTTAAACATGCAGAAAAAGTATGCATAATTATAAAACACTTTGATTTGGATTAAACAATTTAGAAAAGTTATTCAATAGATTTAAGATTTAGGATTTTTGACTTAAAGATTAAATAATGTAATGTTAATAAGATAACACGGGTTATCTCCAGACCAATGGAAAATAGAAGAACACGTAACATGTAACATTAGTTGTAAAGATACTCACGTTGTTGCACAGCTTGCTATATATGATTTGAGTATAAGTAAGTAAGTAAGTAATTGTTTATTATAGTGACATTGTGCATGGCATTTATATCATACAAAGTATATATGTCAAATAATCGTAATTTGCACCCGGCCCCTTGGACCTATAAGTCACTTTATACAACTTTAACTTTATTTATTTATTTTCGTGTTCCATCATTAACTCGGGAAGGGGGGTTAACGCACAAGAAATCAATCATCCTGTGAATTTATGGGTTTAAACTTATCGCTTCCTCAAATAACTATTTCTTTTAATCCTTTTCAAACTATTTTTGCCTATAGAGAACTTGTTTCAGGGGTCATATTTCGACAAACTTATCTTAAAATCTTCAGGATCTATGAGAATGCCAAGAGTGTTATTTTTTTTTTTTAAATAGAAATACTCTGACGCTTCATTTAAAAAAAAATTCATTCAAAAGGTGACAGACAACAGACAATTTAATAAAAAATGCTCAATTTAGTTTATTGAACTTCTGGACAAATGGAGAAAATTTCCATAAAGTACTGCGTTTTACAAAAGAACTTAAAACCAAATTAATGAATGTTTATTAATCACAAACAAATCAGTATTTTATTGTAATAGTTGTAAATAAATAGGTGTAAATAAATGGTTTGATATAAATTTTGTTCATCAAAGACCGTTCCATGAGACTGAAAATATTTACGACTTTGTCGTAAGTTCTTTGTAAAAGGCAGTAAAGTTTAAAATTAAACAATATACTTACGCGATTCTGGCAGGAGTGACGTCATACACTTTGGTGTGAGGTAAGTATTAAACGAACGAGATTCACTGAAAACAACGATTTGTGTATATTTCAGATATGCGTGTTTTTTTTGTTTTTTTTTTAGAAAAACAAGTTATGAAAACAAGAGGACACTTTGTTTTGAGAATGGCTTAAAGAGAAAGGCAAGAACTAGAGTAAACTAGAACAGGCAAAAACTACTTGAATCATCACGGGATGTTTACATCTACATTGTACCTTTCAGAATATCCACTGCTGACCGGAGCTAAAAATAATTGACATAACTTTATAAAAAATAATTCATCAATGCCTTCCTCCAATAAAATTTAAATAAAAAAAAACCACGGCAGAACATATGAAAAAGAGTCATAGGAATCATACCGCAAGATATTCTTTGCACTGGGTGGTCGTCTCTTCCCAAAAGAGACGCTTGTCTGTAAGCATATTAAATAAGAAAAAGAGTGATTTATGAACACCGAAAGACATTGCTACTTCATTACAAATGTCTTCTAAAATAAGACAGAGGACCTTTTTTCAAATAATTTTTTTTTTAAATTTAGTGTTAAGTAACAAATTTTATATGCGGATTCGATGGACATACATGTACGAAGACAAACTGGGACTAATAATGATTAAGTGTTTGAAATTCAATACAAATGACATGGAAAAATAGAGAAAAGACAACTCACCTTCTGTATTTTTTCAAAGCTATAAAAAAGAAAAAGAAAGATGTGTTAAATGTTTTCTTTATGACAAAGAAAGAATTAAATTTCAAGACTTTCAACAATCAACATTATAAAACAAATGGCAAATATAACTGCTGAATGTTGCATTTGTCGGTCGATGAAATAATATAATTGAAATGAATTAGAGACACAACGAACGCTTGGAAAACTTACATCGTTTATGTCGATACCTGAGAACCAGAACAAGCACAAAAATCCCTATAACAACTACAATGATGATGGAGAGAATAACACCAACGTTAAATCCCGACTTGGACTTCCGATTGCTTGAAACTGACAATGACATATAAATACATAATTGATGTAGTTGGTAGTATGCATATATCGCTGAAAACGATGATTACAATTTTAAAGATATACATCGAGATCAGAGTGATACAATCGGTGAGCTTACCCGCCAATGTTTTTGGAGAGTCCTGTGTCATTTTGATTTTGAACGTAGAAGAGCAATTTTTGCCTACACCATTTACTGTGCATATTTGAATGATGTTTGATTTCGAAGAAAGGTTCGTCAAATAGTATGAATAAATTTCAGAATTTGTTCCCGGATATTTAAACAGTTTGTCTTCTCCAACACTGTTTTTTACATGGACAGTGTAATGTTTGTCCAAATCCGGAACTTCAGCCTCCCATTCAAGTTGAGCTGATGTTTCATACTCCTTAAAATATATGTGGTATGGTTTACTGGGAAAATCTGCAAATGAAATTATTCAAATATATTTTGAGTGGAAATTAAGCATTCTTTACATAAATGTTGCCTACAAAACTATGTCCTCATTTTGCTTACCCTGGCCTTCAACGAAGAAGGTGTAATTCGATGTACCTAACGCGTTTTCTGCGATCATTTCATACGTTGTGTTGAACCAATCTTTTACTGTTCCAAAGTCCATGTCAGCGGTATATCCATTCACATAAACCGATTTATTGTACACGTTTATTGATAACAAGGCGGATTTCAATGATACGTTGAACGAGGGACTGATTTGACCATCCTTAGGTTTAATCTGTACAGTTATTGCCGGGTTTCCAACATATTGGAAAGTTATATGGAATGCTTTTCCAATTTCTCCATAGTAATACGTTTTCATTTGAATGAGTTTTGGAATACCTACATACAAAAAATAATTTTGATTTAGACGAAATGTCAATCGAGGAATATGTGAACTACCAAATCATAGTACCATTAGTTGTGCTCCGAAGTAAATATATGATTTTTTGAGAAATTAACACATTTATAAATCAATGTACAATTTGAAACTCAATATGCTCTTAAACAACAAATGTATACTTGTTATAAAAACATTCATTCATTTTCGTTTTAGCCAATTTAAAGAAAAAGATCGGTGACATTAGCATATGCAAATAACCTATATTTGGTTGGGTTAAAGATTGGTCTTACTTTTTACAATCAGATCGATCGAAGCAGCCTTTTCAACATTCCCTTCCAAATCATTTACACCATTTCCAACTTTACAAACGTAACTTCCAGCATCAAACAAAGAAATCTAAAATTCAAATAAAAAATCTATATAAAAACCACAGCTTGCCACCAATTTGAAAATAAAATTTTAGACAAGAATAAAAAAATATAACAAGAAAATTCTTCTTACCGATGGTAAAGATAATAAGAATGTTGAGCTTGCAGGGTCTAAGCGAGAGATACCGATATCTGAAGTCAGGTTTCTGACAGTACGATTTCCTACCCAATGTTGCCAATACATGGCAATAAAGTTAGAGGGAACTCCATGACTCTGTATCGTACAACTAAAATTAACTAGGGTCGATCCTTCGTTTACCTCTACCATCTTGCCACCCGGAACCAGAGTTGGGGGATCTTGTTTTAGAAAATAAAAGCAAAAACGACCATACTAATTATGTAAAAAATACCAAACTGTTAATTGTTTTTAATTTATCCAGATATATGTACTCAAATTTTAAAGAGCTTTTGAATGACATTTAGATACATGGCATATATATTAAAATCATAACTATAAGTAAAAGCGAAAGAAAATTAATCTAACATTTCAAAAAGAAAATTTCATATTGAACTACATGCGATAAAAACTTACATTCAACGACCAAGATGAATGATTCAGAGGCAGTATAAACTCCTTTGAAATTGACTGTTGCACTACAGGTATAATTCCCTGCCGCTGTCCTGGAGACATTCTTTATACTAAGGGTTAAAGGCCCATTTGAATTCTGCGTCCACATTATTACTTCATTTTCTCGCTGCCACGTGACGTTAGAAATCGGTGCACCAGAAAATGTACAAGGAATGATGACTTCAGAGCCCTCAGTGTAAACGTACGTCATATTTCCTAGCGACACGGTTGGAATATCTGTTTAACACAAAAGATATATCTCACAATAAAATGTATTTTTTGATTGGCAAAGTGATATTATGCACGACAAGTTTAGGTAAACAATAACTATTCTTTAGAGAGGTTCGCTCCTTAGGTTTTGGATAGCCATTTTGGGTCACATCTAGTTTGAAAATTCTGTATCACATATCATTTTTAGTAGTATATACATATTTTACATTTTTACATTTACATTTTCATTACATTTTTACAGAGTTAAGTGAAGGACTATATTTTGTGGCGGAAGGTTTTCAAGAAGGAAATAAACAATTTTCATAACTCACTAGTTTTAGAGTATTGTTACTTTAGCTTCCTAATTTTCAGAGCAGACCAAACTTCTAGATAGTTTGTGTATTACGATATATTCATGATGTTCTAAAAAACATAATTAAACAATATTTTAATATTTCTATCGATATATTTTGGCATATTTAGCTTATATTTCATAGAAGTTAAGAAAAAAGTGAACTCCAATTTAGGGCTAAAATTAGCTTATTTTATGCTATATCTCAATTTTTTGAGATTTGACCCTACTTTTTTTTACTTTTAAATGAGACATTAAATGTATGTCTATTTGTATGACAAATGACATTAATATATTTTTTTCATTTGCGTTATAATTTGATTACTCCAAACTTTTGTAACGTTTGTTGTTGTGTTCATTATGTACTGGCCTTTTAAGTCACAAGTAAAGCAAGAATTTTAAACTTTGACTTATATTTTCCTTTTTAGTCACTACTTGTGTTCAACTTCATACTGTATTAAAATCATAACTAAAAAATAGTTCGAACTATTTTAAAATTTTTAAAAATATTTTTAAATATTTGTTTGATTTCTTCAAATTATCAATTTCCATGTCAAATTTTAGCAAAAATTTCTGTTTTGGGTCCCATATTTCCAAAATATGGCATGTGACATGGGTCACAAAAAAAATAAATGAACATTTTATGTGCCCATCTTTATATCCAAGTGGTTTTCTGAAAATTGACATTACTATTATTTCTGGTGCCAACTTCCTTAATTAAGAAATAAACAGCATGTTAAAAATGATACCCACCGGGTTATGAACTTGGTTGATCACGTGAACAAAACTTGTGAAGCCGGAAGGGCTTCTCAGAAAATTTGATCACGTACCAACCAAGTTCATATCACGGTAAACGTTTGAACAATGCTGTTTATTACTTATAATTGGTTCAGAATTATTAACATAACTGTATATCTATGTTAACAATAAAGCAACCGTCGACGATAAACATTTAAAAATATTTCCCACAGAAATAAAAATTTCTGCAATTCTTTAAGTTTGTATAAGAAAACATATTTGCAAATGTAAATATGTAAAATTCAACCCGATTATCATGATTCTAAATGGGAAGAAGGTTTTGTGTCATTAAACTTCAACACTTTATATTTCTTATCTCTAGATACGATCGATCACAGATTGCAACAGATAAGTGGTAAGAACTGATATGGACACGAAAAATAAAATATTATTCATATTAAGAATAGCAAACCTGGTTGTAAATCAATAGTTGTGCCGCCGAATTGTTCCTTAGTGGAGTTTCCATCTTTATAAGTACACTCCCATGTTTTGTTGTCTTCTGGTCGAAGAATCCCGAGGGTAAAAGTGTTTCCATGGCAACTAACGGTGTACTGATCTGCTTTGCTTCGCGAGACCTTACAATCACCTCCACTGAATAAGGCAAACTTGAAGCCAGTTTCGTGTTTTATTTGGAAGTGAATATACTTCCATGTTACAGGCAACGTACAGTTGAAGTAAACTGGATTGCCATAGACCCCTCGAACCGTTGGTGATGGTTCAATACTGAACGACATATCTAAATGGATAAAAATAAGCCTATGAAGATGTGAAGATTGGAAATCCATCTAATAAATATTAAAGCAATTAAAAAGGTGTTTAATTTATAATAAGAGCACACGATGAAACATCAAACAAAAGTTCTTCATTTATAAAAAGAATTATAGCAAATATTTTTCATATATAATAGTACTTTTTTTCTTTTCCAGTCCTGTATATTTAGATGTCTATAAGTTTTTTTTTCGTTGTGATGGTCAGCTCGAGTGGTTAAATAAACATTGCTTACTCTCCAAACTTTAGAGCATAATTCGTTGTTATGACAGAAACCCATATTGGTCAAATGATAATGAACTACTCAAGATTTTTTGAATCAGACATATCGTGTTCAAAGTGTATTTTAAACAATTCTGCTATTTACATGGACAGTCTCCAATTAAAGTAAATAAATATGCATACACACTTTTATTAAACATTTGAGTTGATAAAGGCGGTTATATATGATATATTAATTATAAAATATGGACGATGAAAAGGAAATGTATGATATTATGCAAGGAATGTTACAATTTGTATCAATAATTCACTATCATGAGTATCAAAATATAATATCATATCATATTCTACAATCAACTTAAATATATGAACTACCCGGTATTTTTATACATTATCAAGATAGGAAGTAAGGCCCTCTGATGGTATCAACAGGATCCATCACGATGTCAAGTGGGCGACGCTGTTCAGGTATAAGGATCAGGGATTGGGTAATAAAAAGAAGTATTTGTAATTGAATGTAATTAATTACATTTTTTTAAAGGATGCTTATAATGATAAGGACATGTCTATTTTAATTCTAAGTCATTTGTTAACGACATAATGATTGTGATTGTTTCCCGTTGCTAATGATTGCTTTATATACAATATATAATTCAATTCATTTATTTCAATCTCAACACCATTGCACAATGGTACACAGAGACTATAATGATACAATATGTGGTATTTCTTACTAATTAACAATGCACGCGTAAGAGAGAGAGAGAGAGAGAGAGAGAGAGAGAGAGAGCGAGAGCGAGAGAGAGAGAGAATATATTTTTTATATTTTTATTTCATATTTTTATAGAAAGAATATTGAATGTGTTTTAAAAATGTTATCAAAATACTATAACATGCAGCAATTAGTACTTACAAACATATTCCGGAAAAAGAAGGAGAAGGAATGAAAATAAACTCATATTTTCTGTAAAGGAAAAAAATAGTTTCTGTTTACAAACAAAATATCATGTAAGAAATACAAGTATTTTATCTATAGTATGTTTTTTTTAAGGTTATATGATGTACTTCAAAATTTAAATTTTTTTCAAAATATTGAAGTAAAAACCCGCCTTGCCAAGCAATTTAGTTCTTGAAAGTGGTCATCATCGGAACACAAGGGTCCTTTATCCGTTACAACAGTCGTTAAAAGCAGTGTAACGGATAGGAAGAAATCTCATGGGTTCCGAAGTTGGAAAGTGGTTCACAAACCCTATACCATATTGCAACATCCCCATAATAAGAAAGTGGAGCGCGACAAATTGTCAAAAAAAAGATAACTTTTCTATGCGATTGAAAAGGTTTGGATTCTGAGACCATTACTTAAAATATTAAATTTCCTCTCAAAGTGTGTATCATACACAAAGATGCATATATTTTTTACTACGACTGCGGTATAGGGGATGCCTTGAAAAAAGCCCCCCCCCCCCCCCCACACGATTTGTGCATGGAATTGTAACTAAAGGCAGATACCGAAATGTATACACCTATCACTATCATTTGAAGGGTCCAATGACATAAACAAAGAAAAGACCTAAGGTAAGTTACATTGTAGATATTGGGTATTTTGAATATTTTAAAAAAATATATATCTCTGCAGGCCTGTTAAATTTTCAAACGCGAACGCATGATAAAATGATCACAGTTATTAATATTATTGTGAATTTTTTTTATCCATTGTTCTCAGTTTATAGTTCTAGGGACAGACCTTTTTGAAGACGGAGAGGTCGAGTGTAGGACTCTTCGAAATCCAGGATGTTTAAGTGCCTGTAGGCTTAAAATCACCATTGCTTTTCAATCCTTTCGGTTGTCTTTAATTTTTTTTATCTGACCATCCGATTAATAAATGGAACTGTACAAGAACATTTGCCTATCTGTCAGTTTGAGTTTATCCCCAGTCTGAACGTTTGTCAGTTGTGACTTTTATGTCTTGCGTTTTACATCTAATATATCTGGTTTTGTCTTAGCATGTTTGTACTTTTGTAAATTACACACACACACACACAAAATTTAAAAAAGAATTTAAAATATATAGTGACTAAAAAACATATATAATAGTTATTGTTGAAATTTTAGCGATTACACCCAAAGCCTGTTTTTTGCATTTCAAATGTCTGACAGCATGCGTAGGAAAAATATGTTTACTTACTTCGTTATAATACCAATCGTGTGACAGGGTCAGGGTTTATGAATCAAGAGATGCAGATTTCTGCTTAAAAGGAAGTAAAAATAAAAGTGCCGCAATTTTATATCTTTCAACCATCTCCTGTCATCTGTATCGAATTTAGAAAGGAGAGGGTAAAGTTTACATCCTTATTTTTTTTTTCAGCTCAGTAATCTACAGTGAGTTAGCAAGTGACTTTGTTATGGAGGCGTACTGTGTTTATTAAGATAACAAGTGAAAATACTCATGTGTTTAGATTCTGGGGGAAAAAACCATTTGCAACTTTACCTCCAATAGCACATCGCATTTGCGTTCATAATCTTTGTGTAAATTTGACTTTTGCCAGTTGAATATGTTTTACATTGATTAAATAATCTAATTAGAAATTCCGGATTTAATACAATGCAAAATTAGTACATCTAGAAGGGTTTTGAAGTACATGTGTTGTGTATGTTTTTTTCTACAATAAGTTATAAATATGACACTACATAATATCCCTTGTTTTTTTTTGACATCACACCCAGTATCAGCCTGAAATGTATTATTTTACAAGCATATCTATGTCTTAGGTTAACGAATATCGTATACATGTAGCTGTATTTTTACGCAGTGAAATTTTTGTGTTTTGATTTCGATAAAGTTATCATGTTATTGTATCTCGAGTCCTTCATTCCTCTTTATCATAAAATGAATTAGAAATATTAAATTACCTTTCTCTATCAGTCTTTGTTCTCATGAGCGATGGAAGTTTTGATCTATTTGACCGACGATTCAATAACTGAAAACCAAATTCCGGTATCTTTTTTTTTAATCAATCGTAAAAACCCGAATAAAGAACAAATAAAGGCGTAAATCTATGACATATTACCATGTAATTATTTTTTATGATTAAGGAATCATTTCAATTAAGGTGCACAAAAAATACACGAACAACCAAATTAGCGAAATGGTTAAAGTTTAGTTTGTTTTATACAAAAATAAATGGTACATGTACATGAGGAGCATGCTGAATATTACGACTACATTATTATATACACTTTCTTGAAGTAACTGTACAAAACACGATGCAGAGATATAACGTTATATAAAAAATGTGTTAAAATTGAGAGAATAAAACAACACAGAAGACATGGAGGAAAGACTATTCGACATTGCATACTACATGTAATGTTTTAATTATATGTAATTTGTAGTTAACACAAGTGCACAAAATTTAATTACATTTGCTGATGTACATGCATAATCTTGCTTCTAAATAATTTTTTATAAAGTTCCATGGCTTCATATTCCTGGATATTATGAAATTAATCAGCAGTATATCCCAAATAAAAATAAGCAAGCTTAATATTTAATATTTTCCACTCTCTGTTGGAATAAAGGTGGGTTGTTTCAAGATTTTATCTAAAAAGTTTAAAAGGCAGTTTATTTATGTTTTTTATTACCAAATGTAGTCTTAAAAGTTCTTCATATATCACCAAAGGGATTTTTGGTTTCGTAATCTTTGTTTAACAGCTGCTGAAGTCCAGTCAACGGTTAAGGTAAATTTATTCATTTAGGAGAACCTCATGCACGGATCCAGGTTATTTTCCAGGGCAATGGGGGTCCATTAATCTGTCCCTGAGAGAGAGAGAGAGAGAGAGAGAGAGAGAGAGAGAGAGAGAGAGAGAGAAAGAGAGAGAGAGAGAGAGTTTATATTAATATACAAGATCATAGATCCCGACAATGTCGTCTTTGTCATCTAAAGAATCTGATTCATGTATCACCAAAGCTACTTTAGAGCGATTTCTGTTGACCGCCAAGTGGCCACCATTTTTTAATTTCATAATGGGGGTGAAGGTCTGGGTGTAAAAGTCCATAAACTGTACGGCTGAAGTCGTTGAGATCAAGATTCCAGCCTTCAGGACCGCCAATCCCTCGATTACCGCTTTCCATGACGGAACTTTCACTTTCCATTTCTTCTTGTCACTACTAAGGGGGTTGATGCATTTAATCTGGTCGTTTCCGAAATTCAGAACTCGATAGAATACGTCTTGAGTTGCTGGATTGACAGCCAGCGAGCGTTCGACAGATACGTTGATCTTTCTTATCTCGGTGTAATTACTACTGTATACAGATATGTATTCTTTGGCGTCGTTTTCCTTCCAAATAACAAATATGTTAGTATCTGTTGACGTTAGACCGAAGCATTTGCCTTTGTGGTTATTTATCCAACCATTGGGAACCGTAGACAGGTCACGCAACGACAGTATGTTGACACTGTGTTCCTTTGGTAAAGCAACAGCTATATCACCGGAAGGAGCCTGGGTGACGTCATAGGGTTTATGACCAAGCTTTCTAAACATAACCAAAACATTCATGTCATCATAGACTTTAACCGCGCCATTGGATTTATCGGACAAAACAACATAACCATTTTCAAGAAAACAAACTCCAGAAATTGTAGCAGCATCTGTCTCATTCATATATCTTGGATGGATGTTGGATAGAAACTTAAGTTGCTTCGGTGGTCCATCTGGAGCTGATAAAAATGATGTCAGGCTATCTGGAATCTGCCTTGGCTCAGGATTAACTTGTTGATATGGATGAACAAATTCGGGACGACCCATTGAGAGCTCTTGGTATGGGTCCTGGTAAGGTTGTCCGTGAAGGTGACCATATGGAGATGCCGTTGGTCCACCAGAAAGACCAATTGCTTCAATGCCTTGTTGTACGGGCTGCACTGAAGGTTGGCACTTAGCCCCCGTGTGAAAGTCGGGTGAAGGTTTATCAACCCTTTGCGTTGATGTCATTGGATGAAGAGGAGGTGTTGGTCCTAGTACCCCCCTTGCTTCATGACCTTGAAAGATATCTCCATAATTTGGAAGGCTGGTGAAATCAGAATACGCAGGTGCTGTTGGTGGAATTATTTGGTACGCCTCATGTTCATCTGTTAGCTGCTGTTTTTCTGGCGCCTTTTCGTTTTGAATCAAGTTGGACAAAGAGACATTGCCAATACGTCTAGGCTGTAAAATCGCCTGCTCCAAGCCCTCAGATATTTGAAATTTCATAAGATAAGGCGGGGCTTCCATTCTCAAGAAATCATCTGCCATTTTGCTTAATGTTGTAATTTGTGGCTCTTTCTCCATGGCGGTCAGTTTTGACACCAAACAAGAACGTAAAGCATCGTTTTGTGTATTTTCAACTTCTTCAACATCAGAGCGAATATTTTGATAACAGTCAAATTTACTTTGATATTCTCGCAGCTGAGCTGCTTGTTTCTGATAGCCATTGTCAATATCTTGCAAGGACCGTTTCTCCATACTGTCAATCATTTCACGAAAAAGACGACATCTGTCCTTCACCAACTCTTCAGATGTATGTTTCTCTTTCCCCAACATGTACAGTTGGCATTTGATAAGTTCACAAACTCTTGAAACAGATGCTACGAAGTCTTGTAGAGGAATACTACAATCAAACTGCTGGCAAGATTTGTGCTCGACGATACTACACCCCGAGCAGATCCGCCTCTTGTGCGTTACGCACTCTCGGTCGAGGGGCAACTTGTGTATGGAACAAGTCGCAGATTCACTCACATCAGACATCTGGAAAATAAATACACATATCTTAAACTACACTGTTCATTTTGCACGATAATGATGAGCTTTCATTCAGCAGCTTTACACATTATATTCGTGTTTGTAGGCAAATAGAGTTGTCTTTCCTTCACCCCTATATTCATATTGGGAAGAAAAACTTCGATAATAATGCATCTGGCATACTTTGATATAAAATTTATTGCCGACACACCAGTTTACAACCTCATAATACTATACAGCATAATGGTTAAATATATAGGAGCCTACTGAATCGATATCTATTCGGATTTTTCCAAAGATTTGTATATTATAAGACCGTGGAGCGAAGAGTAGCTTTGACAATAATTATTGATACCTTGTCTATGACGAATCTCATAAAATGCACGACGGACTAAAGATAAAGGAACACTTGCTCATCCCGATAAGCACATAAATAATAAACTGTTGAATGTTGAATAAATTATAATATTATTTATGTTTTGATTATTTTGGGAAAACAGCATTTCGATCCCGATGTAAATTTAACTGGGATCTAACTCTAACACGCTTCCTCCGATAAATAACTTAATTCAATGATATCTAAATTCCTCTATTCAATGATAGTAATGAAATAGCTAGTAAAGGAACTTTTATTTATATTTTTAAATTGTATAAAAAGAAATTTTAAACCATTTGGAGTTTATCCTAAGGCATCTGCCTAAGTCAAGGGTTTCTGATCCGCTCCGCTACTCACAGACCCTAGGATAGCGGAGCGAATCGGAAATCCTTGACTTGGGAAGGTTTGTCTATGGATGGATACTTGTACTACACTAACATTATATAACAGAACACCAACATAACAATGATATTTCTCCTCTTAATTTTTTTCCCAGTATTTACATGTAAAGACTGATGTAAGATTTTGATTTTAAAAAAATAAATGCATACGATACGTGTACATCATTTAATAAACCTCCATATTTATAAAAATTAAAAATCGCAATTTGAATTAATTTCTTTTAAAAGAATTATTGCATAAATGATACTATTGAGGAAATTTAAATCATAAATCTATATGCATCCCAACAATAGTGGTTTTTGCCTCTGAATAATTTGTGAATAAAAAAAACAACTCACCGGTAATATGTGTACCGGACCATTTCTGAACTTGGTATTTTAGAAATGAATCATCGTGAAAAAAAAATGATTAGGTTGGTCCTGTTAAATAAATGGTTTAGTACATGAAAAAAAAGAAGACAAAAACATCAAAAATTTCAACCTCAAAAATCCTTAAAAAACAGAGCAACACGGACCTCTATAAAGACAGAGGTAGGATCAGGTGCCAAGGAAGAGTGAGCATCCTCTGCTGACCGGTCACACCCGCCGTCTGCTCTTTGTCGTAATAAAAAAAAAAAACCCAGAAAAGTCCCTTGACAATTAGGTGAATAATTATGGTCTAACAATTAGCATGAAAAAACGTCAGTCAGCATGTGCGTTGTATCGACCATAAAACTTACGAAAAGATGACTTCAAACGAGACTTTTGATAATCCTGTTTTATCAACTTTTATCAACTTGAGCACACCCTTGCGTATCAAATTAACTGAGAAACAAAACACCATATGCAGGTGATGAAGGTATATTGCGATATAATTAAGTAAAGTTGACACAATAGAAAAATTGAAGCCATGTTTTATTTACATTTTATTTTAGTAATTCCTAAATGTTTGATGTTGAATCTTCTTAAACACACTGAGTGCTAAGCACGATATATAAATAAAAGCCCTAAATGGGCTTACGCAAATTTTTTTCGATTGAAAAAATAGTTCTTACTCTCTGAGTAGTCAAAGAAAATTTTGTTAAATCACATTTTTGTGTAAAAATTCTGCAGCATAATCTTATTTTTCAACTCAGAAAATATCGTTGACGAGGGGGCCTTCATTTATTACGAATGGCCACTCATTGTATTTTGATAATTATAATCAACGAAGCTTTTAAATCAATCAGTATACTGAGTAGTTTTGCGATAAAGGAATATTATGCGAACACGGGTAAATACCAATCGCAACTCCTTGTGCCTTTTCGACAGAGCTCGGAAAAATAACATCACTGGATGTCAGAATTTTATACAAAATGGAGTCATTTCCCATGCATAAGTTTAAGTATCTTCTAATCTTCTATGTCTCTTCTGTGGTATATTTTAGGTTATATATCATTAAATTTTGATAAAGTCAAGCTCACCCATTAACAGATTAAAATGTTCTGTATTTTTATCAAATTTAAAAAAGGGGGTTGGGGGGTGTCATGGATGCCTAAATAAATACATTAGAAGTTGTTTTCCCGCTTGTCAGAAAGACCCGAGATGTTGCGATTAGATAAAACACGAGAAAAAAGGAGTTACAGTATTGTATCTTTTAGCTCTTAAGCGAACGTGCTTATGGCCCCACTAAACACTGTATGATTTCGACCAGCTGACTTCCGTTTTAATTATGTTGTGCTATGACATACTAACCGTATCCTTATTCGGTTGTTACAGTCTTCCTGTGCTGTTGTGATGTCTGCGTTGAGTGGGTTGTACTTTACACGTCCTTATACAAGCAAGATTCTTGATTGCATCAAAGTGTCCGACTTCCCTGAATTTATTTTCTGTACTGCTGATTTTGCAAGCTCGTCTGTGTTCAACATTTCTTTTTGTCAACTTTAACACCCTGTTTTGTCCACAGCCGCTTGTTTGAAGCTAACTCCATTTGTATAATAACAACTCGTGCGTTTTATAATTACACTTTGTTACGAACTATTGCTACGTAGTCAAACGCCAGTGGTTTTGTGTCCCTGTTTAATATCTCAGCCAACTTTTTGTTTCTGCGCATGTTCTATTAAAATTGACTGAGTATTTCTGTTGTAAATATTACTTCTTGCGAGTAAGAATCCCATATTTCTTTCTATTACATGTACCTGTCCATTAACAGGTATATAACCAAAATAATTAATGTACCATGTACTCTATTTTTAGGAGTCCGATATTGTATAAGCATCTCTGATTGTTTTATCACGTTAATTTCATGCTTTTTACCAAAAGATTGTTTGTGCTCTGAAGCAACACCAGCTGTTTTTTTTATTTGACCATGTGTCTTACTGAGATCAGCTGAACATCTGATTATTTCTTTTAACCCCCGCCCCAAGGAAAACAGGAAAACACAATCATCTTCCTACACAACAAAACCAAGTATAGAAAATTAACAGCACTAATCAGTACGGGAAGGAAACAAGTAGATTTCGTTACCTCTTAAAATCATTGTCGTAAAGTGAATATCTCTACACGCAGAAGTACATCTCAACAAGTCATACAGTTTTCAAGATTGTCATTCGTTTTAATTCTATAATTTGTCATTTACAATTATAATTATGCAATTTTGGGTACACGTCGTACGTAGTTGTACGTACTCGAAATTTTATATAAATGTGGAGGACGAAGTAGCGTCTTTTCTTCAGTGATACATTAAGGTGAACGTAAATTGTATCAAACTAAATCACAAATGTAAAGACTTTTACAGTTTTTTTGTTTATTTTGTATCTTTAAATTTCTTGCACAAAAAATGTAGATCTTTAAAATAATCGGTTTTGTTAATTTGTTTAAAAGAAAGTGAAGGATTCGTATAAAAGAATCCATTTTTGATAATCGTACAAAGTTGTTTTACACTGGAATTTATTCCTCTAAACGTAGAATCAAGAGTAAGAAATGTTTGAAATGAATATTAAATGAATATATTTGATGAATGCATGCCACACACATCAACATCATACGTTAACACCAGTTATTGCTTTATTTTGTCTTAATATATAGATTGCTTACTCGGTGATTTTGGAGCAAAGGAAAAGTTCAAAATGTTATTAATAATCTATATTCACTTTTCAGAGATCAAAAAGACCCATCATTTATTAGACTCAGGACGAACGTGTTGGAGAAAAGCTTCGAATTCTTTGATCGACGTTGTCTTACAGTTTGCCCGAAACTTATCCAGTAGTAAATAAAAGAGACTTTAAAAAAGTGGTGCGTTTGCATCACGTGATCAAACGAGCTTCCCTAAAAATTCTGAAAAATGTCGTAACCATCATACTTTTAAAAGAATCCTTCCTGCTCGTAGTAGCAATGAATTTAATTAAGCTAATAGTCTTTAAAAGCGAAGATTTGTTAGGATATATGGGGAAGGTAGGGGCATGAGACATGTATTTTAGCGGTTATTAAACTAGATAAGACTGAGCAATATTTAACTTGTCGAATAAAAAAAACAAAAACAAAAAAACAAAGTAAGCATGGAAGTATGAAAAGTTGCTATGTTACATGTAACGACCCTTACAAGTAAAATACAAAAAAAGTTCACGTTTAATTTTGAGACACGTTTGAATGAATCTTATTTTTTAATAAATGTAACCGGATACAAAAATGCCCTTTTTTAAAACCAAAGTTATTTACAATTTAAATAAGTAATAGTTGTTATTACTTATTTAAATTGTAAATCACTTTGGTTTTAAAAAAGGCCGTTGCTATGGAGCTAAGCAAATTTGAACGATAGTCTTCTCTGATACATATATTTCATTCGCAAAAACATTAAAGAAGATCTATTAAGAATGATACTAAGCGTAGTATATAACTTCAATTTCAATCCTAATTTCTTTAAATTCATATCAATTTTTTACATCCTCAAAAAAAGTGGGGGGGGGGGGGGGGGGGGGGGGGGCAACTCCATGATAATTCAATTTTTTATATGTTAATTTTTAAAAATTACTTGCTGCGAGAAAAAGTGAGGGGGGGGGGCAGGCCTGATATATATATATATATATATATATATATATATATATATATATATATATATATATATATATATATATATATATATATATATATATATATATATATATATATATATATATATATATATATATAGAAAACAGTATTATTTTAAATTTTTCTACAATCAATTACAAAATGATCCCACAATAAAAATACGAATTTCGATACACAAATTATAATTTTTTTCCACTTTTCAAATGTTATTTGTGCAAAACTGGTATTTGCAATGCACCCTAATAGAGCCAAATATTGGATTTCGGTATCTTGCAAATCAAAAGAAACATATTCAAATACATCTAAAATATCTAATAAATCTTCCAAAATTTTGTCTCTCTCATTTATAAAAAACGAACAATTGAGCATTATATAAATAGTGCCTGTTTGGGAGGGTAACAGTTGAAATTGACACCCCGAGAACACCATTGTCAACCGACGCGAAGCGGAGGTTGACAATGGTTTTCGAGGGGTGTTAATTTCAACTGTTATCCTCCCAAACAGGCACTATTTATTTTGTTATACTGAATGTCTGAATTTTTAAGAAAATTTTACTACTTTCATATAGGAATAACGTGAATTCTACAGCGAACCGTACGCGCATAATTTTCGCGCATGTAAATTTTTTTAATGTTACCCGTTTCTAAGTGCGTTGCTAACGCTGAGGGTAATAGAAAGGATTATGAACTGCGTCTTAACCAATCAGATTTCAGTATTTAACATGAAAGTATAACAAAATGTGCATGTTAAAATTGTTTTCCATTCTTTTACAGTGGTTACACAATTTGGGAACCGTTTTCATAGACAATAATGCAATAAAATGATTAAAATATTTTCTCAGACCAGGCCCCGCCGTCACCAATTTTCCTCAAGTCAATACTCAGCCTCAAATCTGAGGTTTGACCTCAAATTTATGCACGTTTCTTTAAAGGATTTGAGTTGAGGAATGAGTTGAGGGATTTGAAAATTTTGGTGACGGTGGAGCCTGGGTTTTCTTTAACAATAAAAGATAAGTGATAAAAGAAACCAATTATCTTGAATTCAGTACTATAAAATTCAAAATCTATATTGCTAAGCTTTGTAAATTTTTCTGAGATTTTATCAAATCAGTACTTGTATTCGTTAGGTCATTAAGAGTTGTGGTGTCAAGGTCAAACACTTTCAGAGGTACCACCCAAAGCGAAAGTGTTTTACACAAACATAATCTATGACCTTGACCTTTGATTTCAAAATCTTACCTTTGACTTCAAAATCAATGAGGGTTTTCTTGAGGTCATATTCTGTGTAGATGTAAAAGTTAATTGCAAAATGGAAAATGCTTTTTGAGATAGTGTTTGAGAAAGTGTGGCCACACAGACGGAATGACAGTCGAACGGACGGACGGACGGACAGACAGACAGACAGACGGACAGAAAGACAGACAGACAGACAGACAGACAGACCCAAAGCAATACCCCACTTCATTAAAAGCGGGAAAAATAACCCCGAAAATACACTCATCTTGTCTCCTTAACAATTGAAACCAAATGTCACCACTAGATATTTTTTCACTGGTAGGAACGAGTTCGATTTGCTAACACTTGAAACCATTGCCGTGATGTATATATCTTTACACGAAGAAGTACATTACAACAAGTCATAAAATTTATGAGATTGTCAGATGCTTTATTCTATGATGTATCATTTATGCAAATTTAGGCACAATGAGAGAAGTGCATGTTCATATAAACATATAGAAGACGTGCGTACGTCTCTTCCCCAAGATATGCATTTATAGAATGCATTATGAATTACAATAAAGGAAAGTTTTATCAAATAAATTATTGAAAACTAAAAATTTACGATTTATTGTACCTTTATTTTCTTTTTCAGAAATGCTCACTCAATCTTGAATTTGACAGTTTGTTAAAAGGAAGTAAAGTATTTGCGTTAAAGATGAAGCTTTTAAAAATTGCACAAAGTTGTTTTGTAATGAAATATATTTTTACAGACATGAACAGAATGATCAACGGTAAGGAACGATTCGAAAGTGCAATGTACATTTGTATATTTGACCAACAGAGGCCCCGCTCCTCCGTGAAGGTTGACAACTACCTGTGCTTCAGTTCGGTAGACAGCGTGCCTGCCTGATTACAAGGAATAGAAATAAGAGATTTTCTATAAAAATCAATTCATATTCACTACGTGAGAGATCAGTAGAGCCTTGTCGTACATGTATTTTTAGACACATATAACGAAACTTCCTTGACTGTACTTAACTCACTTAGTTTACCTGAAAATATACTACATGTAGTAGATGAAATCAGTTTTGAAGAATTTATGCATTCTCCCATAATAATCAAGCTATCTCTGCCCAGACACTAAGAATTTTACAAATGTTATACTTTAAAGAATCTCTTTCCTGCTCGTTTACCATGAACTCAATAAAGCTGTTAAATGCTAAGAAGAAGCGATTTTTGTCTCTCAGTTGATTCGATACGCAAGGGCATGCTCTTCGTATGAACAGTTTCTAAGACGAAGCAAGCTACTGACAAACAAGTTGATAAAACAGGACTATCAACAGTCTTGTTTGAAGTCATCTTTTCGTAAGTTCAATGGTCGATACTACGACCTTGTCAGCAAATACAATCTTTCACTGGGTCGCATGCTGACTGACGTTTTTCACACTAATTGTTAGACTATAATTAATCACTAATTGTCTACGGACTTTTCCGATTTTTTCCCCGACTACGATAAAGAGCACACGGCGGGTGTGACCGGTGTCGTATAATTTAAGGTCCGCCTTGTAAAATGGTCCGGGGCGGACCCTTAATGTTAACATTTAAGGTCCGCCTTTGCACTAAAACGGTCCGGCCCGTATAAGAAAAGGTCCGCCTAACATAAAAGGTCCGGGTATATTTTTAATTTGTTACTATATATTTTTTTTCAATTTCGACTATTTTGTTATAAATTAAGTGGCATCATTTTGTATTTCTTGAAAAGGAGTACTTACCCGAGGAGAGTTGGTAAACATCCATCACACAGTGTAAATGAAAATACATTATTTTACATGTACATGTAGTTAGGACACACATAAACAGTTTAAAACTGGTGGATTTTTTTTTTTATTTCAACATTAATTTTGCCAGTCGATCTTATAAAAACAGGAAATGAAACTGATTGGTGTCATTAATAAAACAATGGCTTCGGTTAGGTGTTATATACACACACACCACCCTGCAGGTGTAAGGGTTCACACCTTCGAATTCAGGTGTTTGACTATTTGAAATGATCATGTAAACAATGGATATTGTATACGTCCTCTTTTTGCGCATCTTTCCAATACGATACACGCTTAAAAACGTGACCCATTACAAAGTAGGTAGATTTCCACTAGAGATTTTCAGGAAACAAAAAATTTTTAAATACTGGTTTAAATTAAGAAACAGTAATTTTTAAAAAACTGTATTTTAAAAGCATGCTACGAAGACATGGTGAAAAATAATGACAAATGGATTTCAAATATTAGGAAAAAATTGTCCACCTCGGGCTTAGCCGATTTATATCAAAGTACTACATATGTATGAAAGAATCTGTTATTAAGGTCTTCCGTTTCCAACGGAAGACCTTATAGTGATTGTAATGTTTCTTTTTATTATTATTAAGGTCTTCCGTTTCCAACGGAAGACCTTATAGTGATTGTAATGTTTCTTATTATTAAGGTCTTCCGTTTCCAACGGAAGACCTTATAGTGATTGTAATGTTTCTTTTTATTATTATTTTTTTCCCCTTTTTGTCTTGTGAATTTCTCAGAGATGTCTTGATGAATTTTTATAAAATTTTCAGGAATGACTGAAAATATAAACATCTAGCGGTTTTTTGTAAAAGATTTTCTAAATTCACTTCCGTTCGTCCGTTTCCTGTCCCGCGACAAAAAGCTTGTCACCTCGAGATCTCAAATACAGTAAAGACTTGAAAATCCAAACTTTGTGGGGTGATAGACCTATAGCTGTAGATGTGTTTAAACACTTTTGTTTTGTTCGTCGTAACTTCCGGTCGTCACCGGAAGCACTTAAAAAATAATTATTTTAAGGCATTAATTTTTTCGTCCGTAGAATAGCTATATAAATATAAATCTAAACATAGGATATCTCTGGGATGTAATATCAACGAAAATATTCTACTTCCGGTGAGATATCTCAATTATCTCAGGTAGCTTTTATAAAACACATTTTGTACCCGCAATATCTCAGAAACTAAACGTGATCAAGGCACGAAACATTCACGTATGATAGACATTTGATTGAAGATGTGTTTAAACGCTTTTATTTTGTCTTCCGTCACTTCCGGTCCACACCGGAAGAGTTCAAACAAATCGAGCTGTTTGTCAGTTTAACTTTTTTCCTTTGATAGTTTTAGTTATTTCGATAAATAATAATGTAAGATAGGCAGGTAAACAAGAAATTATAAATTTAATTTTTATTGAGCACTTCCGTTTGTCCGTTTCCTGTCCCGAGACAAAAATTCTTATTTTGAAGAGATCTAAAAAACGGTAACAACTTGAACAACCAAACTTTGTGGAATGATAGACCAATGTACGTACATGTGTTACCACTATTTTGTTTAATCCGGCGTAACTTCCGGTCGTCAAAGGAAGTACACCAAATTTTGATTTTTTAAAAATTATTTTGTTTACTTAGCCTGGAAGTAACATTTAAGCTAAAGAAATATAAAAGGTCATATTCAAATGGTAAAAAAAATCTACTTCCGGTGAGATATCTCAAATATCTCAAATAGCCTTATTTTATAAAAAACATATAGTACTCGCAAGATCTCAGAAACTGTAAAAGATCAAGACAACAAACTTATATGGATGATGAACATTTGTTTGTACATGTGTTTAACGGGTTTCATTTTGTCGTACGTCACTTCCGGTTCTCACTTGAAGCATTAAAGCAGAAGTCTTTTTTTTTCCATTAGATTTTTTTAACATTTTACTCAATGTGGAGAACAGTAACGTTCCGTAGGTAAATGTACTAAAAATATCTACTTTTAATTTCCTCAATCACTTCCGTTTGTCCGTTTCCGGTCCCGAGATAAAACTCTTTTCTTAACGAGATACTATAGATAACAAAAACTTGAACATCCAACCTTTGAGAAAAAACAAAATGTATATATTATATCCATTTTCTGTTTACAAGATAACTGGATTTTTTTGTGCAGATTAATACATGAGGAACGGAAGACCTTTTTGTTGCTTTAGCAACAAGAGTCTAGTTATTATTATTTTTTTTTTTTCCTTTTTTTGTCCACAAGATTTCTCAGAGATGGGTGAATAGATTTTTATGAAATTTTCTAGAATGAAAGAAAATGACAATATCTCGAGGCGTTTTTTTCATTTTGTCAAAAATCATTTCCGGTCGTCCGTTTCCTGTCCCGCATTGAAAAAGCTTGTATCAACGAGATCTCAAAAACGGTAAAAACTTCAACATCAAAACTTTGTGGGATGATAGACCTATAGCTGTAGATGTGTTTAAACTATTTTGTTTTGTTCGTCGTAACTTCCGGTCGTCACCGGAAGCACTTTAAAAATATCTACTTTTTCGCATAAAATTCCT
Organism: Magallana gigas; assembly: GCF_963853765.1. Classification (NCBI taxonomy): domain Eukaryota; kingdom Metazoa; phylum Mollusca; class Bivalvia; order Ostreida; family Ostreidae; genus Magallana; species Magallana gigas. The sequence goes on from NC_088854.1 coordinate 29,146,950, forward strand.
TTTCCATAAAATAGATATATAAGGAAAAATCTATGCATAGGTTATCTATGCGATGTTAAATCAACAACAAAAATCTACTTCCGGTGAGATATCTCAAATATCTCAGGTACCTTTTTTGAAACACATTTTGTACAAACGAGATCTCAGAAACTATAAGTGATCAAAGCACAAAACTTTCATGGATGATAGACATTTGATTGAAGATGTGTGTAACCGGTTTCGTTTTCTCTTCCGTCACTTCCGGTCCACACAGAAAGAGTTCAAACAAATAGAGCCGTTTATCCATAAAACTGTTTTTCTTTTATATTTGTAGTGAAGACGATGAACAATTAAGTAGAAAACGCAAGTACAAATGAAATTTTAAATACAATTCACATTGAGCACTTCCGGTCGTCCGTTTCCTGTCCCGAGACAAAAAACCTTGTTTCGACGGGATCTCAAAAACGGTAACGACTTAAACAATCAAACTTAGTGGGATGATAGACCAATGTATGTAGATGTGTTCCCACTATTTTGTTTGGCTCGGCGTAACTTCCGGTCGTCACCGGAAGCACATAAAAAATAACTACTTTTACGCATTTAATTCCTTTATCATAAAATAAATATATAAGTATAAATTTTATGCTTAAGTTATCTATGCGATGTTATATCAACAACAAAATTCTACTTCCGGTGAGATATCTTAAATATCTCAGGTAGCTTTTTTTAAACACATTTTGTATAAACGAGACCTCAGAAACTGTAAGTGATCAAAGCACAAAACTTTAATGGATGATAGACATTTGATTGAAGATGTGTTTAACCGGTTTTGTTTTATCTTCCGTCACTTCCGGTCCACACAGAAAGAGTTCAAACAAATAGAGCCGTTTATCCGTTAAACTGTTTTTCTTTTATATTTGTAGTGAAGTCGATTAACAATTAAGTAGAAAAGGCAAGTACAACAAAAATATTAAATACAATTTACATTGAGCACTTCCGGTCGTCCGTTTCCTGTCCCGAGACAAAAAACCTTTTTTCGACGAGATCTCAAAAACGGTAACGACTTAAACGATCAAGCTAAGTGGGATGATAGACCAATGTATGTAGATGTGTTCCCACTATTTTGTTTTGCTCGGCGTAACTTCCGGTCGTCACCGGAAGCACATAAAAAAATAACTTCTTTTACGCATTTAATTCCTTTTTCATAAAATAAATATATAAGTATAAATTTTAAGCATAAGTTATCTATACGATGTTATATCAACAACAAAAATCTACTTCCGGTGAGAGATCTCAAATATTTCAGGTAGCTTTTTTAAAACACATTTTGTACAAACGAGATCTCAGAAACTAAATGTGATCAAAGCACAAAACTTTCATGGATGATAGACATTTGATTGAAAATGTATTTAACTGGTTTCATTTTGTTTTCCGTCGCTTCCGGTCCACACAGAAAGACTTCAAACAAATCGAGCTGTTAATCAAATTAACATAATTCTTCTGACATTTGTAGTGTGCTCGATGAACAATAAAGTACAAAGGACAAGTATACAAATAATATTTAATACAATTTACTATGAGCACTTGCGTTTGTCTGTTTCCTGTTCCGAGACAAAAAACCTTATTTCGACGAGATCCCAGAAACAGTATTGACTTGAACAATCAAACTTTGTGGGATAATATACCTATGTATGTACATGTGTTTACACTATTTTGTTTGGTTCGGCGTAACTTCCAGTCGTCATCGGAAGCTCATCAATTTTTTTTTCTTAATTTATATATAAGACATAGAATGAATATATCAGTATACAATCTTAGTTATTACATATATATAATGTTAAATTAGCAAATAAATTTTACTTCCGTTGAGATATCTCAAATATCTCTATGTAGCTTTTCCAAATGTGAGATTTTTGTCACTGTAAGTGATTGAGACACAAAGCTTTCGTGAATGATAGACATTTAATTGAAAATGTGTTTTACGGGTTTTATTTTGTCAACTGTCACTTCCGGTTCCCACCGTAAGGGTTCAAACAAATCATGTTTTTAACAAGTTTAACTAACCTTCTTGTGTGTTTTATCTAGCCCCATAAACAGTGATGCACGCTAAGCAAATGTATGCGAAATACGATCCCTTTTTTAAAAACTTCCGTTCGTCCGTTTCCGGTCCCGAGACAGAAAACATTGTTTCAAAGATATCTCAAATTTGGCAGAGATGCGTATGATAGTAAAACTGGTTAACATTTTTTGTTTAGTTCGTCGCTACTTCCGGTCGTCACAGAAAGTACTTCAAAAACTGATTTCTTTTTTATTCCGGTTGTTTTACATAGAAGTAACGTCTGGATATATCATTCACAATAATTATCACATCCACTATTTTTTCTATGTGAGAGAAGTAATGTCCTACAGTTAAATTGATACATGTAAATCAAAACGGAAGACCTTTTTGTTGCTTTTGCAACAAGAGTCTAGTTAAGGTCTTCCGTTTCCAACGGAAGACCTTATAGTGATTGTAAGGTTTTTTATTATTATTATTATTTTTTTTTTTCCTTTTTTTGTCCACAAGATTTCTCGTAGATGGCTGGATAGATTTTTTTGAAATTTTCTGGAATGAAAGAGAATGATAATATCTCTAGGCGTTTTTTTCATTTTTTCAAAATTCATTTCCGGTCGTCCGTTTCCTGTCCCGCGTTGAAAAAGCTTGTCACCACGAGATCTCAAAAACGGTAAAGTTTTGAACTCCCAAACTTTGTGGGATGATAGACCTATAGTTGTAGATGTGTTTAAACATTTTTGTTTTGTTCGTCGTAACTTCCGGTCGTCACCGGAAGCACTTCAAAAATAATTATTTTTACGCATTAAATTTCTTTTCCATAGAATAAACATAAAACTATAATTCTATACATAAGTTATCTATGCGATGTTATATCAACAAAAAAATTCTACTTCCAGTGAGATATCTCAATTATCTCAGGTAGCTTTTTTAAAACATTTTGTACCCGCGAGATCTCAGAAACTATAAATGATCAAATCATGAAACTTTCATGGATGATAGACATTTGATTGGAAATGTGTTTAAACGGTTTCATTTTGTCGACCGTCACTTCCGGTCCACACAGGAAGAGTTAAAAAAAATCAAGCTGTTAATCAGTTTAACTGTTTTCCTTTGATATTTTAAGTTACTTAAATTAATTATAATGTACAAAAGGCAAGTATACAAGAAATCTTTAATACAATTTACATTTAGCACTTCCGTTTGTTCGTTTCCTTTACTGAGACAAAAAACCTTATTTCGACGAGATCTTAAAAACGTTAACAACTTGAACAACCAAACTTTGTGGGATGATAGGTCTATGTATGTACATGGGTTCACATTATTTTGTTTTATCCGGCGTAACTTCCGGTCGTCACAGGAAGTACACCCAATCTTGATTTTTTTAAAAATATTCTGGTTATTTAGCATGGAAGTGACACTTAAGCTATAGAAATACAAAAGATCATCTATACATGGTAAAAAAACCATATAAAGTTCTACTTCCGGTGAGGCATCTAAAAAAAAAGTACCCACAAGAACTCAGAAACTGAGAGATCAAGACACAAAACTTATACGGATAAAGGACATTTGATTGAACATGTGTTTAACGGGTTTCATTTCGTCGTACCTCACTTTCGGTTCTCACTTGAAGCGTTCAAACAATAGAATTTTTTTTTTACTTTAGATTTTTAAACATTCTACTCAACGAGATGTTTTTCGTTGACTGTTTCATTAAGCCTGATAAAAAATTATGTACATTATGCAAATGAACAAGAAAACCAGCTTTTATTTTCATTGAAAATTTTCTTTCCTCCATTTCGGTCCCAAGAAAAATCCTTCTCTCAACAAGATCTCGAAAATGGCAACGATTTAAACATCCAAACTTTGTGTAAAGAAACAAAACTTTAGATGATAGACATTGACTTGAGATGTGTTAAACTAGTTTGATTTTTTCAACCCTCACTTCTGGTTCTTACTGGAACAGTAAAGACAAGAAACCGTTGTTATCATTTTAACGTTTTATCTTTGTCTGTTTTAATTGCTTGATAAACTGTATAGTACACTAGATAAATGAACAATAGTCACAAACTTTTAATTTTATTCAAAATTCCCAGTTCCTCACACTCACCTGACTGATATATCTCAACTTTGCTTTTATGGCATAAAGAAAACAAAAACAATTCATTAATAAAAGAATAAATATTTTTATTCAGCAATACACAATTTGTTGACTATATGGCATTATTTGTTAAACAATTGGGCAATTATATATGAAAAAAAATCCAAAAACACAATATTAAGTTCTGAAAATTTTGGAATAAAATTTTAAAACAATAAATGAAACCAATGAAAAGTAACAATAACATGCTGACATGGTTAATCTAACAATTGAATACGTCGTGAAGTTATTCAAAGACAATAAACCTGCATATTTTGAATTTGTATACCTTTCCTTAGGTGTTATATATATGATAATTATAAAGAGATGGGTTACGTGTTACCTTTTTCATGATTTTAAAAAGATTCAATGTCCAACACGTTGATAAAATAATCAATCATTGGATTGTAAATTGGTGTATATGAGTGACCCAAAATATTCCCGAACATTTGTGAATTCAACAACAATACACATCAACTAACAAAGTTATCAGTTATTGAGTCTGTTTTCTTTATTGTAAGTGTTTCCGAGTGAAAAATGATAATTTAATTGTCAATGAAAATACTTTGGTTATTTTTCCCTTTTATCAATTTCAACTACATTTTTTTCATGAGTATGTGCATTTTGATTAAAAATCCTCCAAATGTTATGGGAGCATTACTTTGAACATACTATGGATAATGTTTAAAGATAACATACACTCTTACATATTTAAGCAAATAATCGTTAGTATCCAAAATCATTGCATGAATTTTTGCACATAAATTGTCAAAGAAGAATACAACTACATGTACTTGTATAATGACAAAGTTATAGATTATCAAATAAAATACACATATCAGATAACGCAAGGCACTTTTCTTCCTCAAGTAAAAATTTTTTTTCTTCTAAATATCATAATGATAATGATACAATCTTTCATTTTTCATGAATAAGAACATATGGACACATATCTAGGTACATATTATCTTCATATCACATCTTATATAATCACATCACATTATTTTGTCTGAATAAGAGGGACTAAAAGGCCAACTGTAAATGCAATGACGTTCAAGCATTATTGAGTCCAAATCCACACAAAACTAGAGTAGGGAGAAAAATACATGTAAAGGGGGAAATGTCTGAAATAAATAAAAATTATTCAAATTTGGATTTTCTTCAAGTTGGTCAAAATTGTAGGCAGCAAAAAGCTCTTCAAGTCCCACTGCATTCTGCAAGTATCTTTACAAAATCACCAATTCTTTGTAATGTACAAAATAAATTTGGCTGGAGTCAAAAACAGTTTATTTTATCTAAACCAAAATTCTAAATTGAAAAAAAAAAATTCACATAGGAAAAGTTAATCTTACTTGAATATGCATATCTACATATTATGTCCTTATTGAGTAATTTCATGACACTATGTTAAGAGTCTCTCAGAGGAGTTGCAATGAAAAGAAAAGGACCAAAGTCAGATGGATAGACAGGTCACAATTATCATACCCTCCACAACTCATTGTGTAAGGTATAAAATTATGGCAAGGATTGCTTGTAATTTATGGGCATCTACCAGCTTAACAATTTTTTGTGATAAAAAATATAATTAACCATGCTCTACATGCATGGCAATATCTAGCTTTACTTTACATGAGATTTTTCAATGGAAATATTGAATGTCTTTGACATAAAAATTTAAATGGGTATGCAGTCCAGTAATGCATTTTCCATAGGTGGTATTAAATGTTAACATTAGGGTTCATAGCTCCAGCTCTTATTTTTGTTCACCAACAAGAGAACCTTTAAATAAAAGCTCATGAAATTGTCTCTCTCTGGTTCAAATTTCATGGTGTGAAGTCAGATTTGTTTTCTGGCAAAATGCCTCTGTATTGAAAAACTCTGAAAATAAAAGGAAAAGTAGGGAATTTTACAATTTAGGAAAGTGTGTACATAAAACAATTTGAATTCTTTCCTTCAAATGATAATTCAATTTTGACACTTGCCTTTAAAATTGCAAATTCTCTTTTTGACATCTGTCAAGCATTCCGATTAAAAATGTCACAATATATAAATAGTGCCTGTTTGGGAGGGTAACAGTTCAAATTGACACTCCGAGGAAATCATTTTCAACCGACGCGAAACGGAGGTTGACAATGGTTTTCGAGGGGTGTCAATTTCAACTGTTATCCTCCCAAACAGGCACTATTTATTTTATCATACTGAATGTCTTAATTTTGGAGAATTTTTTACTGGTTTGCTTGAATTCTATGGTGAACCGTACGCGCATCATTTACGTGCATGTAACAATTTGCTGTGTTACCCTTTGCTAAGTGTATTGCTAAAGCTGAGGGTAATAATAATCTTAACCAATCAGATTTCAGTATTTAACATGAAAGTATAATAATAAATGTATATACATTCTGCAAGTACAAGAACTATTTTGCTGAATGGCACTACTTTGATGTCCTGCCGGCTCTAAAAAAAGTTAGATGGATATACCCAATATGAAACAGTCATTGTGGTTATCTGGAAAAATTCAATACATTATAATAGATTTTGCAGCATTCATGATTTTTGAAGAAACAGTCAAGTCAAAATTTACCTAAACATCTAGTTCATTGGCCCTCGATGTTCTTCATATCCCATATATTGAAGAAACTTTCATCTCAAGGATTAAAATAAAAGTAAAACAAAAACATTGAAATATTTTACCAAATCTATCTGTTCATATTCTTATGAAAAAGCTTAATGATGTCTGATTTTTAAAATTTAATTTCTTTGCAGAATTTTGAATTTTTTTTTAAGTTACCAAATGGAATAATTTTCATATACCTTAAAAAAGGTAAAATAAACAAGAGGCCCATGGGCCACATCGCTCACCTGAAGAACAATAGGTATGATAAAATCAGCTTAATGGAGTCATAATACAAACAATCTGGACAATGTACAATAATACATGTAGATCCTGTATAAACTAGAGGTACTGTGAGCAAGCTCACAATCGATACCCCCCGCTAAGATAAAAATCATAATGCGTGTATTTTTCCAATTATAGAAAATATTGGATGAATCTATGTCACCGTCTATTTTCTTTAAATAACAACTGCTCTACTTTTTTAAAAACTGTTGGTCATAAGCAATATTTGTGTGAAGTAAGAACATTCAATGCTTCTCCATAAGAAAGATAATGACCAGACACGAATTTTGCACTTTTTCTGCCAGTGACCTTGACCTTGCCCAAATGACCTTGGGTCAAGGTCATGACACACCCTTTAGTCCTAAGCAATATTTGTGTTAAGTTAGAACATTCAATGCTTCTCCATAAGAAAGATAATGACCGGACACGAATTTTGCACTATTTTCCCAACGACCTTGACCATGCCCAAATGACCTTGGATAAAGGTCATGACACACCCTTAGGTCATAAGCAATCTTTGTGTGAAGTAAGAACTTCAAATGTTTCTCCATACGAAAGATATGGACCGGACACGAATGTTTGTATATTTTCTGCCAGTGACCTTGACCTTGCCCGAATGACCTTGGGTCAAGGTCATGACACACCCTTAGGTCATAAGCAATCTTTATGTGAATTAAGAACTTCCAATGTTTCTCAATAAGAAAGATATGGACCGGACACGAATTTTGTATTTTCTCTGCCAGTGACCTTGACCTTGCCCGAATGACCTTGGGTCAAGGTCATGACACACCCTTAGGTCATAAGCAATCTTTGTGTGAAGTTAGAACTTCCAATGTTTCTCCATAAGAAAGATATGGACCGGACACGATTGCACAGACAGACGGACGGACAGACGGACAAGGTGATTCCTATATACCCCCCCAAACTTCGTTTGCGGGGGGTATAATAAAATCCACTTTTCCCCCTGGATATTCTTATGTTTATAATCATTAGTCCCTTTTCTAACAGGATGATTTTATAGTCATATCACATGCTGAGTATTGCAGTTCTCAAAAAGATCCTTAACAATTGTTTATATATGGGATATAGAGCTACATCAAACTCGGAACCTTCTTGTGAGGCCGAAGAATTGTCCTGGAGCCAAAGTCTGAACAATTATAAAGAATCATCTGGCTGATTAGTTTCTGAGAAGAAGATTTTTAAAGATTTACTCTATATATTCCTATGTAAAACTTCGACCCCCTATTGTTGCCCCACCCTACCCCCAGGGGTCACGATTTTCACAACTTTAAATCTACACTTCTTGAGGATGCTTCCACACAAGTTTCAGCTTTACTGGCTGAATAGTTTCTAAGAAGAAGTTTTTTAAAGATTTACTCTATATATTCCTATGTAAAATTTCGAGCCCCCATTGTGGCCCCACCCTACCCCCAGGGGTCATGATTTTCACAACTTTGAATCTACACTACCTGAGGATGCTTCCACACAAGTTTCAGCTTTCCTGGCTGGTTAGTTTCTGAGAAGAAGATTTTTAAAGATTTACTCTATATATTCCTATGTAAATCTTCAACCCCCCATTGTGGCCCCACCCTACCCCCAGGGGTCATGATTTTCACAACTTTGAATCCACAGTACCTGAGGATGCTTCCACACAAGTTTCAGCTTTCCTGGCTGATTAGTTTCTGAGAAGAAGATTTTTAAAGATTTACTCTATATATTCCTATGTAAAACTTTGACCCCCCATTGTGGCCCCATCCTTCCCCCAGGAGTCATGAATTTCACAACTTTGAATCTACACTACCTGAGGATACTTCCATACAAGTTTCAGCTTTCCTGGCTGATTAGTTTCTAAGAAGAAGATTTTTAAAGATTTACTCTATATATTCCTATGTAAAACTTTGACCCCCCATTGTGTCCCCACCCTACCCCCGGGGGTCATGAATTTCACAACTTTGAATCCACAGTACCTGAGGATGCTTCCACACAAGTTTCAGCTTTCCTTGCTGATTAGTTTCCGAGAAGAAGATTTTTAAAGATTTACTCTATATATTCCTATGTAAAACTTCGACCCCCTATTGTGGCCCCACCCTACCCTCGGGGGTCATGATTTTCACAACTTTGAATCTACACTACCTGAGGATTCTTCCACACAAGTTTCAGCTTTGCTGGCTGATTAGTTTCTGAGAAGAAGATTTTTAAAGATTTACTCTATATATTCCTATGTAAAACTTCGACCCCCTATTGTGGCCCCACCCTACCCTTGGGGGTCATGAATTTCACAACTTTGAATCTACACTACCTGAGGATGCTTCCACACAAGTTTCAGCTTTCCTGGCTGATTAGTTTCTGAGAAGAAGATTTTAAAGATTTACTCTATATATTCCTATGTTAAACTTTGACCCCCCATTGTGGCCCCACACTACCCCCGGGGGTCATGAATTTCACAACTTTGATTCTACACTACCTGAGGATGCTTCCACACAAGTTTCAGCTTTCCTGGCTTTCTGGTTCTTGAGAAGAAGATTTTTGAAAATTTCTCGAAATATTTCTTTAATTTCTAATTATCTCCCCTTGAAAACGGGTGTGGCCCTTAATTTTCACAACTTTGAATCCCCTTTGCCTAAGGATGACTTGTGCCAAGTTTTGTTGAAATTGGCCCAGTAGTTCTTGAGAAGATGTTGAAAATGTGAAAAGTTTACGGACAGACGGACAGACAGACGGACGACAGACAAAATGTGATCAGAATAGCTCACTTGAGCTTTCAGCTCAGGTGAGCTAAAAAGTATAGAAATTTCCCTATCATTTAAGGTCTTGTATGTAGTTATTGGTCCGTAAATATTAAAGCTATATGACTCTAAATTGTGAAGGCCTTAGTTTATTTTTTTGCTTCATTTTGATGCTAGCTTGACATTACCTAACCTATGATGTCATAATGACTTTATAAAGATGAGTTGCTTATACTCCTGTAAGTGTAATATTAACTGTAACAGAACTTTTAATTAAGCCAAATTTCAGAAGAAATGCACCATAACTTAAAGATATGTCATAGGGACAAGTAAATTGCTAATAAGGAGGGTTTTTTACTCTTGTATATGGTTACCATAGTAACAAATTTAACAAAATTTATGAAGAAACATATCCTATAAAAATTCTACTGTGAACTATAGTTTAAAAAAAAAAAATATACACCAAGTCTGTGAAATATGTATAATACATATCAAGTTTCCCAACATTCTAAATTATCTGCATCTCAAGTACTGGGTACATAAATTTTTACAAATTCCTTCTTTAAACTTGGATGACTGTAATTAGATATCATTGTTACAAAAATATATTTCACTTAATTAACACAGTAATGTATATAAAATGATTTGAATTTAATTCTACATGTATCAAATACTATCCCAAACATTTGCAATTTCATGTCACAAGCAGCCATATATTTAAAGTTCAGAGAGAGAGAGAGACTAGAGAACAAACTACATTTTCCATCTTAGCTAGCCAAGGGTTTTCGGTCCACTTTGTTCCCCATAAACCCTTGGCGGATTTCATTGTGAAAACTCGGTGATGAGGTGGCGCTATCTAGCGAGCAACTTGAGTTGCGCCCCTTGCATATTTACATTTTAATCAAAATAAACAACGAGGTATAAACACATCATGGCATTAATACAACTTGAAAACATGTTGACTACCAAATATCGGAACATAATTAACGATGCTATTAAATATGAATTAAGTTATAACCTACGGAAAGCACGGAATGTTTTTTTCACAGTGTTTTGTAAGGACCTGTACCAGGAATGAAAAGGTCACCGATTTATATCAAAGCTTTCATGTCATAAAACCTCGTATAGTTGTCATAAATATTGCGGACCAAAGAAATTAAGTAAAATAAAGCAAAAATTGAACCTTTAAAAGCAATAACCATAAGCAGGAAGGTATATACTAAAAGGATGGGCAACTTCTACATTCGCCATGTTTACTTCCCATGCAATCAAGCGAGCCTTGAGAAGTTTGTAGAACTATGTTCAATCCCAGTAAAATATATAGGTTCTTAAAACGATCTGGTTAGACCATCGTTGGCGAGGAACTGTACTCGAGAACTTGTGTCTCAATTTGTTAAAAGCACCGAATGATTTACCAAAGATCAAACATGTGTTTTCTTTTAAAGTTTATATTTACAAGCACTGCGATTGGATCAGCTACTTGCAGCTGCAGCAAATTATAAAATGGAGCTCGTCACAGAGTTTTCGCAATGAAATCTGCCAAGGGTGTATGGGGAGCACAGTGGACCAAAAACCCTTGGCTTGAGAAGATGTACATTTTCATGCACAACACATTTCTGCAACCTAAAGAACAAACCCCCTCAAACATTCAAGATCAACCCCCATCCCAAACTAATATATCTACTGTTTTAAAAGTATAAAAATGACAATAACAAACCGTCGATAGTGAATAGAATAGATAAATATGAAAAGATAAATAGATAAATTACCTGTAAATATCTACTTAAAATGATTACAGATAATTTTATTCAATTTTAATTATCATAAACAAAGATAGGTTTCATGCATTAAGTTCTAAGCAAAATGATACGCTTTCACTTGTTCAAGTGTTCATACATACATCTACTTAGTTATGTCACATGCATGACAGATTTTTTATGCAGATTCAAGGTAAAGTTTTAACATCTACCATTTAAAGACTGTCGTAACTTTAATACAAAATGCATGATGTTGAAAAAATTCTTTCAGTTATTGATATACATACATTTTACTCCGACAATACGTTATAGGAATGTAGGTTAATTAAATGATTTGTTCAACAGTTGTTTAAAATCATGATTGGTTCTGAAAATAATGACAGAATGTTTGATTTGTAATAATTTACAGCATTAAAGTACTATTTGTATCATATTAAAGTTTGATAGTTGATTTTATAGTTTATTGATTATCATGACACAAATCTATTTTACATTATAAACTAGAGGTACTGTGAGCAAGCTCACAATTGATACCCCCCGCAAAGAAAAAAAATCATAACGCGAATATTTTTTCTATTATAGAAAATATTGGATGAATCTATTTCACTGTCCATTTTCTATAAATAACAACTGCTCTATTTTTTCAAACTGTTAATGCTAATAGGAGTAAACAAACCAATTTCTATCCTTTAATTCCATTTTATTTTAAGTTAACTGTAAATACATGAGGACATTTGCATCCTTCCATTAACAACCATGACTCGAATCAAACGAAATCCACATGTCAAGCAGCCATTTAATATTTAAAAAGTTTGAATTATTGGTATACTGAGCCCAATTTTTTCCAAATTTTTTTTTCCACACATATTTTTTCCCAAATAAAAATTTGATCGGGGCAGGCCATTTTCAGAGACACGGGGATGAGAATCTAAAAATAATTTTATGTGGCCTGAGAAGAGCAAGCTTTGTGTCAAATTTTAGCTTCTAATATTTCCATTAATACAAAACATGACGCATACAGAATTAAGCATTTTTGAAACAATGACCTTGAACTTCCTCAATTGACCTTGAGTCAAGGTCATGACAAACCCTTTGGTCATAAGCAATATTTGTGTGAAGTAAGAACATTCAATGCTACTCAATAAGGAAGATATGGACTGGACATGAATTTTGCACTTTTTCTGCCAGTGACCTTGTCCTTGCCCAAATGACCTTGGATCAACGTCATGACACACCCTTAGGTCATAAGCAATGTTTGTGTGAGGTAAGAACATCCAATGTTTCTCCATAAGAAAGATATGGACCGGACACGAATTTTGCATTTTTTCTGCCAGTGACCTTTGACCTTGTACGAATGACCTTGGGTCAAGGTCATGACACACCCTTAGGTCATAAGCAATCTTTGTGTGAAGTAAGAACTTCCAATGTTTCTCCATAAGAAAGATATGGACCGGACACGATTGCACAGACAGACGGACGGACAAGGTGATTCCTATATACCCCCCAAACTTTGTTCGCGGGGGGGGGGGGGGGGGGGGGGGGGGGGGGGGGGGGGTGTATAATTAAACATTTAATCATTGAAATTTATATTACTGATATTTTTATCAATCTGACTTTATCTAAATGTCATTAATGATTAGCAGAATTTTGAACATAACTCATGTGTCAAACAGAGATCATAAAATCTAATAAGAGACCTCAATTCAATGCTGTTATATTATATTATGTAAAATAAGATTTGTATAGAAGATTTGTGTGAAAAAATATTCTTTAACCATTTATGAAAGTATTTCTTGATCTATTAAGTGGCACTACCTCATGCAGTTAATTACTGAAGAAAACAAATGAGCCTAACTTTTTATTCTTTACAAGAAATTGACCTCTTTTTCATATAATTAAGGAAGATGACTTAAGTTTTCATTGCACATGTTTTTGCACATTCTAGTAAAATAAAATGTATTTATACCTTTTATTATTTTTTCGACATCATTTCTAAAACTGAACACAATAAACAAAGATAGATAAAAATATTATTTTTAATCTTTCCTTACAAACATTTTTTTCCTTTTTATGGTAGAAGAGTGTTGCCATTAAGCTTTCATGACATTAATATAAAATGAGGCTTTGTAGGAGTACGTTATAACAAATAACATTTCAAAAAGTAAAAATTGTTCTCAGTTGAAATTTTATACACAGAATAATGCTTTTTGGGGTTATTTTGCTTAATTTTTCAATGAATCCTTAACCTCAATCTACATTTGTAATACTCCATATTTATAGCAAAATTTGGTGCAATTTTACATTTTGAGATAGCTGTCCCTTAACACCAGACTGTATAATTTAGTATTTTTTTTATATATGTGTTAGAACGTGATGACTTATGACATATTTCTATTTGAGGAAAATTCCTATTAATAGAAATATTTTACAAATTTGCTCAGAAGAGTGTAAAATGACAATTTATTATACATTTTTACATGAGGTATATATACCTGCATTTTGAGATGGTCCCCCCAAAAAATCCAGATGGTCAATTTTCTTAAAACTTTGCAAATAACCTATAGTTGGTGTTCATTACATATGGTTGTTTTGCTATTGCTATTTAAGTTTTTATGCCAAAAAACCCTAAATTGGTCTCCTTAAATGAAATTTTTACATATATATACACTAATTTTCAAAAAAACCTTCAGTTTAGGTATCAGCATAATGCATGAGTTAAGTATATGTTGTCTTGGAAATGAGACAAGCGAACACAGAGAGCAGAATTCTTATAGCTTCCGATAAATAAAAATCATATTCAATTATCTTAATTTAGTATTCAGTGTAAAATTATTATATGTGAAATTTATGACATTATGCCAAACAAAACTTCTCTAAAGAAAATATTTTTCTCTTCAAAAGTTTTTTTGTTAATAAAAAGAATCCCTTAAGGGGCCTCACTTACATAATGAATTTAGTTTGTAGCAACTCCTGTGATAAAAACGCAAAATACATTATTACAAAATTATAATTCTGGTTATTTTAAAAACTTTGAACAATAATTACCCAGGAGAAGAAGAAAAGACATATTTCTATCAACAAACCTGTGCAAGAGAATCTTCGCGAGCCCTGCATGCGTCATGTATATAGTAAATATTCATGCATAATAGTGTAGAAGGCAGAAACCTATAATACGTTGCGATGTATATATTTATGGGTTATACATAATTACATTATTAATTTTAATGAAAAAAATTAGATTGACTTCATGGATATATTCAAAATTTTCTGAAATTTAATAAACTTATGAGTAGTACAAAAATACCAAACCCGATCAGAAAATTTTTTCAAGTCGCTTTTTTTTTTCATACGAGGCGATGTACTGTTTCTTTAAGTATTTCTTGGAAAGCTACAAATTATGTGCATCTTTTTTGATTAAGCATAAACCATTTTTACCCTAACTTTGGGTAATATGGAGGAAAGACCTACTCATGTGAAAATATTGTGTTTTGAGTAAATGAACCTTTTTGTCCATAAATGGTATTTCAACAGCAAATTATTCAATTCTTTTATTCAGATTTTTTGCAAATTGATATGAAAGAAAATTTTGTTATCATGGAGATGTATCATCTTTATTTATTTGTTATACTACAGGCATTTGGCTCACTTCATTTGCCCATATTCTTAAGTTTTCTTTCATTGACAACATAAGAAAGATTTCTTTGCTTAAAGTATTAAACTGAGATTTCTTACTAAAAATATTGAAATATTGAATGCATAAAAGAAGATGTTTATACATGTTTACGCTATAAAATGTAATACATACAAAGAAAAGAACCTATATCATGAACTTTTCTGTTTAAATTATATTGCAAATACAGTTTCTTAAAGTTCCAGCAATTTGAATTGTAAATCAATTCATTATTAAGAATTTTTGTGGCATTATTACCTTCAAATTGTAGCCATTTTTCATTTTTCAGCTCTTCACCTTATGTACATTTCCCATTCTTTATGCATATTTCATGTACTGTTAGGATTTCTGTATGCATTAAGAGTCTAACCCATGTCCAAATAAACATCTGTCAAAACAACAATGAAAAATATAAGTACATATGTATAACTGATATAATCCATTGTAAACACAGTATCAATTTGATTCTCAGTATCTCACAAATTTAAAAAATCACTTTACACAGATATTAAATATGTCCTCTGAACATTGTTATGTCATAGGAATTAAGTACGAAAATTTCTTTCAAATTCAAAAGGCAACATATTTTATAATATTGAAGAAGACGTAATCTTTTGAAAACTGAGGCTTCCAAATAAAGAAAGTATCTAATAATATATCAACAACCGGTAAATTCATTTTTCATCAGGCAAAACTAAAAATAATCCTTGTTAAAAAAATTGTGAACTCAAAATCAATCTGAACCTTTTTATTTAGTTCTCACATGAATTTCAATAGCTTCATGATAACTGAAATAAAATGAAGCTTTGTGTACACAGGTTTTTAGAGGATCAGTTACATATACATGATCTAATATTGTTCCACCCTCTGTTGTGTAAAAATGAACTATTTGCATAAATCCCATTGTTTCTAAGAAACTCCGTATGGGTCCTTGCATTTTGGCATCTTCATTCATGTCACCTATAATAATCAAGTTGCAATAACGTCTCTTATAAAAATCCACCACTTTTTGTAATGTTTTAAGAAAATTGTTCACAGGCAGTAAACTGGGCCGGTAGACTGTAATGATCGCAGTGTCTTCCTGATGTATTTCTATAGTTATTCCCTCTATGTTCTTGTATTCCAAAGCATTGATCAAAATTGTCTCTTTTGTTTCTTTTTTGTACACTCCAACCCCACCACCTTTAGCTTTTCTCAGTCTTGTCATCAGATCTTCACTATCATCGTAACACTGGTTACGTACAACATGGTGAAAATCAAAGCCTGAAATTTCAATATCTTGAATGTCCTCCTCTTCTTTCAACCATGTTTCTGTTAAACAAACAAAATCTGCTTTCATTAATCTGTTGTCACAATTTATCTCCTGAAAATGTCCTCTCAAACTCTGTACATTAAACAAAAGAATTGTTTTGTAATTTCCATTTTTTGCTACATTGCATATCCAGTCTTCATCTAAAATGTATCTCTCCATACTCTTAAGAGCTAATTTCACATCTAAATCTGCATATATTTTTTTCTGCAAGACACTTTCATCATTAGTCTCAATGAATAGACCATCTTTTGAAGTTACGCGACTGATTGCTACGTATGCTTGCCCAGGAGAAAAAGTGCGATCTAAATTGACAACAACACTTTTGGTAGTCATGCCTTGAACTTTATGTGCTGTACATGCCCACGAGAGTTTCAGTGGAAATTGATGTCTGACAACACTCTTTACATTTTTTTCATTTATCTCTTCTTCTACTCTTTTAATTGGGACCACATTCCCCTTGGATGTCATCTTCCCTTGGATTTTACCAATATTTGCACTATCAAAGATGACTTCAACTACATCTACTGCATTTACAGGCTGTTTGCTTTTAAACACAAAATTTGAAATATATCCCATTGCACCATTCACTAGTCCATCCTCAACACTTACATTTCGTGTTAGCATTACTCGTGCATTCACGGCTAAAAGTAATGAAGCAGAGAGGCCATCAGCTCGGGAACTGGTCAAAGGTTTGTCACGTAAAGTTAACTTTCCTGTTGTCTTGTCTTTCTGGTAATCATCAGCTTGGACTTCTATTAATTGTTCACAATTCCTATGCAACATTTTGAGATTGTATTCATTTGCTTCTTGGTTTGTAGAATAAACATGTAAAACATCATCTGGTCCTTCTCTAATGCATTCTTGAAGTGTTGACAAAGCATCATCTGATATAAGTTCTTCAGATGTCCTAATGCGCAATGAATTCAAAACGGTTGCAAATGCTTTATCTTCTCGTTGTCGCATAATTTCATCCAACTCTACAATTTTAAAAAAATCAAGCCAGTAATCAATTGGATATGAACCATTTTCTTTATACAACCTCTCATCTTTTCGTTGTTTGACAGGTGGAAGTTGGTAGAAATCTCCAACTGCTATCACAGATACACCACCAAAAGGTTTTTTACATTTTTTGATTTGGACAAGTCGTTCATGAATATAAAACAGTAGCCTTTTGTACACCATGGAAACCTCATCAATCACTAAAATCTGCAAATACTCTAATCTTGTTCTTATTCCACATAAACTTTGTTCCTTCAGGGGTTGATATGGAATTGGTAAAGCTTTTGATAAAGAAAAAACATGATGAATGGTATTTCCTCCAATATTGAATGCTGCTGTTCCTGTAAAAGCTGTCAAAATCACAGATATTGCATTTGGGGAAGGCAAAGTTTTTTCAAAGAGACGAGATGCTTCATAGTGTATTGTCTTTATCAGATGGCTTTTTCCTGTCCCTGCTCCTCCAGTTATAAAAATGTGCATAGGTTCTACATTCTCTCCAGATATTTTTTTAATACACCATTCATGAACAGCATAAAAAATCTGCCTCTGTCTCTCATTCAAACTGCGCAGTAAGGGAAGCATCTCTTTTCTAGTGTTTTGAGTTTCTCTCAAATGATAAACAATGTCTTCAGAACCACTAATTTCAACTTCGTGTGTGACTTCTGATTCTGTATTCTCTTTTTCCTTTGATTTTGATTTTTCATTCAAACATTCTCTTCGATTTAATTCTGATTCTGGACATAAATTTGCCCACGCATCTTCTGGTTCACCAAGCATTTCTACAGCATCCTGAGCATTTTCAATATCATCCTCATTCTTTGAGAAATAATTATGATTGCTATCCACAATGCTTTTCACTGTTTCTAAATCTCTGTTTGAATTCACTTTGACATATCCATTTTCATAAAAAGTCTGGTACAAATCAAATCCAGGTGGTTTCAATTGATTAAGATTGCAGTATGGAAGAAAAAGTTGTAGGCGACATTGATAGAATTTTTCAGGAGCATTGTCACGACTAAATCTTGGGTAACGTATAACAGCTGGTTTCCCTCTGCTTCTCTTTTGAATGTAACCCTTTCCATTTCTCAATTCATATACACCATCCTTTTTGCCCTTTGGAATTTCAGATTTGCTAAGTACTCTGTATTCTGAACAGAATTCAGCAAGACACATTTTATGGAAAAGATTCAACTGAGGTCGGTTTTCATACCTTTCCACAATATTTGTCATCCATAAACTGTTTTCTTCATCACCATCATCATCATCTTCCGTAATCACATCATTTTCACCAATCTTGACTTTCTTGTTGTTTGTTATTTGCCGAAGAGGCTTACTCAGTCGAGTTGGATTTTCTCCCACAGGAATGAAGTTAACTTTTCTTGAACTCTCTTTCATTTTAAGATTGCACACCCTGTAAACTGCTTCCTGTGCACTAACTTCTCTATGATTGAGATAAGCTGACCCTACTCTCTTGATGGTGTCATGTGCACTCAAATTCCCCTCTGCTGCTTCTATTTTAGTTTGCTTAAGTAACATTCCCATTTCCCTTTCTGATTTTGAAATATATGAGATAATATAGACTATGCAGCTGAAAGGGTCCAGTACATACTGTATGTCCATGTTAGCATCCCAGCTTTTGAGCAGGCATGGATTGTATTGATTTGTCCACATTTCTGTTGGATTTCTTTTCAAAATACAGGTGGTTTTAGAGGCCAATACTCTATGTGCTTTTTCATATAAATCCTGTGATAGCTGTATGTTGCTGAATATTTCCTCTGTTGTTCTACACGTATTAGCATCATTAGTTACTTCATTCCATACATTCAACAAAATCTCCTTTGCCTGCACAGAACTTAATTCATTCCTTGAATCATCCAAATTTTGTTCTAATTGTCTTGAAATGAATGAACGCTCAGATGGTGGTTTAGGAAAATTGAACCTACACTCTGTTCCTTTTTTTCTACATGATTTTGAGTGACTTTTGCTATGTTGTTGCACATCCAGTACAGTTTGTCTAAGTTCTTGGTCAGTGTCTTCTGATGGTACAGCACATGTGATATACCTATCAATAAACTGACAAATACTCTCCTCACTGTCTTCATCTAATTTTGGGGCATTCTCAACCCAGTACAAGCAATGCATATGAGGAGAACCTCTCTGCTGAAACTCAACTCTTACAAAATAATCTATAATGTGTCCAATAGGTTTTGCTCGGGACATTATTACATTTTTCTGGAAAATATGGAACCTATGTTCAAACATCCTTCCAACTGTAACGGGATTGCTTCTCAAAATTTCACTTTTTTCAGACCAATCTAAATCGGAGAGATTTCTGTTGTCATTCATTTGTAACATAATCGAGCCCAATATTTCATTCCACCTGAATTCTGCAGCAGAAAAAGAACAGAACCATGTTGGAATTCCAAGTTGTCGAAGCATTGCAAAAAGATCTTTTTGTGCAGTTGACCAATAAGCAGGTGTTCCTCTAATTGGTTGCATAAATCGTAGGGCTTCATCACTCCTGAGCAGTTTTGCAAGTACAACAGGATTTTGTAACATTTCTGTAGTAACTGGTATCCCTCCATCAAGTTTTGATACAGATTTGCGAATTGAAATTTGTGTTTTCTCAATGACCTGATTTAATTCAGATAGATATTGACAAAAGAAAATGTAATTTGTATCCTTTGCAAATCTATTATCTGCATTCATCAACCTGTTATTGAAATATCGAGAAAGTGTTATCCTTACATCTCGACTTTCATTCCATGAATATTTTCCAGTTGGAAATAAGTGAGGAAATGTCTTTGCTTCATTGCCCTCCTCTTGCAACATTCTTACTGGATTTTGTCCTTCACCTGGAGCTATATTATAAACATCGTCAAAGTAGTGATCTAAGACATCTTGTGCAATATCAACAGGTTGTAAACAAGTATCTGTAGCAACTTCTTCAATTTCATTGTTCTGTTCTTCAGCTATTTCTTCATTGTCAAATACTTCTGGCTGGCTAAACAACGTACTTTGGTCATAATCTTTCTCCCATGTTGTGTTGAGTTCAACATCATGATACCACTGATTGTTTTCTTTCAGATAATTGAGAGCTATTCTAATGTGATTTGGGTTAACAAACTGATATTCATAATATCCCTTGTAGGACAACTTTCGCTTGAGCTTAACTCGTAACAAAAGATTTTCATTTCCATCCAAAGGCAAACTGCTAGTTTTCTTTATGTTTGATGGCACACAAACAACAGGTCCATGTACATTTTGTTGGCCACCTTTTGGAAGCATTGTTACTTTCATGAAAGGTATATGCAGAGCAATAAGATGCTGTTCTAAAGTATTTAAGCTTTTGAGCTCTGGAGGAATATCTTCCAAACACATTTTGTTAAAAGCTGCTTCAGCAGGAACATTTCCACTGAGAATTTTTCTGTGGCATGTAAAACAAATCCAGGTACGTGATTTGGGACAATTCTCAGAACATGCAGATGTACAACTATGAACATATTTCTTATCAATACACAAATTTGCAACTTGAACTGCTTTGATATTTTTTTCATACATTTCAAGTGAACATCCTTGTATCTGGTTTTCAAACAAAAGGCGATGGCAGCAGCAACATGTGTATTCCGGTCCATGTCTAATGCAATTTTTAAATGATTTCACCACTTCATCAGTATTTTCAAGCATTTTGTGCAGTGCATTTCTTTGTTTTTGCACAGAAGCCTTTATCTGTATCTTTGTTTCTGCATTGGAATGATATTTAACTTTACCAGCTGTTTTAACATTTTCTTTATGCTGTTCATCTGTTTTATACTTCTGTATGCTTCTTTGTTTGACTTTCTCTTTGAATGACTTATCTGTTTTATACTTCTGTGTGCTTCTTTGTTTGACTTCCTCTTTGAACGACTGATCTGTTTTATATTTCTGTGTGCTTCTTTGTTTAACTTCCTCTTTGAATGATTGATCTGTTTTATATTTCTGTCTGCTTCTTTCCTTGACTTCTTCTCTGTGTTGCTCGTTTGTTTCATACTTTTTTTTACTTTTTTCTTTCATCTTTTCTTTGTGCAGCTGGTCGGTTTTATATCGTTGAATACCGATTTGTATTAAATTGTCACGATAGTGTTCATCATTTCTGTATCTTTTCTTTGCATCTACAATGCATTTTCTTTTGAATTCTAAGTCCGTCTTGTACTTCACGTTTTGCTTGTACAATTTATTTTCTTTAGCAGTAACATCTGACTTTTGAACTTTGTTGCTTTCATTATGGAATGAAACAGATTCTCGTAGTTGTCTCTTTCGGTTTTTATCTGCAAATTTCCTACTGATTTCCTTTAAACATGATAGTTTCTGAGATGTTGCAGGCACATTTTTTCCCAATGTAATAGATGTAACAACATTATAATGGTTCTGATTCTTATGATCCAAATAAATGCCTCCCAATGATGTCATGTTTTCCTGTAAATCTACCATTAACCCAGAAAAAGTAACCCATTTATTCTCTGAGTACGTATGAATTTCAGTTTTCAGTAAATGGGACAGTGCAAGAATCTCTATTTCCGTTGCCCATTTTCCATCCATGCTCATACCTGACGAGGAAATGTGGTCCTCTATAGAAGTTTCACCTGGCCTTAAGAATGATGTGAAAAGCAACCCATTTTCCAACAGATGATGACATACTGCTAAACGTATCATGTGATGATAGTCTTGCTTTCCTGTTAAACACAATGAGATTGATCTAAAGAAGCAATTTCCATCAGGCTCAACTGGTACAGTGGTCATTGGCACTGTTATTTCCTGTCCATACTGATGTTGATTTTCACATCTGTGCATTGAATATGGTATTCTTAAGATTTCACAATGTGTTTTCTTTTGATCATCAGAAAGAGGTAAAAATCTATTCTGACGCTTCTCACTCCCAACAAATTCTACTTCATCATCATTTTGTAAACCAGTACTACTAATATTGCATTGAAACTCTCCAGACTTGTACAGTTCACGTTCTTCATCACTGATATCCATTTGTTTTCGAATACCTTCTTCTATACCCAATGAAAGCTGTTTAATTGAGCATTGCACTCCAGTTATTTCACATTCAACTGCTTCAGAGTAACCCATTGATATAGCCAGAGAGGATATATGATTGCATACATCTTGAACTGATTTATACAAAACTCGTGTACTTCTACCATTTACACTCTGTAATCCTGCAGATGACCTCGAGTGGGAATCAAATGTAAAAAAACTATGAAGGCATTTCCCAATCAAAAATGTATTTCCACCAAAACACACAAAACAACCATCGTTGTCATCAAGGGCTATATGAAGTGCCTCTAATACCTGATAAGCATTGAAGTCATCATAATTCAGTACTACATCTGCCAAGTTAATCAGACTTGGTAAAGACTCGTTTGCTTTAAACTCAAACATTCTACCAAAGCATTCAAAAAACTGTGGTAATTCATTAACCAAAAGGTATCTGTTTGCAATTGTTGAACTACACTGTAGAAATGAATACATCTCATCTCCTGTTGCCAATATTTTGTTCATATCTTCAGATTGCCATTGCTCACAATTCTTTATTTTATGATATGCCAATGCTGTTAAAGAATTTGCTACACACTGAGTTCCAGCATTTTCCCCAAACATTGGATCACCCTGATGAAATGAACCTTGCACAGACCAATTGAAATGTTTTGAACATTTATCATCATTTTTTCTACCAGTAACTTCTGTAGTAGCTTTTCCATCACTTATCATATTGTTTTCATTCAAATATGTATTCCCATTTTTTTCAAATTCAAATTTCTTTCCTTTTGTGTTATTTGTTTTGCATCTACCAATACATGTATTATATCCCTGCACAGATATCTCTTTAGCATTTCTCTCATATCTTTCTGATTTCTCTGTATACTTGTTTGATTTCTTTTTAAATTTCTTTGATTCTTCTATATTTTTCTTAGTTTCCTCTATATTTCCTTTGTGTTCCTCTATCTGGCACTCATCTTTTTTTAAAGTCCTGCTGACCTCTTCCCCCATGGAAGGTATCAGCTGCGCCTGACCTGCTGAACTTGACATCATCCAAATGTCTAATTCAGGTACTCTCGGTGGAGTACAAACCCACACTGGGGAGTCAGGGGATGCTACCTTGTCCTTTGGGACAATCAGACGACTTCCCCGAGGAGATGGCAACCTCGGGGCCGAGTGCATTCTCTCACAAGGAGAGGCCCGCACCCTGGCCATGGGTTTTTCCTTAGCAGGAGGTAACCCAATCAAACCTTGCCCAGGAGGACCCAAGTCAGCAGGAGACTCTGTCTTAATCTCATTTTGTGGATTGTGATCTTGTCTCTTTTGCCTTTTCATCAACTTCCTTTTCTCTCGCTCCTTTCTACCAGTCAATGACTTTCTCTTCGGCATCCTTAACATTAAAATAAACTTATATATGTAAATACAGTCTGTGAAACGTTCTACTTTCCCATTTTTTGTGCTCACTGTGCGTTCACAAAGCGTTCACCTTGCGCTCACCGTTCATTCAGTCTGTTCATTTTCATTTTTAACTCAAAAGAAACTTATATTTCACATCAGAAACTTCACTTTTTAAATTAGAATCTAATCCGTATAATTTAAAGTTCACATTCTTGAGTAATCAACGATTCAACACATATATAAATAGACAAAATTATACATAAGAAACGTGTGTTTCAAGATTCACATAATTCCTTTGATGTCCGATCACAAATGTAGCCAAGCCTGACAATAAACTTAACAGATCAAATTAAGAAATGAAACCTTACTATAAATGGGTGTGAATAAGACAAAATCCAATTGATTTATCAATAAATGCAATGTTTTTACTAAGTCATCTTAATTTGCCAAATTATGCTTACATTTCTAGCTGAGTGAATCAGCCCAGAATGCATACGGGGGAGCCGGAAGTTTATTTTTGAGCCAATTACCGATAAACTCACTTAAACTCAGACGACACGTTCCTCGAGCATCTTTTTTAGTATCTGCTCGTAATAAAGAGTTCCAGTAAGAATTATTATTTTCATAATTAATTTTAGAATGACTAAAATTTACTTGTGTATGGAGAAGTGCCTAGATGGCCGAGTGGTTAGAGCCATGGCCGCTCACCGTCAATAGCGTAGGTTCTAGAGGTTGCGAGTTCAAAGCCTGGCCTCAGCCGAGATAGAATTTCAATATAGTGAAATTCGCTGTCCTGTATATTTATATATTTTGATATCAGCAATTGAAGTGTATTTTCAGATGATCATATAGGAAATTGCATACTATAGTATTTTGCAGAAATGCCTGG
Source organism: Magallana gigas (assembly GCF_963853765.1). Taxonomy (NCBI): domain Eukaryota; kingdom Metazoa; phylum Mollusca; class Bivalvia; order Ostreida; family Ostreidae; genus Magallana; species Magallana gigas. The sequence continues at coordinate 29,171,794 of NC_088854.1, forward strand.
TATGGTATCTTAATTTTTTGCAAGAAAGCTTGTCAAATTAGTAGTAAACCAAGAATAAATTCCTGGGAAAAGTTGTATAAAATTGAGGAACGTGTCGTCTGACCTTAATTATTATATGATAAGAAAAACAAGAGGCCCATGGGCCATATCGCTCACCTGAGGACCAATAGATTTATAATGGAGTCATAATACAAACTATCTGGACAATGTACAATAAAACATGTAGATCCTGTATAAATAAAATCCATTCCCCCCCCCCCCCCCCTGGATATTCTTATGTTTATAATCATTAGTCCCTTCTTTTAACGGGGTGATTTCTTAGTCATATTACATGTTGAGTATTGCAGTTTTCAAAAAGATCCTTAACAATTGTTTATACATGTATATGGGATATAAAGCTACATTAAACTCTGAACCTTCTTGTGAGGCCGAAAAATTGTCCTGGGGCCAAACTCTTAACAATTATAGAAGTCATCTGGCTGATTAGTTTACTGAGAAGAAGATATTTAAAGATTCACCTTATGTATTCCCATGAAAAACTTTAACACCCCGCCCCCAATGTGGTCCATCCTACCCCCAAGGATCATGATTTGGACAACTTTGCATCTACACTACCTGATAATACTTCCACACAAGTTCCACCTTTTCTGGCTGATTAGTTTCTGAGAAGAAGAATTTTAAAGATTTACTCTATATATTCCTATGTAAAACTTCGACCCCCCCAATGTAGCCCCACCCTACCCCCAGGGATCAGGCGTTTCACAACTTTGAATCTACCTACACTACCTGAGGATACTTCCTAACAAGTTTCAGCTTTCCTGGCTGATTAGTTTCTGAGAAGAAGATTTTTAAAGATTTACTCTATATATTCCTATGTAAAACTTCAACCCCCCAATGTGGCCCCACCCTACTTCTATGGGTCATGATTTTCACAACTTTGAATTTACACTACCTGAAGATGCTTCCAAACAAGTTTCAGCTTTCCTGGCTGATTAGTTACTGAGAAGATTTTTAAAGATTTATTTCACATATTCTTACGTAAAACTTTAACAACAACCTCCTCCAGAAAGAATAATCTTACCGTGACCAGGCTACGCTCTGGTCAGAGTAAGAATTTGTCCAATATACTTGCAATGTAGCAGCCGCGAAGCGGATTAGCTTCGCGTCGATTTTAAGTCTGTTAAAAATATTCTGCATGGGAAAACCACATTTTTGTACATTACAAACCTTTATGAACATGCATATATAGTTTAATCCACAAAATATCCATTTACTGAGTCGAACCAAGGCATTTTGTTGATATACACTTTTGAATTTTCCTGCCATTTTGTCAGAAATCGCACTCGGAATGTCTCGGATTTTTTCATTAACAAGGCGACCATAAACAGCGAGTTTTCAAACATGATGTTTAAAGTGGTAGTGATTTCATTGCAAAAACAGTTAATCTGGTAATATGGGATTATAAAAGAGCAACAAAGTAGAGACCAATCATATAAAAATTAAGGCCAGATACAGTGCGATATAATTTTTTTATTTGCTACAAAGCGAGTACATATGACACAAATTCTATCGTTGAACCGGGTTCGTAGGACATCTGTCATTTTAACGATAGAACATTATATCTACCCCCCCCCCCCCTCCAATCTGGCCCCTCCCTACCCCCAGGGATCATGATTTTAAGAACTGTGAATTTACACTACCTGAGGATACTCGACACAAGTTTCAGCTTTCCTGGCTGATTAGTTTATGAGAAGAGGATTTTTAAAGATTTACTCTATATATTTCTATGTTAAACTTTGACACCTCCCCCCAAATACTACCCCTGGGGGTCATGATTTTCACAACTTTCAATCTACACTACCTGAGGATAATTCCACACAAGTTTCAACTTTCCTGGTGTTATGGTTCGTGAGAAGAAGATTTTTGAAAAATTCTCAAAATTCTTCATAAATTCCTAATTATCTCCCTTTGCAAAAAGAAGTGGTCCTTAATTTTCACAACTTTCAATCCCCTTCGGCTAAGAATGTTTTGTGCCAAATTTGGTTGAAATTTGCCCAGTGGTTCTTGAGAAGATATTGAAAATGTGAAAAGTTTACAGACAGACAGATGGACAATACAGATGGACGACAGACAAAATGTGATCAGAATAGCTCACTTGAGCTTTCAGCTCTGGTGAGCTAAAAAGAACAGTTACATTATAAACATTACTACAGTATGATATGATAAAATATAATAATAAATTATATCATCTCTACACTATACTCATATAAAAAGTTACAAGCAGGGACAATGTGGTGTCAACTTGATAGTGTAAGTTAAAAGTACAAATATGTACGACGATTAATCATAATCATAACTCTTATTTATGAGGTAATGGAGATAAGTTTTCATATGACTGTGTAAGTAATACTTAAGTAAAAATATCGATGTCTCATAAAATCATATCTTTAATATTATCAACATCACAATGATAAACCAATTAAAGCGCAATATGAGATCCTTTAGCTCATCACCACAAAATAAACATTTATGCATGTTAATAAATCCTATTCTGCTTATCGAAAACATATATGTACACCACATGAAACCTATCAATTAAACCAAACGTAGGACATCATTTGTCAAAACAGGCCTACCCCGAATGCGTCGCATGCCCTTTGGATACGTGATATGTTGCTTCATTTATCCAGGTTATGTTTACCATCTATAGTACACAAGTTTTTCTAACATGCATAGCAGAAAGAGGCCGCAGAATGCATAAATTAGGGTATCATTATGGAAGATAAAATCATTTTGGAAATTCTGCGGAGGAACTACATGTACTGAAAAAATCTGTATTTTGAAGTACTTTTAATGAAATTGCATTGCTTTATATTTAGAAGTTATTTGTCTTTTATATAAATGTATGTAGAAGTTATGTTAAATCTGAAATATGTTTTTTAATACCGGGTAATTAAAAGACAATGTTTTGGGTTTTAAAAATATTCTTAGTAAATTTTAGCAATTCTTAGTACAACAGTAAATCCAGTCTTCGAAATAACCTGGGAGTCCGATGCCAGGGGGCCTGGTAAATTTGCAGGCGAACATGTAAAAATTGCCAAATTACATTACCAGAGGGCATGTGTAAATTTTCTGTCAACATACAATATGTTTACTTGCCATTTCTTCCATCATACCCAAGTTATTCGCGAAACTTGCTTTGTGCAGTCTACATTCTCAGTACGACTTGTCAAATAATCGTCAATCGTAATCATTGAAGTCACAGTTCAGTTAAACCTATTGTATATATGTTTGCTAAATTACGAGACGTACATCGATGCCACATGTAGTCATGATTGGGCAGTCGTGATAACTTTTTTGAATTCAGCTAAACTGGTCAAAAGACCAGCATGTGACTCTAAAGTGAATTATGAACAAAAACATAAATATAAAAATTTTGAGTTGGGCATGTAAAAATTTGAATGGGCTGGGTTAAAATGATGGGTCTATATGCCTGAAGGGCATGTGCTGAAAAAAAAATTGTCGTAAAGACTGTAAATCTTATTAAATATCAGTAATTATCAGTATTAACACCAAAAACATCAGTAAATATCAGGACCCACATCAGTTATCAGTAACAACAGTAAAATTATCAATAAATATTAGCAATTCTCAGCACTTACAGTACAATATCAGTAAATATTAGTAAAATATGGCACTTTCAGTTCTTTTTAGAGCCAGTAGTGCAGACAGCAACAAAGCAATATGTTCTCTCTTCTTCAAACTCAATTTACTTCACAAAATAGACACAAATATATTTTGCATGTTTCAAGTATCCCTTAGCATGTAAACTGTTGCACAACAAGCAAATTCATCTTTGTCAGTTTGATCTGTTTGTCATGCGTCAACATTCAAACATGGCTGCTTTACACACAGAACTTTCTTTTTCAATATGGAATACCGAACCCGAAGTTATAAACTTGATTAACCCAATTTCATGTATTTCTTAATTTTATTTTCATTAAATTACTCAAATTTGAAACAGAATTAGCCCATAATTTTTGCAATTTATATTCTCCTTTCCATAAGGAATGTTTATGCTAAATAACGTTGAATTTGACTCCGTACGTACCGGTAGTTCTTGAGAAGAAGATTTTTTAAAATTCACCCCCTTTTTCAACAGTTTCGAAGTTTTCTCCATTTTAAATAAAGATCGGTCTGTTATTTCTGCAATTTATTATCACCTTTAAATAGAGATGATTTGTACCAAATTTGGTTGAAATTGGCCAAGTGGTTTTAGAGAAAAAGTTTAAAATGTGAAAAGTTTACAGACAGACAGACAGTAAAAGACCATTTAACCTACAGTAATTTTTTTTTTCTCAAAATAACCTGATACTAAAATAATCTTATGAATGTTATTTCCATCTAATGTCTCTGCCCTCTCCAATTTGACATTCAAATTAATCTTTTACCATATATACTCGCTTATAAGTACGCAAGACATACAATCAAGTACAATTCCTTCAATCTTGCAGCTTTTCTGGCTCATCAGTTTCAGAGAAGAAGAATTTTAAAGATTTTTCTCTGGGAAGAAGTCAAAAATGTAAAAAGTTTACAAACAGGCAGAGAGACAGACTCCAGACAACAATTAATCAGAAAAGCTCACCTGAGCTTTCATTACTCCAAACCTTTGACCCTATTACAACCATTATGCAAATGATCTTTTATTTTTGAAAATAACTGTTAACAATTTTTTTAATGATTATTTCAGCATTAATTTTGTGTTGGTTGTTTTTAAAACAAATTTTATACATTATTTTGTACATTTTAAATTGAAATATGGCTTAATTGACCGTGAAAACTACTGCAATGTCTTTTATTATACATGTAGCCCAGATAATAACATTGAAAAAATGTGCAAGACATTCCAAGTAGTTCCGAATGAAGAAAAGATGTAAACATTTCCCATTACATATCTCCGTAAGAAATCTTATTTCATTCCTATGAACTTTTATGAGTGAAAAATGAAATGTCAATTAATGAAGATATCTTGAATATTTTCCCTTTTAAAGATTTCAAATGTAATTCTTTCACAGGTATATGTATTTTTATTAAAAATCCTCAAAAAGTGATGGAAGCAATAACTTGGGACAGACTTTAAAAATTGAACTGTTAGTGCTCACCTTACAACTGTTCACAGGTGACCTTGATTTTCTATGTCACACTTCTTTGTTCTTGACAAGTACTCCTGGGTAACAAGGCAGACAAAGGGTTCTGCGCTAAAATTTTCAATGCAAAACAAAACTCTGTACAATTTATTACATGTATATATGTTAATATTTGAATTTTTTTTTTCAATGTAAACAAAAGCAGTATCATGTACTACAATCTCTCTCTTTCAAAGTTAAATAATATGTATCAATATTATTGTTTGTTGTGTACCTTTAAATTGTTGAACAGTTTTGTCAAACACTGTATCCAGTACAATATTATAAGGCCAAAAAAAAAAATATGTGTTTCCTATTTCATCAAATTTTAAAATAGGGTAGGTAGGTCGCTTTTTTTTAATGAGCTTTTAAGTTTTCTCCTTTCCTAGCATATGATTTCTCTATACAATAAGAAAATGAATTTTAAAGGTGGAGCAATTGTGGATAGTGACAACTGTTACAGAATTAAAGCTGTCTTAAATCTAAGGTTAATTTGGAATGTATTACGAAGATTTTATTTTCATGTAAATAGAAAATATAAATATGACAGCCACTAGAAATTAACAGAGTATAATACTCATTACCACAAATATATTATATATTAGTTATTAGTTCTATTTTCTTGGTCAACTGACATAACAGTAAACATTAATATCGTAACTGTAAGTGTTGAATTCAGAAACAGAGGAAATTTTGGTTGATCAGACGAGAGCCTTAGAATTAAATCTTTTCAATTATTTAAAAAACAAGAGGCCCATGGACCACATTGCTCACCTGAGGAACAATAGGAATGATAAAATCAGCTTAATGGAGTCATAATACAAACAATCTGGACAATGTACAATAATACATGTAGATCCTGTATAAATAAAATCCATTTCCCCCCCCCTGGATATTCTTATGTTTATAATCATTAGTCCCTTTTCTAACAGGATGATTTTATAGTCATATCACATGTTGAGTATTGCAGTTCTCAAAAAGATCCTTAACAATTGTTTATATATGGGATATAAATAGGGATGGGACGATCCACCGATGCACCGGTGCATCGCGGAATTTATTTTGACGATATTTGGATCGATACATTTACCATTAATACAACGATACCTTACCGAACTTTTTTTTATTTTTCAAAAATATCCGAGCTTCATATATCAGCTATTTTTAGTCTGCGCGCCTAATATGAAAGTACAAAGATGGCGGAAAACCTCGTAAAGTTGTCAAAACTGTTAGGAAGCTAAATATGGAGTGTGGAAAACTTTTGGAGTACTTGTTTATGAAAAACTAGTGTACACGAGACTAAAATTATTTGTAAATTGTGCAACGCTCATTATGAATATAACAAAATAACTTTGGACATGCGGTAATACATCGGCAGGTTGAATAAATTTAAAACTTTTATTCATGTTTTCATTTAATTGCAATGTATCGTGATATGTATCGTATCGCATCTCATGTATCGTGATATGTACCGAATCGGCTCAGTACAGTATCGTCCCAGCCCTAGATATAAAGCTACATCAAACTCTGAACCTTCTTGTGAGACCAAAGAATTGTCCTGGAGACAAAGTCTTAACAATTATAAAGAATCATCTGGCTGATTAGTTTCTGAGAAGAAGATTTTTAAAGATTTACTCTATATATTCCTATGTAAAACTTTAACACCCCCCCCCCCCCAATGTGGCCCCACCCAGGGATCATGATTTTCACAACTTTGAATCTACACTACCTGAGGATGCTTCCACACAAGTTTCAGCTTTCCTGGCTGATTAGTTTCTGAGAAGAGGATTATTTTAAATTTACTCTATATATTCCTATGTAAAACTTCCCACCCCCCCATTGTGGCCCCACCCTACCCTCGGGGTCATGATTTTCATAACTTTGAATCTACACTTTTTGAGGATGCTTCCACACAAGTTTCAGCTTTCCTGGCTGATTAGTTTCTGAGAAAAAGATTTTTAAAGATTTACTCTATATATTCCTATGTAAAATTTTAACACCCCCTATGGTGGCCCCACCCTACCCTGGGGGTCATGATTTTCACAACTTTGAATCTACACTACCTGAGGATGCTTCCACACAAGTTTCAGCTTTCCTGGCTGATTAGTTTCTGAGAAGAAGATTTTTAAAAATTTACTCTATATATTCCTATGTAAAACTTTGACCCCCCATTGTGGCCCCACCCTACCCTCGGGGTCACGATTTTCAAAACTTTGAATCTACACTTTTTGAGGATGCTTCCACACAAGTTCAGCTTTCCTGGCTGATTAGTTTATGAGAAGAAGATTTTTAAAGATTTACTCTATATATATATATATATATATATATTCCTATGTAAAATTTTGACCCCCCCCAATGTGACCCCAACCTACCCTTGGGGTCACGATTTTCAAAACTTTGAATCTACACTACCTGAGGATGCTTCCACACAAGTTTCAGCTTTCCTGGCTGATTAGTTTATGAGAAGAGGATTCTTTCAAATTTACTCTATATATTCCTATGTAAAACTTCCGACCCCCCATTGTGGCCCCACCCTACCCTCGGGGTCATGATTTTCATAACTTTGAATCTACACTACCTGAGGATGCTTCCACACAAGTTTCAGCTTTCCTGGCTGATTAGTTTCTGAGAAAAAGATTTTTAAAGATTTACTCTATATATTCCTATGTAAAATTTTAACACCCCCTATGGTGTTCCCACCCTACCCCCAGGGTCACGATGTTCATAACTTTGAATCTACACTACCTGAGGATGCTTCCATACAAGTTTCAGCTTTCCTGGCTGATTAGTTTATGAGAAGAATATTTTTAAAGATTTACTCTATATATTCCTATGTAAAACTTTGAGCCCCCATTGTGGCCCTACCCTACCCCTGGGGGTCATGAAATTCACAACTTTGAATCTTTACTACCTGGGAATGCTTCCACACAAGTTTCAGCTTTCCTGGCTGATTAGTTTCTGAGAAGAAGATTTTAAAAGATTTACTCCATATATTCCTATGTAAAACTATGACCCCCCATTGTGGCCCCATCCTACCCTCGGGGTCACGATTTTCAAAACTTTGAATCTACACTTTTTGAGGATGCTTCCATACAAGTTTCAGCTTTCCTGGCTGATTAGTTTATGAGAAGAATATTTTTAAAGATTTACTCTATATATTCCTATGTAAAACTTTGAGCCCCCATTGTGGCCCTACCCTACCCCTGGGGGTCATGAAATTCACAACTTTGAATCTACACTACCTGAGGATGCTTCCACACAAGTTTCAGCTTTCCTGGCTAATTAGTTTCTGAGAAGAAGATTTTTAAAGATTTACTCTATATATTCCTATGTAAAACTTTGACCCCCCATTGTGGCCCCACCCTACCCCCGGGGGTCATGATTTTCACAACTTTGAATCTTCACTTCTTGAGAATGCTTCCACACAAGTTTCAGCATTCCTGGCTTAATGGTTCTTGAGAAGAAGATTTTTGAAAATTTCTTGAAATTTTTCATTTATTTCTAATTATCTCCCCTTGAAAACAGGTGTGACCCTTAATTTTCACAACTTTGAATTCCCTTTGCCTAAGAATGATTTGTGCCATGTTTGGTTGAAATTGGCCCAGTAGTTCTTGAGAAGATGTTGAAAATGTGAAAAGTTTACGGACAGACAGACGACAGACAAAATGTAATCAGAATAGCTCACTTTAGCTTTCAGCTTAAGTGAGCTAAAAATGATAACATACGGTAATTAATGGTTTAAAACTAATTTTAAAAATTTCATTTGCAATTAAACTGCAGCATTTTAAAATCATATTTATAATGTGAATGATTCTTGGGCCTATTCAAAGACTTACGGTGTTTGCAATCTCCACACCCATAAATAAAAAAAAAAACTTTGCCTCTGCTTTTTTTTTTGTACATCTTTATATTAATTTATAACACATCACTGCCCTATGAAACTATCTATTGCATCGATAATTTAGCTAAAATAACCAAGAATAATTAACTTTCATTCATGCTGTCAATCTGCACTTAGAAATCTTTAAAACGCTTTGATAAGTAGTGTTTTCTATTGAATTGTTCCAAGCGTTTTTTGAACTCTGATTTGTAAAGACTCTGTCGTTTAAACCAATTACGGTTGGTAATCTGGAATTTGGAATAAAAAGTGTTAGGGTCGGCGCATAAAAAATAGGGTCGCTCCGGAAACCAGAAACACAAATAATTTTTTTTTGGCCTAAGTCTCCAGTTTCCCCCACTTTTGACATATATAACAAAAGATTAAATCCTGATAACACAAATTGTACATAAATTTTCTTTCTGTCCCTCTTTACATGTTATTGAAAAACCACAAACAATATGTTTCAAGTAAACTTACCCAGAATTGGACAAACTCCTTGAATTTCAATTATCAATAAGTGTTAATTTAATTGAGCTCTTATCATAATGAACAATTTCTGACAGATAACTGAATGCATGTGCAATATTTTGCCCACCACTTTCACAACAACCACGGTGCAGCGTTGCATAAATAATTAATAAAGCAGCATGTTGAATTTAGATGAGTAAAAATCTCCAACTCAAAAGCGCTTCATTCATAATATCGTTTCTCAGATGGTCTGTAAATTTTTACCAGTACAATTTCTTCATTTAGCTATATAGCTTGAATAAGCTATATACCTTTATTAAGATATTCAAAATAGCTCCATAAAACTATTTTTATGCAGTTTATCACAAAAATGTTCAAAATTTCATCATTATAAACCGTCAACAAATTTAATTTTGAAATAAATTTGGGGATCTCGAAGCCGTTTATAAATTCCTTGTCTAGTTTTATATTTTTAACGTAATTATTAAATGTTAATTAATGTATTTTAAAAATTCTTCTTCTTCAGAATACTGAGTAGGGCTCTTCAAAGAGCATTAACATGTATACAAAGAAAGAGTTGTACTAAAATAATTTAATGCTGACTGAAAAACTTTCAATGCCATCATAACTTACTATTGAGGTCGCATTATAACATAACCTTGTTAAAAAATCAAGCTGTCTTCCTAGCTACTATTATGCAACATCAGTAGATCAAGGTCAGTTCATGGAGCATCTTCTTATGATTGAGGTCAGTTCATCGAGGTCAACTGCATTACTGAATGAATCTTTCAATCGAAATTCTTATGCATGAGACAAAATGTGCATTCTTTAATTAACAGGTCGAACTGTATTTTATGTATGTTTGCATCTCTTAGGTAAATGAATTGAAATTAAACTGAGTAAAATGTTATATAAATACTTAACCAAACTTCAAGTTTTTATAATAACTACTTATGCAAGCGGAATGTGTGCGCACGTGGAAGCATTTGCTGGATGCCTCATATGGACACAACAGCTAGTGATCGGCCAAAGCTGATCACAAAAATCACAACTACTCATCAATGACCATTAGAAAAGTAACCCTAATAAAAGATAGTTTTAACATTGCAGCGTTGAAACATTTGTAAGCCTAAAATACATTTTCATTGTTTCAGTAATTGTCCATCACTTTGAGCAGATTGAGGCATCGATAAGAATGATTTAAGCTGAATTTATATTATTATTAATTACCAATCAATTTTCTGCTTTACCATAACTAACCACTTTTAAGAAGTAACTGTTAGGTTACAATCTGTTGTCCCAAAACTTTTAGAACTCTAAGTGCAAAGTCTCTTAAGGAGACACAGTTTAATGAATAATCTTTATATTTACATGCAATCTGTTACATAACAGTTCAAAGTTGAAAACCATGCTGTTAACACCGTAAAATACGTAGCCCAGTCAACTAAATTATGTTTGTACAAAAACTCATCGGAATGTGAATTTGATACAAAAGAAGTCACATCAAGTACTTACCATGAAATGTGTAAATCAAAAGCAAAGTTTGACAATAATAAACAATAGCCAGGTACAGAAATCTTCTTGATCTGTTCTTTCAATTACTCTCAGCAGACGCACAAAACACAACGTCACAAAACGGTGTCTCGATGTTTCGTTCCAAATAGAATTCAGATCGCTGAAATGTCGCCCTATCGCCTCGTCGGGTTTATATTTTGCCACCTTTCCGCACAATTTCTTAAAGAAACCTCAGTAGATTTTATTGATATTCTCAAATATGACATACAACAAAATTATCTGTTAGTGTCTTTTTTCCCATGATCTAATAAGTGAGTTACGGGTTTTCAATTCTTTTCAGATTAATTTGAAACTTTTAATCATGACATTGAATATAACACGTTATACCAAAGATATTGCATTATGGCAGATATATATGAAAGACCAGAAGACATTTAGTGAAAAAAACCCAGTCAAAATTAGTTTTACACACATCAATAGAAAAATTAACATGTATAAACATGCGCAAATGCCGTTCTTTTTTCAAGACAGTGTGCATCAATCTCTACCCAGAGTTATCGTTCCTGCTTCGCTCCACTTGTAGCGTAGCGTAATACGCCCTCTGGTGAGAGATTGAGTATGCATATGAAGGAAAAGATAACTCCTACTTCGATAGCTCGAAATATATCCTTATTTACCAAAATATATTTATAAACAAAATAGTATATTTCATTATAATGTAATAAATGTTAAAAGATAATATAAAACATTATTTTTATATCAGTATGCAAAAATTTACATTTTAAAAGTTTAACGATTTTAGCCGATGTTTATAAACTCGGGCTGCTTCGGAGCTAAAACCCGCGAAATTCTGCACGTGCCGTTAAAGACGAAGAAGATGGCAAACCAGACAGGTGGAAGTATAGGAACTGGCAACTTTAGATTTCAGGAAATCATTAATTATTGTCAAGTTTGAACTTAAGAACATAAGATTCCTAATTAAATATTGGTGTTAAACAATAACATAAATTATATTTTAGGATATAATGCATAGGATTTTAGGAATCTGAGAAAATTGTCTTCTTTACATCCATAAATGTGGGAATAAAACTGAATGTATCGGTATGTCCACTAACTCCTCTACCTAAATTGTGAAATTCATAGCCCCTAAGCCAGAGGTTCAAGCCTTAGGGGGAGGGGCAGTAATATGTCCATATTGTGATAATGCATGATATATATCTCATCTGTAATGTTCAAGTATCTTCTTTTCTTCTCCCACACACTTGTAAAGAAAACTGAATTCTTAATTTTATCGACCAGGAAACCCTCCACCAAAATTATAAATTAAATGTCCCCTAATGTTGGGTCTGACTTAAGTCAGGCCAAAATAGTCATGGTGCTAATGCATTTAATGCTTTAAAAATGATCTTCATTACTTCTATTAAAAATAAATAAAAACTGACTGCAGTGTTAATTGCCAAGGTTACTCAGACCGTCTGATAAATCCGATGAAATTTTATGAGGTCTGATTAAATACAATTGGACCAACTATCCGGAAAGGTTTAATGAGTTCTATTTTTCAAATTTGGCGAAAAACTTACTACATGCACATATTTAGAAAAAATATTTACTAGATGTCATATTTCGGAAAGCTACACTTTCAAAGTTAATTTGAAATGCAAACTTAACAAGCAAGTATTGATTTTCAATGCAGGTATTTCAAATAGCCTCCTTTGAACTTGATGATGGTGGCAAAGTACACAATTATTTAAACCCACCAGAAAAAACAGTGGAAGAAACCCTCCAAACCCCTGTGAAAACTCACATTTCTGTGAAAGGAATCTTACGAAAAGTAAGTACTTCCATAATGAGTTGGCAATTTCCGGCTTTCATACAAAACAATTAACTTGTTGCACTTGATTATAGTAACCCACCCAACCTTCAAACAAACCTCAGCAGAGATAATTCAATTGTTGTCTAGCTCTATCTATTCACTCATATTGAGGTCAATCAAATTTCTGGTTTGGCTTTCAATGAAGATGAAACAAATTATGGTTCATAGGGCTTTTCTCTCTCGATTGATCTCGATCTCCCGATCATTTCTTCAATAGATTCAATACTACTCAATGCTATTAATTTGGATAAATTAAAATAAAGTTTAAATATTAAAAGATTTCAAAGTAACATTAACCCCTTCTACATTAAATTTTTTATTCAAGATAATACATTCTGACAATCTTTTTTGTTTCTTAATATTTTTACTTTGAGGTCCATTTATACTCTATGATGTTTCATATGTAAACATAAAATTTGCAATATGATGAATAGAATTATTAATAGCAGTACTATTAAATTATATGAAAAATGGATGAAATCACAGAGAATCAGAGTTCATTCCAGCTTTACCAATATTCTCAATTTCGTATTCTACAATACCCTTTGTTCTCTGATAATGGCTACATGTTTCCTTTTTTTTTTACTAAAAGAGTTCGGATCTCATTGAGTCGCCAAACAGCAGAAGAAAAGAACTAATACTGGAATCTATGGAAGGAACATCGAAAATTGTATGCAAACTGTGGGGCAATTGTGCTCTGTTTGATGTTCCTCCACAAGACTCGATAATAACACTCACAGGCATGGATGTCACTTCATGGAGAGGAGAAATCTCCTTGAATTCTTCAGTACTTACAGAGTTGAAGGTATAACTTCGATTGCAGATATTCTAATGTTTTAATTACTTTCGGAAAAGAATAAAATTCAATACCAGAAATCAAAAAAAATAATAATAAAGGGAGGGCATAAATGCTGCTATTTATTGATATTCTAAATACAGTGTAGATTCATATTACAGTCATGACCATGGACTAATACTGTGGCCCAGGAGGGGGCCAAAGTTATCATATATAGGTGTGTGTGTGTGTGGAGAGAGAGAGAGGGAGTATAAAATGTTTGAAAGTCTTCTGAAGAACTTTATTGCCACAATATGTCAGTTAACAGCACTAGCATGTAGATAGATTCTAGATTGTTCTAAATTTAACATGCAGACCAATTCCCTGCCTCCAGGACAGGTTTAAAGTTTAATATTAAAAAGTTTTAAAATCTTCACAAATGCTTTAATGCTGTAACTTGTGATATCATTTGATAGAAAAAAATCTTAACTGTTCAAATTATTCTCGTATCCCCTCTAACACTTCTCTCCATGGCTGGAAGGGGTTCAAATTTTAACACCTGAATAAATGACTAAACATCTCTACAAGAACCATAATGCATCAGTTTGTGGTAGCTAATCATCTCTCCCAGATTCAAACATTGACCACAGGACTGGTGGGATGCAAAATTCTAAATAGTTTACAGGAAAATCTTTAAACAAATTTTAATTTATCATAGCACCTTCTACCACATGTCTTAAACTCCATTAAGGTCAAAATTTGTTATGAAAAATGAAGAATTAATTTGTTACAAAACTGTTTCTCAGTTTACATAGGTGAGTGATTTAAGCCATATAACTCTTTTTATTCTATTTTAAGAATAATTAAATATTTATGTTCTTTGCAGGAAACAGATGAAGATGGGACATTTGAGGGAGAAATTGAGGCAGTTAACTTTTCTGAGTATGTACTTTTTCTTCAATTTAATGAGCAGTATTACTATGAATTTAAACATTTGATCAAATCAATCTATTGAAAATTTCAAATCATTCAAAGAGACATATATATATTCAGGACATACTAAATATTATTATTAGGCCTAAGAAAAAAAAATGGTTTGTTTCCGGTTTCATGCTGAAAAAAAGTAGGGTCAGTCGGTCGGAAATTTTTTTTTTATTTTTTCAAATATTTTTTTTTTCCTTTAATATTGCAGTATCCATACATGCGGTTAGATACTGACACTGCTGAATGGTATTAAATAAGCAATACTTTTAATATCATTCCTGACTATTAAGCTGGTCTTAAAAACTTCCTCTGCCAGTGATAAGAGCATTACTTAAATCTACAACACATGGAAACACACAGCCATTTTGAAACAAAACGTTTGATTTACACTGATTTGAAAAGATCTAACTGCTTCAAGCGTTTTTGTGACCAAAATTTTGAGTAATTATTTTCCAAATCGGATAAAAACGGAAATAAATGATTTTCCATAAAAAATCCTTTTAAAAAAGTTTTAGGTCGGGGGATAAAAGCTAGGGTCGGTCGGGAAACCGGAAACAAGCCATTTTTAAGACGTTGAGCTAATGCTCGGCAGCCTTCTAGCGATCTTCTGGATTGGCAATCGTCCAAAAATTCATGCACTGCACCGCCTTTTAAATGCGCACAAAAAAATAAGTTCCTTAAAGTATTAAACATATTACAAGATTTTTATTCCATTTATTCAACTACATTGTGTACAAAAAATCCAACCTTGCCTCCCTGGTTATTGATAACTCTTTGCATAAGTATAAATTTGCCTATTCAAGAATGGCGGATGAATATAAAAGGTGTAAACATTACTAAATATTATTTTAGTTTATCGATTACATTTTAACTTGAGACCGTGCCCGATAGAAATAAAATTTGATATGTAAATTTATTTGTTATCGGGCACGGCCTCCAAAATGAATATAAGCGATAAACGTATCTAGTGATTTTGTTGCAATAAATAAACACGATAATGCAGTCGGTTTGGTCAAGAAAAAAATACCACGTGTTGTGGATTTGTTTGTAAACAACCATACCATAGGTAATCTTGTTTCAAACGGGAATTGAAATAAATAAAAGTATGTTTTATTTTTATAATTAGAGACACACTGTAATTAATGTATTCACCTTGAAAATTGTTCAAAGACTGTTTAAAGCAGAAAGAAAATACATTGTATAATTTTTTTTTAACTTTGAAATTTCTTTGATTTTTGTAACTATGATGAGTTATTGTATTATAAACGCATCACAACATATTATATATGGAAATATAGTGATTTTTGTTTTTAAAGAACGCAAAACATAATTCATTTACTTTTTTTATTCTAATATGTATTATTTGATATATGACTATTAGTACAAAAATTCAAATTATTGAAATCATTTTATCAATCTATATAAAAGAAAATGTCAGCTCGACGCCTTTGTGGCCGTTCCGACCTTTGATTTTTCTTAGGCCTTATGCCTTCTGTCAGTTTGTTGCTATATACTCATTACTCATTTATTTTCTCGTAGCATACAAAGGGTTTATATAGCGTAAGCATACTATGACGAAAAAGAGCACGGCAAATGTTTACAACGACAATCTTCGAAGCGCTTACAAGGGGGTTTCAAACTCTTGACACTGAAATCATTACGTCTTGAAGCTCAACGTAGAAACATATGATTGACATCAAACAATTAAAATTATTTATCTTTCCAAAAACACCTCATTATTGACAGTAATTTTATAAGTTTAAGTTTTGATAAAATGGATTAAACAATTTCGAAGAAAATCTACCTGGGAATCACAAAAACGCATTTTTAAATAACTTTTCATAAAGAATGTACGAGACAAAAATTCAAGGAGATTTTGTCTGCTAAACATTTCGTATTTCTTGGAAAGGTGAACTTCTCTCGTTTCTTGAAAAGAACATAAACCTGTACAACAGGTTGTACAACAACTTGTTCATTAAATGATCAATCAATTTGAAATCAATTGATTAATTTGAAAGAAAAAACACAAGCTTTTTCAGTGATTATTTTTTGAGACAAGACAACACTCAAACATTACAGCTACATGTACTTATAGCAAAGCACGTCAGTATATACAACAGTCAACATGATAATAACGAGTGTTGTGTTGTGCATGTACTATGCCTAAATAGTACTGTGGTTTTATTAATATTCGTTGAATATCAATTTTCGTGGATTTCATTGTTAAGTTCATCCACGAAATTTAATGTTCATTGAAGTGTAATTTCTATTAACATTTTCTATTGATAGGGTCATTGGCCACGAATTTACGTATCCTTGAAACTCTGATTTTCACTTTATCCACGAAAATTGATACCCTTGAATATTAATGAAACCACAGTAGTCAGGGTTTGATACATAATGCACTCACCTCCGGCTGGTGCACCATGTATCAAACCCTGACTACTATTTAGGCATAGTACATGTACAACACAACACTATTATATAATTGTAGTTCACCCTGATATAGACTTCATTTGAATTTAATTAGAAGCCATGGCCCATTAGCAAACTACCCACACTAATCTACAGCTTTCATATTCTTTTCAGTATTTAATCATTCAATTTTTACTTTCAAATTTTATGAAAAAAATCTTGCATGTTAAAGCTTATGCTTGCATCTGTAAAAAACTACATGTTTTCATGGCATTCTCATTTTCAGTACTCAAAAACTGTGTTTTGCATTCTCATTGGTTTAAAGAGAATAGTACCTTGAAAGTTTTACTGCTAATGTAAATTACTCTAGATAGTGTAGCACACAAAAAATCTGTGAAAAATATTAACATATGCAGTTCAATTACCGTATTTTCCCGACGATTAGTCGGTATTTTTTTCATCTGAAGCAGAGCATCCGACTTATCGTCGAGATCGACTTGTCGTAGGCTTGAGGTCGGAAAATTGTCAAAAAGAGCATTAAAAATCTGATCTATAGTTGGTTGTGTGATTGGAAATTACCTTGTTGAATTTATTGATCAACTTTATTAATTATCGTTTTCACACATTTGTTAACACTTGTATACAAAGTAATAACGGTAATTAAAAATGGTACATGTCTTTAATCAATTAAAAAAAATTACCGTTACGTTTTTAAAAACACATTTTATAAACACGTCACATGGTGTCCATATATTATAAGTGGGAAGATAACATTGCACAGTAAAATTAAAACCAAGTTCGAATGGAACAAATTATTACGGTTAGTCCCGGGAAATGTGTGTAAGTTATATTAGAGTTCATCTTTCAATTAATAATCATCCTAGAGATTTTACGTATTTTAACTGCACGTTCAGGATTAATATTTTCAGCAATATTGACGTTTTCTATATGTGAAATAATGGATTCTTTAATTTATACGGGCTATAAATGTAGATATTGTTCAGACCTAAATGCTTTGTCTTGAGTATCGTAATTGCAGATTGTTATAAGTTCAACTGCTGGTGATTAAGATTTTACTATGAGCACTAAACAGATCTCAATAATTCTTACGAGCAATAAACAGTTTAATAAAACTTTTCTTATGGTAAAAAATTTGATCTTTAAAATGTTCTTTAAAAATAACTTTCTAAAAAAAAGTTAAGTTTATATTATAAATTGATACACGTTTATTTTCGGTAATTTGGTTTTTACAAAACACAAGTTTGACAATAAAAAAATCATTAAAAATTAAAAAACCAATTAAATTATCGTTTAGATAATACCAATCAATCAAATACAGTTTAACATACTTTTTGTTAAACCAATCATCAATAAGATTAAAAAACCAAATTATTCAATCAGATGACGCCTTACATCTCCAGTGTTTTGATAGTGCTTTGACGGAGGGAACGTTTCAATCCTCTGGAGCGCTTAAAAGGGGGGCACACAGTCCTCTTGGCATCAAAGTCACCATGCCTCCAGTAGCCACACGACGTTCATACACCGCTGGATTCAAGGTTGAAGTCCTGGAGTTTGCAGAGGAAAACGGGAACATGGCTGCACAGAGAAAGTTTGGAGTGAATGAAAAGCTCGTTCGAGACTGGCGGAAGCAGAAAGACGCACTGAAGAAGACCAAGAAATCCCAGAAAGCCTTCCGTACTCACGCACCACGCTGGCCCGAGCTTGAGGATCGTATGGAGGCCTTCGTACTGGAGCAGCGATCGGCATGCAGAGCCCTGAACACTGTCCAGCTACGCCTGAAAGCGAAAGCCATGGCAGAAGAGATGAAGATAGAAGATTTCCAGGGAACGGTATCCTGGTGCTTCCGTTTTATGAAGAGGAAGAACCTGGCCATTAGACAGCGGACCACCCTCTCCCAGACCCTACCCGACGATCATCGAGAGAAGATGGCAGCATTTCAGGCTTTCGTCGCTGACCAGACGAAGAAATTCAACCTCGGCAGCGACCAAATTGTCAACATGGACGAGGTGCCACTAACTTTCGACATTCCGATGAACAGGACCATCGAGAGCAAGGGAGCCAGCAGCGTGAACATCCGAACAACGGGGCACGAGAAGGCCAGCTTTACCGTAGTCCTTGCATGCACTGCCAGTGGGAAAAAGCTGCCCCCCATGGTAATCTTCAAGAGGAAGACGGCAATCAAAGACAAGTTACCCCCCGGCGTCATTGTTCATCAGAACGAGAAGGGATGGATGGATAATGAAGTCATGGACCTGTGGCTGAACAGATGTTACGTCAAGCGGCCTGGAGGATTTTTCCGACAGAAAAAGAGCCTGCTTGTCCTCGACTCAATGCGGGCCCATATCAGCGACGTCACGAAAGAGAGGATCCGCGCCACAGATTCCATCCCTGCTGTCATCCCCGGCGGTCTGACCAAGCTACTCCAGCCCCTGGATATCTCCGTTAACAGATGCTTTAAGGCAGAGCTGCGACACATCTGGGAGGACTGGATGAACAACGGAGACAAAAGCTTCACAGCGACCGGACGTATGCGACGGGCCTCATACCCTACCGTGGTGCAGTGGGTGAAGGACGCCTGGAATGCAGTACCAGAGACAGCCATAATCAACGGGTTCATCAAGGCCAACATCGTCGACGTGCCACTACTAGATGAAGCTCCACCAGCCCCTGCTGCATCAACTGACGACTTGCCACTCGCCTTAGCCGCCCTCTTCCACAGCGATAGTGAGGCATCGGACTTCGACGGTTTTTCCGATGTGGACCTTGATCGTGACTAGTGCCGTTGAAAGACTGTGTACATAGTGCTATGAACTGTTTAAAGACTGTGTAGTGACTGTAAATAGTGCTTAAAAAGAACTTGTTGTGAATCATTTATATGTTTATTTATTAATAAATATTGTTGCAACTTACAGAGTTTTTATGTTTTAATAAAATGGGGCGTATTTTTCTCAATCACATGGTAAATTTCCAATGATAAAAAATTACTGGAGTTTAGATACGTGTACAAGTTGTGCTAATTATCGTGCCCTAAGGCACTCCTTGTGTATATACAGTGTACCGTTATAAGGGTTGATATATCTGACTGTCGTTAAATAGGCATTGTGATGAAACGTTTGTATGTCGTATATTGTCATTATCAAGTCGTACATTGATCTGTCTATTTTTTTCACATTCTTCGTTTTGTATATGTAAAGCAATAACCTTAACGGTAACTACATTTCTGGACACAAGTAAACGAGTTAAAACAAAACATAATAATCGAAATCTTCCTGCATTTAAGATCCCCCATTGTCGTTCGATACGAAACAGGTGTATGCTTCTGACACCGGAAATTGTTAAACAAACATTGACCACGCGCCAAGTCAACAGGTGGCTGGTTACGTAATGGCGAATACACTTGCGATGGTCAGAGTAGATAATCATTTTGATACATGGAAATGTTTCTGAAAAAGTAAGTTTAGTTGACACTCATACAACTTGCATACCACGCGATTATGGGAATTGTATACAATGCAAGCGAATTTAAACATGTACCGATATTTGAAAATACGATGCATAAGTATAAAGCGTAATTGTTTTAATGTTAATCAATAATAAAAATTGGTAGCAATATCGGGGACATCATGTGCATCATACACTAATAACAGTACTTGCAGTTTGATAAGCTATTTTTAAGCGATAAGTTCGACGTATCGTCTGATTAGACGTATCGTAGGATTTTTTTAAAATTTGGGCTAAAAATGAGCAATTCGACGAGTCGTCGGGAAAATACGGTAGTTTTTCACAGGAATATATATTGATAGAAAATCTTTAAAGGTCTTCTTCTCAAAAATTTAACTTAGGACCTGAAAAACTATTTGTTTGAAATCACCCTCAGGTAATGTAGATTCAAGTTTGTTCAAAGCATGATCCTTGGGGTATGTTAGGGCCACAATTGGGGGGGAGGGGTCATACATCGGAAAACAAACAGAAAAATCTTTTAAAATCTTCTCGAAAACAGTTCAGTGAAAAAAAGCTGACACTTGTATGAAAGCACAGATTGTGCAGATTAAAGGTTCACAATGACTCCCTAAACAAAAATGGTGCAACAAAAAGGGCGAGGGGGGGTTTTAAAATGCAAATAAAGAAAAATCTAAAACAAAGAAAGGATTTTGATAAAATGTGAATAAATTTAACTTTTTCTTTTAGATGTACTGTACTTAATTGTCAAGATAATTTGAATATGATACTGTTGTAAATGATGTCTAATAAAATATTACTTTACAGAAACTACAGTTACGTTATTGTGAACAGCAGAACATTCAAAATGCCCACAAAAACGGCCATTCAAATATTTGGAGGAAAGAAGTTTAAGGACAGCATAACAATTAAGGGAATGTCGAAAGGGACTACAATCACTCATGTGTAAGTATTGAAAATGGCATTTACTGTGGAATCATCATTGTTCGCAGAGAACCAATCTTCGTTGCTTTCGAGGGTAACTCTTGCTTACAAATTTATTTCCTCATAAATGATTATCATGTATATATGAGCATTTTTTAAATTTATTAAGATTATACTTATTACAACAAAATTGAAAGTTTTTCCTACATCTGAACATTGACTCCACAAATAAAAATGATTTCACAGTGTACACTGTCAGGTAACTTTCAAAACGATGAAGTTGATGGGACATTATACCATACTGAGACCTTTAAGAAGCTTTTGACTTCATGTAACACTCAATAGTTGCAAGTTCTTGCATCTCTTAAAATAAAATACACAGGCAATGTATTTCTCTGAATTACAAATTAAGCAAATATATTCAAGGATAGACAGTAACGGTTGCCCAATTTCCCAAGGCAAGTGAAACTTTAAACTTGTCTGATCGGGCAAGCGAAAATTTTAATAGAAATAATTAATGGAAATAATTTAAAAACGTAACATTAAACTTTCACTACACAACTTTGCACAAGGAAACTCGGAAAGGCCCCGGTGTTGATTATAGAAAAGTCATCCACTACAAACACTTAATCAATTATCAAATTTAATTCTATGTGCCCTGCTAGTTCTAATAAATTATACCCTCATCTCATAATTATGTTACATTCTTTTGATAAAATTGTATTTCATGATGGAGGTTATCTTATTTGCTTATCCACAGAATTTATTAGATAGAATATATTTGTCTTAAGACTTATCTTGATCATGAAAAATATCGGTAGCAATGACTGCATTTTGAATGGCTTTGTTACCGTCTTCTCCTTTAATAATTTGTTAGTGGAGAAGCATCCATCAAAAAATTAAACAAGACATGTTATTAAAAGTAAATGAGGTTTACCGTAATGAATTAATATGCCAAAAAACCTGGTGCATCAATGTTTTATCCAGCAACTGAGCTTACAAAAGTTCATATTTGGTCATATTTGTGAGTTACTCAAATAAAATTACCGGTAATGAAAGTGATATTGTCTTCTTACTGCATTGCAATTTTCAGGCTACCAATTTTTTACATTGGGGCGAGTGAGAATTTCAGTTTACTTGCCCACCAGGGCAATTTAAGTGCATTAAGAAGTTAATGTCTATCCCTGAAATTTCATCCTTGATAATAAAATTCTTTTAAACAGGAGACTTAACATCTGGGTACTTTAATAAAGCATTAATTTATATTTTATTGACAACTTGGAGTGTTTGTTATATACTTGTGGAGCTTAATTGGATAGCAAGAAATACCTAAGACTATACCTTGATCACCCCTGCGAATGTTATTGTTATTCAAATTTTAGACCACGTGGTTTTATTTGACCCGTTCAGTTTCGCAGTAAAAATCGTACCTCGTGTATAAAGTCTATTTCACAGTATCTAGGTTCTTACAGTCAAATATAAAATCTAGAGGTTTATTTATTTTAAACTTTATTTTCATTAATTGGTGAATAAAATGTGTTCTAGAAATAAATGTGACTTAGTTTTTTGTCTGCTGTTGCAACAACTAACATGCTTAAAAGAGATCCCTCCTGAGGATTAATTTTCGATCCGCGCCTGACCTAGTAATAACATCAATAGTGAAACAGACTATACCATTTTATGCAGAATGTTCCTTGAAAATGGCTCAATATACTAAGTTTTAATGCAAAACAGACACCCATTATTTTTTTAAAAACATGGTATTGCTCACCACAAGCATCAAACATGGCTATGATTTTATTAAGCAACCCAATGTTAATATTTTCAACCACTCTACACGTGTTTGAACACGAACGATAACTCTGTTCTGAATATTATCGTTTAATATAAATAACTGCTAGATGGTTAAATAAGACATACATCTTGAAAGCTTTTCCCGTTTTAACATAAATCAAAGTAGGATATGATATGAAAAACGACCAGTACTTACGTATTTTGAGAATATTATCCGAACACTTATACTTCCGCTCGAAATTTCACAGGAACTGAACAAATATCGGTGAAGTCTCGTGAACTTTCATTCGAGCACCTCTGGATTTATTACTTACTTAGCAACGATAAAGGAAACATTCCGAACACATTCGCAGGGGTGTTGTTGCAGGGTTAGACACTGACAAAAACCTCCTAGCCTTAGACAATTGAAACTTAGGGCTCGCTAATAAACAAATCATAAAGCTTGTCGTGCAGGTCTACTGAAATTTTAAATACCATCCCATCCCATCATTCAAAGCAATGTGTAAACATTTAGAAAAATATGTATACAAATTCAAAATATTAACTACCAAGATTTTGAATTGTCAATCTGAAATAACTCTGTCTCTCAGCTTTCATTATTATGGGTTCTGTTTAGAATCTCTCTATTTCTGTAACAATAGATGGATTTGCATGATAGAAATCTTTGCACTGATACTTTTTTTTAAATAAAAAATTTGAGAAATTTATTTAAGGAACACACAAGGAATAATTCTTCAATTATTATGAGGTTATAATTTTGGTCAGGTGTGATCATATCCAATAAAGCCCAAAGGGCTTTATGCTAGATTTGATCATGCCCTACCCAAATCATCACTTCATAATACCAATGCAAAGACTGATTCCTTATTACTTATAATTTCATAATTTTCAGCGGTTGTACGATTAAAATTAAAATATTAACTATCCAAACCCCGCTTGTGCCCCAACAAGTATGTCATTTGAATTTATTGGACTGTATATTACAAAATCAATTAGTAGTGTTATTACAGACAAAGACACTGAAAATGTAAATATATAGGTCTAATGCTACTTGCCTTTTTAAAATTCTTTCATTATTATTAAAATTTATTTAGGGAAAAAAAATTATTTTATTATTTAGTGACAATTTTACTACAACAAAAATAAAGCCAGAATGCAAGATTTGGCATGCTTTTAACCCCCCCCCCCCCAACCCCCCCCCCCCCCCCCCCCGCAAAAAAAAAAAATAAAAAAAAAATTCTGGGGGATGGCCCCCTGTACACCACCCCCACCCCCAAGCAAAACTTTGGATCAAAAACGTCTCCAATTATCATTCCATGTAACAAATGTATTTTCCACCACTATACTATTTAGCCTTATTGGTCCAATCATATATTTAATATACTAGGTATCTTGACGTTCAAATTTTTATCTCAAGAACTTTTATAAAGGTTTCAGATATAGACTTTCCTCTTCGTTATCAATTGGTAACCAGAGGTAGAATTGTAACAATTATATAAACCCATTCATGTTCACTATTATTTTTTTCTTCAGGGAAGTGTGCAATCCAGCAAAGAAACAAAAAAAAGATTGAAAATTGTGAAGATTTCGGAGAGTACCGGTAAACGCATTCAACTTTTGCTAATAAATGCAAAACTTTGTGCATGGAGGAAATATGTAAAGACTATATAAATACATATTATGCATAAAGTTGAAGAAAGTGCGTCTTGCATGCAAGTACATGTATATTTGAGGCGGTATTGAATTTTTTTACCTTCCATTTTTTGTCATTTTTTATATTACTAAACATGGTGGACATCCATGTTTTAATCAGTTCATAGTACTTATGCATAAAGTTAATGAAGAAAGTGTGTCTCACATGCAATTACATGTATATTTGAGGCGGTATTGAATTTTTTTACCTTCCATTTTTTATTTATAAAATATTACTAAACATGATGGACAGCCATGTTTTAATCAGTTCAGAGATAACACCACAAATAAGATCCTTTCTTTTTAATCAACATATATTGTTAGTATCTCTTTCATATCTTTATAAGAATCTTAAATTGTGTCTATTTTTTGACAACCTGTGGTCATATATTTTGAAATTGCTTTTGACACCAATATATATTAAACACTAATGTATACTAAATCTGTTGCAAATTTTATTAACGTGATATAACATAAGTAGATAACTTTGAATATTGTGTTTATTTTTTGAATGCAGTGATCATATATTGAAATTGCATTGTAACAGAAAAAATGCACACTTGTTTATTAAAGCTGCTGCACAATGTAAAAACGTAATATGGCATATGTGGGTAACTTAATAACTTTGTTCTAGTCATCTACCTTTAAATCTTGTGTTTAATTTTTAGTAACCAGTGCTCATAATTTTCAACTTGCCCTATAATAGCAATATTACACACTTGTGTACTAAAGCTTAATAGTTTATGCACATTTTTCAAATTTAAAATAAATAAATGTGTGGATACCTTTTTCTCCCTAAAAATCTTGTTTATTTTTTGACAACAAGTATTCATATATTTTGAAGGTGCTCTGTAACAGGAATAATACACACTTGTATATTAAAGCTTCTGCACAATTTTGTAACGTGATATAACATGTATTCAGTCTATAACTTTTTATTTCTGTATTTATGTAAAGTATACTTTAGGTTCTGCATGTGTTAAGGTATTTCTCTATTTTTGAACTAAAACTATTCATGGATTTAGAATGATTTTTCACTTAAATTAAACAAATGTATCTTTAATTTTTGTTCTGTCTTGATAAATGCAAATTGGTAGATTGGTAACCAAATGATATTTATACATAGGGTGATTTAACCATGCATCCGACACATACCTTGGATCGGACAACTTTATTTATAAATTTTCAAATAAATGTGCATGTTTTCATGTGTTGTTTCGTATATTCCTGAATTAGAACAAATGAACTTTATCAGAATTAAGAATTTGACAGTCATCGGACAGTTTTCCCTGCATGATTTCTTCTAATAATATGGAGATTATGTGCCCACTCCTTGTGATATACTTTAAATGTGAAGTAAAATAAGAATTTTAAAAATAATTGATACAAACATTTTCCTCAAACCACTTAAAAATCGAGTTTTACTGACACACCCTTTTCAGTCCAAAGTTCCTGTAGGAGCTGGCACGATAAAGAACCCCTTATGATAAATATTCCTTTAAACAGAAGCACTATTCTAAATTCCTATATGTAGATTTGAGGATTTACATTAAAAGAAATATGAATAGCAATGATGCATGGTGAAATCGCCCTGTGTATGAAACATTAAAGCTGAACATCGCTCGTAAATAGGCACTGTCCGCCATATTTCTCTTTAATCACTGCTGTCCCTACAACCCTTATATAAGGGACAGACCTCTAAACAGTTCAAAGTACATCGCTGTAGAGGTCTCACCTGTGTGGACGTACATTTTGCCTCGCCGTGTTACTCGGTAGCGATGAAACTATCAAATTTTACGCACCCAGGAGAATACTAACATCAAATTATTAGATTTTGCTTCCGATTGTCACAGGAAGCAATCAGAAAAATTACAGTGTCCGTTGTTATGCTTTCAACTGTCACTTAATTGGTTTTTTAACTCAGTTTTGTTCTTTTAATGTACAAAGGAACTTCAAACTTGAAATGGAGACTGAAAAAATGAAGTAGCCAATAGTAATAAAAAGGTATCGCTGTTAGTCGTCACTGAACTATTCTTTTTTATTGGTATATCATATGATTGTTTCTATTTCACATTGATGGATGATATTATTTTTTTCCCAGTTTTTGTCCACAAGATTTCTAAGAGATGGCTCGATAGATTTACTTGAAGTTTTTTTAGGGCTGATAGAGAATAATCATATCTCGAGGCGTTTTTTTTTTTCATTTTTTGAGAATTCATTTCCTGTCGTCCGTTTCCTGTCCCAAGACAAAAAGCTTGTCACATCGAGATCTCAGAAACGATAAAGATTTGAACATCCAAACTTTGAGGGATGATAGACCTATAGTTGTAGATGTGTTGAAACATTTTTGTTTTGTTCGGCATAACTTCCGGTCGTCACCGGAAGCTCTTCAAAAGATTTTGTTTTTACGTATTTAATTTACTTTCCATAGAATAAAGATATTAGTATAGATCCTTACATATGTCATCCATGCAATGTTAAATAAACAAAAAAATTCTACTTCCGCTGAGATATCTCGATTATCTCAGGAAGCTTTTTAAAAACATTTTTTGTACCCGCAAGATCTCAGAAACTGTAAGTGATCAAGACACGAAACTTTCACTGGTTAAAGACATTTGATTGAAGATATGTTTTAATAGTTTCATTTTGCCTTCCGTCACTTCAGGTCCACACCGGAAGAGTTCAAACAAATCAAACTGTTTATCCGTTTAACTATTTTCATGCGATAGTTTTAGCTACTTTGATAAATAATAATGTTATATAGGTAAGTAAATAAGAAGTAACAAATCTATATGTCATTGAGCACTTCCGTTTGTCCGTTTCCCGTCCCGAGACAAAAAACCTAATTTCGACGAGATCTCAAAAACGGTAATGGCTTGAACAACCAAACTTTGTGGGATGATAGACCTATGTATGTACATGTGTGAACACTATTTTGTTTCGTCCGGCGTAACTTCCGGTCGTCACAGGAAGTACACCCAATTTTGATTTTTTAAAAATATTTTGGTTATTTAGCATTGAAGTAAAATTTTACCTATAAAATTAAAAAAGGTCATCTTTGCATGGTAATAAAACATAAAAAGTTCTACTTCCGGTGAGACATCTCAAATATCCCAGGACGCCTTCTTTTTAAAAACAAAGTATCCGCAGGATGTCAGAAACTGAGAGAGATCAAGACCCAACACTTTTATGGGTAATCGACTTTTGATTGAACATTTGTTTAACGGGTTTCATTTGGTCGTTCGTCACTTCCGGTTCTCACTCGAAGCGTTCAAGCAATAACATTTTTTTTAACTTTAGAATTTTTTAAACATTTTACTCAGTGTGATGAACAGTTACGAATCGTAGGTAAATGTACTAAAATATGTATTTTCAATTTCTTAATCACTTCCGTTCGATCGTTTCCGGTCCCGAGACAAAGACCTTTTCTTTAAACGAGATATTATAACAAACAAAATTTTGAACATACAAACTTTCAGAAAAGATAAAGCAATATATAAAGATATGTTTACTATGATCTGTACGATCCGGCATAACTTCCGGTCGTCACAAAAAGTACTCAAAAATTGACATTTTGTCTTTTTGTTTTTATTTCTAGGAAATTCTTTTACAGTATACATTATATCCATTTTTTGTTTAGAAGATAAACGGATTTTTTGTACAGATGAATACATGAGGAACGGAAGACCTTTTTGTTGCTATAGCAACAAGAGTCTAGTTATTATTATTATTTTTTTCCCCTTTTTGTCTTATGAATTTCTCAGAGATGTCTTGATGAATTCTTATAAAATTTTCAGGAATGACTGAAAATATTAACAGCTAGAGGTTTTTTGTAACAGATTTTCTAAATTCACTTCCGTTCGTCCGTTTCCTGTCCCGCGAGAAAAAGCTTGTCACATCGAGATGTCAGAAATGATAAAGACTTGAACATCCAAACTTTGAGGGATGATAGACCTATCGTTGTAGATGTGTTTAAACATTTTTGTTTTGTTCGGCGTAACTTCCGGTCGTCACCGGAAGCACTTCAAATTTTTTGTTTTTACGTATTTAATTTATTTTCCGTAAAATAAAGATATTAGTATTTATCCTTACATATGTCATCTATGCGATGTTAAATCAACAAAAAAATTCTACTTCCGGTGAGACATCTCAATCATCTCAGGTAGCTTTTTTAAAACATATTTTGTACCTGCGAGATCTCAGAAACTATAATTGATCAAGACACGAAACTTCCATGAATGATAGACATTTGATTGAAGATGTGTTTAACCGGTTTTATTTTGTCTTCCGTCACTTCCGGTCCACACCGGAAGAGTTCAAACAAATCGAGCTGTTAATCAGATTAACTGTTTTCCTTTGATATTTTTAGTTAGATAAATGAAAAATTGTGTAAAAAAGGCAAGTATACAAGAAATATTTAATGCAATTTACATTGAGCACTTCCGTTTGGCCGTTTCCTGTCCCGAGACAAAAAACCTTATTTCGACGAGATCTCAAAAACGGTCACGACTTGAACAACCAAACTTTGTGGGATGATGTATGCTTTTGCAACAAGTGTCTAGTTTTAGATACTATATTTAATAGAATATGTGATGCTTTTAAACAAAAAGTTGTTAACGATTTAAGCAATGCATCAAAATGTATATTACAGTACAGGCAACGCGGATCCCGTATTGGCCCGCGTTACCGTCACGGTATTTTTATCGGTAACTGTAATTGAAGATGAGTTCCATTTTTTACCTATTTGTCCATCATTTCGTAGTTTAAGAGATAAGTATATTAAAAGATACTACTCCCGAAAACCAAGTGTCTTTAAAGTCATACAGTTATTATCTACCTCTAATACTAATTTAAAAGAACTGTGTAATTTAGGTAAGTATTTATATTATGCAAACAAGCAACGAACTCTCAATGTGAATTATCCAAATTGATTATGTACACTTTGTTTTTCTTACTGTTTATTTAATATGTATAGGTTCATATGTATAACCTAAGAGACATTTTCTATTTAATAATGATACATGTACCATTGCTGCATCGAGACTGATCTTATCTTGGGATATGAAATTAGGCACTTTTCCGACATGGAAGTCAGAGAGAGAGAGAGAGAGAGAGAGAGAGAGAGAGAGAGAGAGAGAGAGAGACTAATCTATACCAATGAAAGACTGCTTCTCATAGACACTATCCCTTTTGATAAGGACATCAATAGTTTACTCCATGGAGATAAATATTTTTCTTTAAACCGCAAGGATATTGTTTTTTAAAGGCAGTTTCAAATATATTTCTGCATTAAACAGCTTTGTAACATAGCAATTTTATCTTTGCACCTACAAGTTGTAATTTTCTTCCTCAACGCAATTTTTGTAAGTATCAGTTCTGTCTTTAATTTTTAATAGATGTGCTTTCAGAGAAATCATAACTTGGACATATCAAAAATTTGATTTTTGTAAACTTTATCGATGGAAACGGATTTAATTATTAAGTGTTTACTTGTTACCAAATCCTTGCTTAATTACATGTATATTATATACTATATGTTATATACATATAAAATTATTGCACGTTTGAATAAAGGAAGAGGGAATAAGCCTTTGAGAATAATGAGGTGATCAAATACTGTGGGGAATAAACACTTATACTTTTTTTTAGCAATATTGCATGCACATTATGAAGAGAGAGAGAGAGAGAGAGAGAGAGAGAGAGAGAGAGAGAGAGAGAGAGAGAGAAATATCAATATTATTACATTATCACTTTCATTACTTTTTATTACTTTTTTAAACACTTTACCGATAGTCAGTTAAAACATGCTCTTTAATTATAGGTACAAATATTATCTTATTAATTTAATTTGTCTTTTCACACCCTTACATCTACCACAGCTACTTATGTACAGTCACTATATTGTCAACGTATACCCTCTGTTACGGTAATCCACATATGCGACCTTTTATTATTCATCTTAAACTAGTGATAAATTTACCTAGATTCTGTACCTATTAATTATTAGTATATTATCATAACTTTCTGGTTTACCGAAAATTAAACAAAGCACAAGCTAAAAAGACAAACTTAGTTGCGAAGAACACAATGCAGCGGAGACATTTTTTTATCTTTCTCATCTCAGGCATCAGGGGTGTATTCTGATTAGCAAAGGTGTGAATGCCTGCAGGGCTTCTTTTACCCGTGTTCACCTGTTGTGAAACCCTCTGCTAATACATTATGTACACACCGGAGGAGATTTAAAAACAAAGGGACTACATGGTGTGTGCAAATTATCGACAAAATACTCCTGGTTTTCTTTTTTCAGATTCTTAAACAATTGGTCAAAATCTAACCCGCTATCAATATTTGATATTCCACAAAGTAATTTATTAAAATAATACGGTCATACATAAACTATACGCAAATGGCCGACTGGATTATGTAAACAAAGACATCTTTAAAATACAAGTACATTAGCAAAAGAGAATAATTATTTATTTAACTTTAATAAATGACTACGGGTAGGACCTTTTCTTATAGGGGAAATCCGGACCTTAAATGTTAACATTAAGGGTCCGGCCGGACCATTTTACGGGGCGGACCTTAAATTATACGACACCGGTCAGCAGAGGATGCTCACTTCTCCTAGGCACCTGGGGCCCGTTTCACAAAGCATACTTAGGATTAAGTTATATCATAGGAAAAAACTTTTTCTTACGTTTATTACCTATCCGTTTCACTATTCTTGTCTTATCTTATGAAATTCCTAAGTTATGTCTTAACTTTAAGACAGGTAATTCGATGTCTTAGGAACAAACTCAAAATGGCAACTGTTTATTTTGTATTGAAATGAATTACATGCACATTAAAGTTGAACAAAAATACAGGAATACACAAATCATTAGAACTTGTTCACTTTACTTCTTAATTGAAAACTTTAGAACTATCAAAATATACATATATTTCTTCAGTTAAGATCTCTCGGGTAGACTTTTAATTTTAACATTTTTTTTTAGATTATCTGGTCGCACGCGCAGGTGGGTAGCGGGTATTGTTATAGCTAGTGCACTGATGATAATGAAATTAGTCATTACCGAGAATCACTGATATCTTAAGCACTTTGATAAATACAGGAATAAATACGAAGTAAAACTCAATTACAGAATGACTGGATGATTTGTCCTATCCCTCCACCAAATAAGCTTTTCTTTTACGAAAGAAATTTGAGGTGTTTTTTGCGGCGGGGTGAGGGGTTCGTTTTTTCAGTTTTTGTTGGGAGGGGTAGGAGTGACAGGCAAGTGATTTAGGTATGTAAATGTTAAATCAAGGGATTGCTGGTTCATTAAGAAATTGTTGCCTTTTATTCTCGCTTGCTCTATCAGCCAAGATGCATTTATATGCGATGTTTCCTTTTGTAAAAAACATTCTTATATCAACCATTACAAGAAAACACGCGTTACATTAAACTTAGTTTAAAAGTTCCACATCTTTCCATTCTAAATCTTACTTGTCACTGCATGTGAGTATTGTATTCCTTTTTGGAATATACCGTATACTGCGATCTCTCAAATTCAAAAAGTACCGTTTTCATTAGGTGAATAAGGGAATGAGTTTTTACGTTTACTTAGAAAGTTTACATCCGTGACATATTGAAAAGAATTTACATGATCGATATACTAGTAAGTTAGGAATTAACGAAATGATTTAAAATGTGGCTTACAATATATCTTAAGATAAGATTTAGTCAACTGCGTTACGCTAAGAAAGTTTCGTGAAACAGATATGACAAATCTTAGGAACTTCCTAAGTTATAACCTAGGCATATCTTAAGTTCTATCTTAGGAAACATCTTAGGAAATCTTTGTGAAACGGGCCCCTGATCTTACTTCTTATTTATTTGGAGGTCGGTGTTGCTCTGCTTTGTATTTTGTTTAATGGATTTTTAAGATGGTTCACGGTTTATTATTGTTATTTTTTCTTTTTAAAGATGCGTTCATATACAAGTTTTTACTGAAATTTTTGGGCTGGATTGGAATACAAATCTTACCAACAATATCTATTTCATTTACACTCCCCTTACTGGAAATTTAAAAAAACAAGGTTTAGGTGACGTGGGCAATAACTATGAGTTAGATTTTTGCTTAGTTCTTTTTAAACAACAAAAATAATAAATTTGCCGAAACATTTATTCAATGGAAAAATTTGCTTAGCTGTTGTGTACCATAGCTATAAAATTTACTTGATCGTTGTTTGAGCGTATAAACTTTTAATAAATCAATAGCCACGGCATGAAATCGTCACCACAAGAAGGTATTCTAAAATAATAGCAAATAACAATCAAATCCGAATGTATATTAAACCTATTTAATTCAAGCTTTTGAAAATCTCTCTCTCTCTCTCTCTCTCTCTCTCTCTCTCTGTCTCTCTCTCTGTCTCTCTCTCTCTCTGTCTCTCTCTCTCTCTCTAAAATTCTGTAAAACTATGCGTAATATGAGACCATATATTTTAACTGGTTGAAAGGGGGGAAATTTGCGTGTTCATTGCTATATTCTTTATCAGGAGATATTTTTTAATTGCTTATTATAGTAATATCCTGTGTTGTTGTTTCTAAACCATTTTTGGGAGTTGATTTTAATCAACTCTCCTATGCAGTTACTCAGACAAACCGAAAGTGAAACAGTGTTTGGACCTCAGCACAAATCATCGCTGCTGACAAGTATTAGTTCTTGAAAATAATTGATAAATTCGATGTAATGTATGCTAAAGCATTGTTTTTCAGGGAAACTTATTTATAAATACTTTGAAAATAGTCAGATTTTAAATGGTACGAACAATTTAGATATTTTTTGTAGTCGTATGTATTCCTACGCCAGAGTTCAATATAGTCTCGTTCAACTCGACTCTCGGTTGTCTCCGTAAATCTCCGACAAGCAGAGAGTCTGGTTGAACGAGACTAGAGTTCAATATCGCTTGGATCCATACAATTTTCGAGAAATATTTCTATTACTGATAAATAGTTTGATTGAATTAATTTTATCTTTTAATATTATTTAACATGATTCATATGGGGGTTTCTCGACATTCTTGTCGAAAAAGTCCAAAAATTCATATCATAAAAATGTGCGTAATTCAAATACAAATTAGAAACTACATGTATTTGTCATGCAAAATAACACATCATTGATTTTAAAATAAATAAACATCGACAAAATCAACTCCGGTCAGTTCTTCAGTACTTTGATTTGAAAATCGTGTTTTGACATGTTTCCTGATGATCTTAGGATAAAAGTAAGCGTCAGTGTTCGAGTCCGACCTCCAGTTCGCGGAATCTGGAAAGATCTGATATAAATTCTTCATATCTACCACTTAATGTTACTTCACTGTCACCGATCCAAATAACTTGATATTGAATCGAGGCAGATGTTTGGGCTGTGATTACATTTTTTTAATTTCTCGTAATAAACGGACCGACCATGATGAAAGTTTCCAAAATAAGGTAATTCAACATATTTATTACATTTTTATTTTATTCTTATCGTGGTGGTAGGTAATTACACAAAAAATGTTGTAACAATAGAGTTAAGAAATAAATTCATCCAGTATCTAATTATTGCAGGGCCCCATATCAGAAATCATTGACTTTTACCAAATTTCCAATTAAAATATGCTATTAATGTCCTTGTTTCCACATAAAACCCACTTTTGTCAGATAACATTTTTACATAAGAAGCTATTTTTTTTTTACCTTGAATTGGTAGATTTTGAAAAATAAGGTTACCAGATGGACTAAATCTGGCGGAAACCGCAACAACATTCAAAACAGTGTTAATCAACTTCTTACAAAGTTAACTTATTATTGTATCCAAATTACCTGATTTTAACTTTATATTCCTTCAAATTTTTTCCATGCATTCATCTTTCAGAGTTTCACTTAGCTACTCGTACTTCTGGTGCTCATGGTTCAGAAAACGTTTACTGGTCAAAAATCGCGTGTTGAATTTGTTCACGGATCGTAGAGCGATCGCTTATTGTTACGAGTTTCTCTCTTATTTTGTTCTATCACAGCACCTAATAAGTAAATGCCAGGAATGTTCTTTACACCACGATATGCACATGTTACGGAATCGTTTTTTTAATCGCAGCGTATATTGTTAAAATGGTTACTGAGATAAATTGTTTCCTATTCTATAACATGAGCATAATCATGTACATTATAATTTGCTTTACCATATGAGGACTACGAAAAAAATCAATATATATCTAATTGTCACACATTTATTGTCGACAGAAACAACAGTTTTCCATTCAAATACATTGTACATAATATTGAAACAAAACTGCCTCTACCTCAAAAACTATTGCATTCAACAAAGCTAAAATTTTTGTGTAAAAAAAATTGTCATTGTTAAGGTGACGTGGACAAAAATTGAGATATCAGATTTTAAAAAAATATATACAGGTATGTTTTCAAAGAACAAAATATTAAATTTCAGAAAATTGAATCATAGGAAAAGTTTGGCTCAGCTGCTGCGTAAAACCTTAGTTATAACAACGACTTGGTCGTTCTTTTAAGTGTATAAACTAATACATGTAAATGACTATAAAATCTTGTAGTTTTGTCTTTAAGCAGGACCAGCAAAACAAAAGATAAATTGAAAACTAGAAAACGAGAAAGGGGAAGCTGTTGGTATGTTTAATAGCTGTTAAATCCTGTTTAGAAACGAAAAGGAATATAAATCAAAGATTTTACTTAAAATTGTATGTCCATTTTTTTGCGCATGCTTAACAACAGCCAGAGAAGACAGTACTTGTACTAAGGTCAATTTTCACGTAATTGTCGAATAATTTCAATGTATTCATTAAAAGGACTTGGACACGATTTGAGATCAAAAATTTTACTTTTATTTTTTATGTATAAAATGGTTTATTAATGTACAGAAAAATGATTTACCAAAATATTAAATGTTAAAGTCAAGTTACAAGTTAGATACAGAGGTAAGAATTGATAGTAATGTAAACAAAGCTCGAGTCTTTTAGTTAAAACAATTTAAACTAATTCAATATCTTCTTAAATACTATTATCAACAAAAGAAGGTAACATTTGATTGACATTTACAGCAATACAACGAATATGTAAAAAAAGAAGAAGACAATATTCCAGCTTTGTTTACAAAACAAAGAGTTATAAACTCTGTATCATGCTTATAACTTGATATTTGAGTTTCAAATTTTGACAGAGCATTATGAACTTCTATATTTATCAGTATAAACATTGAAAATGGAAAAATTAAATTTGAAGATTTAAAGTCAAATCGTGTCCAAGTCCCTTTAAATGACAACAGAAAACGCTGCTTCCAAATAAAATACATTGGTCATAGAAATAATTACGGATTTTTTTAACTTCAAAAACTACTGCCTTCAACGAACCTACATGTACAATGTAGTTTGCATATAGCAACTACTGTGAAATCATTTAAATTCGTGAGAGCTAATTTTAATGGATTGTGAGTTTTCGCTTATTTGCGGGGATTTAATTTCGTGGATGCGTCGGTTTTGATTTCAGCAAGAAAGATAATTCTTTCTAAATTTGGTTTCCTCGAGGATGTTAAGAAGGGCAACCCACTAACACAATGAAAAATGAGACACTGTGAATTCTAATGATACCATAGTGTTACCTTTAAGTATATAATAAATTTTGATAAAATTCATTTTTTACTAAAATATGGCATTTGTTGTTTTTTTGTTTGTTTTGTTTTTGGTCTTTTTTTTTTTTCTTTTTTTTTTTTTACAAGAAATGAAATTACTCTTTTCAACTTGCAAACTTCAAACATAAACGTTAAGTTAGAAAAATCTTATAAATTGTTTGTCGCTAGAAAACTGTTTGGTTTTAAGTTGGTTTTCAGCGCTTTTACCTATCCCAAGTGTACACGTTCCTGCTCTAGTTCTTCTCAAGTATTGGAAAATGTAGTCATTATCATGAAACCGAGAACATTTACAAGGCTGGGTTTGGCGGGGGTAAAAATCATTGATACGCTGAACCGCCAATGCCATTTACCGTGCTCATCCTCAATATTCAATATCATTGGTACATCTCTGAGAAAGTTGACGTCATCACTTTCGCAGTGACGTATTACACTTGGGATAATACGCTTACACCTTATTTCAAGTAACCAAAAAATGTAACCCCGCCCCGATTCTATAAATGCTCAGAAACCTCATGCGCTTAGTACTTCAATTTTCTATGCGTAAATATAAGAATTTATAGTCCAATCCAATTTGCAAAAGTCAATATAGAATATAAATCAAAGATTTTCCTCAAATTGTGTGTCCATTTTTTTGCGTATGCTTAAAGAGGTTCGATCCTCTGATTTTGGGTAGCCATTTTGTGTCACCTCTAGTCTGGAAATTCTTTGTCATATATGAATTCTACTTGTAAATTCCTTTTTTACAATGCCAAATAAACTATATCGATTAAAATAGTGAAGGAAAAATTCCATATGTAGAGAGTGTAGTAAGGGACTATATTTTGTGGCGGAAGGTTTTTAAGAAGAAAATGTACATTTTTCATAACTCAGTTGTTTTAGAGTACCGTTATTTTGGCTTTCTTATTTTCCGTGCAGACCAAATTTTCAGATAGGATTGGGATATCTTCGAGTTGTTTCAAAAAACATATTTCAACAATATATCAATATTTCTATCGACATATATTGGCATGTATAAGTGATATTTCATAAAAGTAAAGAAAAAATCAACTCCAATTTCCCCCTAAAATTAGCTTATTTCATGCCATATCTCAAAATTTACATTATAGACCGATACTTTCGGTTTTATTTTCTGAATATTTAAGTTTCTTTTGACAAGTCTGTCAGAATTTGAGAAAAAGTTTGAGACTTTTTAATTATTTAATTGCATGTTGAATCGTTTATGAATAAAAATATTATTTTTTCAGTGCAAAAAGGTCAAAATATCCATAAGGTGAAGTAATAGCAAACTTTTTCATTATGATAATTTTAATTTTATTAATTCTGAATAATGTAAATTTGTATTTGATACCATGGTTCATCTTTATAAAACATCATAGAGGGAAAAGCAATTTATGTGCAATTCGCACTTTCAGTGCAGAAAGGTCATATTAAATACACCGTAGCACCGAAAGGAGCATATAGACTCCAAAATTTTGTTTTGAATTTGGTTTAGATATATGTGTAGATGTTAAAAAATACTTTAGAAAAAAACTTAGAGAATTTTGATCGCAGGATCCAACGTCCTTAACAAAAGTCAGAGAAGACAGTTCTTGTACTAAGGTCAATTTTAACGTAATTGTCGAATAATTTCAATGTATATTAAATGACGACAGAAAACGCTGCTACCAAATGAAATACATTGCTCATAGAAATAATTACGGATTTTTTTTCACTTTAAAAACTACTGCCTTCAACGAACCTAGTTTGCATACAGCAACTACTGTGAAATCATTTAAATTCGTGGGAGCTAACTTTAATGGATTGTGAGTTTATCGGGCTTGCATTTTAACAATTATGTCGCTGAATCAACAAGGTCATAATCAGTCTAAACTATCAGTATTATATTTATTTGTGGTATATACAAAATTAAAAAAATCAAAATTTTTCTAGTGTTAGTTTTATTTAAGGAATGAATTCAATATTTATTTGTTTTATACAATATAAAATGGTTTGGGGCAGTTTACGCTTTATAAACCGCGAAGCGGTTTATAAAAAAGCGTAAACTGTTTCAAACTATTTTATATCGTATAAAACTAATAAATATTGAATTCATTGCTTATAATTTAATTTTTTATTCTTAATTGTAGATAAAAACGGTCTTTGACCTTTAAAATGACGTAAAATATTCAAAATTCAAACGTAACGTTAGGCGTATTGATACGTTTTTGACGTTAGTCTTCCTATGACGTAGGCAACAATCTTTATACGATATAAAATATTTTTTTAGCCAATCAGAAAGCGCGTTACAGTCAGAATTAAATTATTTCATTATACCTAAATTATATAAACAATTGTTTTATGTTGAAAAAAAATCATTAACACAGCAAATTCAAACAATAACAAACAATAACTATTTCATTTTACACTCCACTAAATGGATTTCAAAGAGAAGCTTTAAGGTGATGCAGGCAAAAACTATGCGGTCAGATTTCTTTCTTCAAATTTTAAATAATTAGAGGTTTCTTTTCAAAGAACAAAATAATGAATTTGAAGAAATATTTTATCAAAGAACAAGTTTGGCTTAGCTTTTGTGTACTACCTAAATTAGAATAATTCCTCTTTTTTTGTTTAAGCGTATTTACATATACATGTAGATGTTCGATAATGAATATAAAGAGAAAACAGAACGAAAAAACTAGAATTAAAAGCGCGACGCTAATAATGAAAAATGGACTTTGAGTTTACATACTATTACATCATATCTGCAGAACTGACATTAGCTCTTCATATATGTCATTGAATGTTACTGGAGTGTCAGAGACCCAAATAGGAAAACTAGAAGTAAAAGCGCAACGCGTATTATGAGAAATGAACTTTGAGTTTACATATTATCGCATCACATCTGCAGAAGAGCGTCACTAAATGTTACAGACCCAAATAACTAATACTAATTCGAGGGAGATGTTTGTGTTGTTATTACAGGATTTAGTTTTTATTTCTCATAATGAACGGACAGACCACAAGGAAAGTTTCCAAATTAAGGTAATTCAACAATTTTTAATATTTTAACTCTTGAAACAAACTTTATTTTGATTCTTATATTGGTGGAAAGGAATTACATAGAAGTTCATAAAACAATAGGGTAAGTTTAAAAAAAATCATACTATTTCATTATTGCACTCCCTAATACCAAAAATTAATGGCGTTTTAAAAACTTCCGATTGAAACATGCTATTAGAATCCTTGTTTGCACAAAAAAAATTGTCTGACCAGTTACATTTTTTCATTAGAATCTACTGAATTTACCCTGATTTGGTAGATTTTGAAAAATAAGGTTACCAGATGACTTAATCTAAGGAAAGCTTCAACCACCTTCAAAACAGTGTCAATAAATATTTTACAACAAAAAAATAATTATTATATTCAAATTACCAGTAAACTTTCACATTACTTGAAATTTTTCTACATGCGTTCATCTTTCATAATTTCACCCTTCATGTACCTACATACATTTGTAAGTACCTATTCTGCTTGCGTTCATGATTCAGATAACGTAAACTATACGTGTGTCTTATTATTATCGATCATAGAGCGATACTCAATGTTAAGTATGTTAATTTTCATTCGTTTAATACATTTTAATTAATTGTTTTCAAACATCTTGAAATATTTATTGCATTTTAAGCTGTACGAGTGTGTATTTTATTATATATTTTTTAATTATCATTATAATTACAGATCTTCAAATTCTATAATACATTGAAACATATATTCAAGAACCCACCAGTTGAATTGTTCATTGATATAAGGAATAAGGAATCATTCTTTGAGTATTATGAGGTGATAATTTTGGTCGGGGCGTGATCAAATCCAATAAAGCCCGAAGGGCTCTATGATAGATTGATCACGCCCCGACCGAAATTATCACCTCATAATACTCAAAGAATGATTCCTTATATCAATGAACAATTCAACTGGTGGGTTCTTGAATATATGTTTCAATGTATTATAGAATTTGAAGATCTGTAATTATAATAATAATTAAAAAAAAAATATAATAAAATACACACTCGTACAGGTATTATAATTTTAGGCCATCGTACGATTAAATATTTGAATATAAAACCCCGCTGGTGCCTCAATTTGGCGTCATTTGTATTATGAGTTATATAGTACAAAATCGATATGTAGTGTTATCACAGGCAAATACAATGGATAATGTAAATATATAACAATAATAATCATCTCAATCCGGCTGTGACAAAGTTAGGCGCCAAAGAAAGAGGTGGTGAAAAATCAAGTCTCAAACGGACCTCGAACACAGGGTCCCCAGCCTACCATGCCAACGCTCTAACCGCTTAGCTATTAAGACCCGATATATAAACTCTTCAACACCTGTTAAATTTTGCGCCCAACGTACAAATCCCGCGGTCACTTCCTAGGTACATATTTCACAATATTTCCTGAACTCGTAGAATTCTACTT
This sequence comes from Magallana gigas, assembly GCF_963853765.1. NCBI lineage: Eukaryota > Metazoa > Mollusca > Bivalvia > Ostreida > Ostreidae > Magallana > Magallana gigas. The sequence continues at coordinate 29,212,931 of NC_088854.1, forward strand.
GTAATGTAAATTTTGTAAATTCGAGGACGAATTTCTACCAAGAGAGGGGATATGTCACCGAGTTAACAGGTGTTTGACAATAGTCAATATATAAGGAATTGGGGGAAATTTCGAAAGACTGAAAGAATATAAAAAGAAATCCAGATTTTAGTCCTAAAAATGAATTTTGAAAGAAGTAACTATTCAGTTCATTTTATAACATTATAAATTGTTAAAACATAGATGCAGTGGGTAACAATACCGTACATTGTGAGTCAATACCCTATACAGTAGTCTACAGTGAGGTACAGTGTTTGTCATTACCCCGTACAGTGGCATACAGTGGGGTACATTGCTAGACAGTGGGTACTTGTAGGTATAGTGTTGTCAATTATGGTGAAGTGCCAGTCAATGGGTAGGTACAGTGCTGTCCAGTGGATTACAGTAGCTCTGTACAGTAGATGTACAGTGTAGTTAGAGTAGGGGACAGTGATTATTCAGTAGATGTCAGTCAATTTTCGGGCATATCAGTAAAGTATGTATTCCGTGGTGTAGTTTACATGAAGTAGGAAAAAAAGAATAAAGAATGAAAATGTAAAAGAATGAAAATAGTTTATATTTAATGGAAGAGATGAAATGAGATATATTTTTTCATCTGTTTGTCTCTTCGTATGAACTTTCTGGAAGTAACAGGATTTCAAATGTCAACCCAAATATACAAATTTGTGTTTTTCTTGACGTTTAACCGATTGGACATTGGGCAAAGTTTTGAAAAAGCAGGATATTTCATGCAAAAATATGTGATGAATGTATAAAATTTTAATATGCAATGTATAATTTAAAGCGTGCAATCCGTGATTTTGAAATATGCTAATATTTAATAATGTTTGTACCATTGAAATGTAGAAAGCTAATTTTTTAATGCATTTTTTTATTATCATGCATAAAATTGAAAATCACGAAAGACATGTATGCATACGTAAGTACAAAATATAAGTAAGACTAATATTTTCAATTTAGTATGCCATTTAAAAAAAATTGTTTTTTCGGCATTTTGTCCCACGTATTGGGCCTCAAACTGAAATTAAATCGCACGTCTCTTATATACACAGTTTAATTTTAACAAAAACTAAGTTTTTTCCACACTGAAACAAACATGATTTATTATGAAAAACTTGTGCAGCTGTCATTCTTCTTCCTCATATTTTTTAACCATAATTTAGAACAATGAGCTTAGTGCCATATCCGTAACAACAGATTACTATTAGCAGAGATTCAATTATTCTGAATATGTAGTAATAACGGACCAAATCCAAATCAATTTACCAAACTGGTTATTATTTAATCATTGTCTATTTATTAAATGTACTTGGCGAACCAAGAATAAAATACATGTATTTTTTCGCATTTCTCCTTCGCTTTTCTCCTTCGTTTGAAGTTAGAAATATCAAACACACCGATTTCAGGAATAATATATTTGATTGAATTGTAATCTTAGAAAATTCAAGTAACTCTTGAAACAACCATAAGGTGTGAATTTAGGGGGTAAAATCTTCAAAAATTAAAAAAATTAAACAAGAAGTAGAAGGGATTTACGAAATGTATATTGTCATAAATTGATATATTGTTAATTTAACAGGATGAAAACGAAGAATGTAGAGTGCGATATAACATGTAATTCAGAGGCGTTACTTCCTCGCACAAATTTAACCACTTGTTCACAAAGAAAAAATAAAAATGTACTAGTGAGTACGCAAGCTTGATTGATAAAATTATAAAATTATGCCATTTAATGTTTTTGCAGTACAAATCGAAATTACAGTTAGGTATGCGATGAAATGCTTATTAGTTTCATTCATATTAACAAAATCAGGAAATTAAACCATATAATATTTTTAATAATATTTTATAATACTATACACATTTTTCATGTTTTTTTTAGTATACAATACAGCGAACATAATGCAGATGTACGCTTCCTTATTAACATCAAGTTTCAATTGTCTACTGATATGATTAACCCTTAAATTTTTGAAAAGTCTAGAAATTCCATTCTAAATGAAATATTGGTGAAGGAAATACATGAACCATATGTTCCATATTTGAAACCTGAAAGTGAATTAATGTTAATATAGCAACATTTATTTCTTCTACGAGCATGGAACATTTTAAAGGCTCACTGAGTATCACAAAATACCACATTTGATAAGTCCATAGTTGAATTTTGCAAGTTGTTTTTAAAAGTATACAGGTTTTTAATAAAATAAAGCTTAAGTGTAATACATTTGAATTGCTTTTTAAGTAAAATAAAACAGGAAAGATGGGATTGCTTTATGTAGCCAATAAGCCATATTGAGTGAAAACAACTCTTTGCTTCGTTTTCAAACTTAAAAATGTTTTACAAAGCATACTTAGGACTAAGTAATATCTTAGGAAAGAACTTTTTCCTAAGTTCATTACTTATCCGTTTCACTATTCCAGTCTTATCTTTTCAGAAATTTCTAAGTTATGTCTTAACTTTAAAGGGACATGGTCACGATTTTTGTCAAAAATTATTTTTTCGATTTTAATGTTAATAATGCTTCAGTAAGGCATTTTTAATAGGCAACCCAAATTTGAGTGACATTTGATGGGCTATGAGCGAGTTACAGAGCTTTCAATTCCTCGCTATGTAAACAAAGCTTTTGTTTACATTTTGAATGTTGAAGTGAAAATTCCAGTTTTAGACCTAAAATGAATGTATTAATGGTTAGGAACTGTTTATTTATGTTGAAAATGAATAAGAATTTTGACAAATCATCTTGAAAAGATTTTTTACTGGTATATTGAACCTATGTAAACAAAAACAGGGCACGAGCCTTGTTTACATGACGAAGAATTGTGAGCCATGTAACTCGCTTAAAACTCATCGACGGCCACCCAAATTTCACTTGATCATTAGAAATGCATTCAAAAAGCATTGTAAAATATAAAAACAGGAAAATAAAATTTGACCAAAATCGTGACCTTGCCCCTTTAAGACAGGTAAATCGATGTTTTAGGAACAAACTTAACATTGCGACAGTTTATGTTTTATATTGAAATGAATTATATACACATTTAAGTTGAACAAAAATACCAGAATACACGTATCATTAAGACTTCTTTCACTTAACCCGGGCCTAAACTGATTACTTAAGAACTATCAAAACCTTCATATTTTTCTTAAATTAATTTCTTTGGTAAAGAATATTTTTTAGATTATGTGGTCACACGCGCAGATGGATATCGGGTATAGTTATAACTAGTGCACTGATGATAATATAAATTATTTATGCCCAAGAATCACCAATATCTTCAACAGAAATAGATACTTAATAAATACTCAGTTATATAATGACTGGATGATTTGTCCTATCTCTACACGAAATAAACTTCTTTTTTTTCGGGAGAAATTTTAGATGTTTTCTTTGATGGGTGGATGGGTTGTTCATCTGATTTTTTGTTCGTGTGTGTGTGTGGGGGGGAGGGGGGTGTAGTAGTAACCGGGAAGTGGGTCAGAAATGTCGATGCTAAATCCTTCATGGCAATGCTGTTTCATTCAGAAATTGTTGCATTTTATCCTCGTTTCTTCTCTCAGCCGAGATATATTCATTTGCAATGTCTTCTTTTAGTAAAAAAAAAACCTCATTTATATATCAACCATTACAAAAAAACAACAACACCAAAACCCACTATAATTGCATTAAAACTTAGTCTAAAAGTTCCACATCTCTCCATTTTAAATGCGACTTGTCAGTACATGTGCTTACTGTATTTCGTTTGGAATATACCGTATGATATAGTAAAATCGTAAAATTTAGATATCCCAACGAACCTTGTAATTTAGGATTACGCATATCTGTATATATGTTTACAGGGGTTATATAATGAACCAAACTAGACAATGAAATGCACTCGATCATTTATAAAGAATAATAAAATTTCTACCAGTAACCAATGTTATCAATTGATATTTGCGGTCATATCGAAATAATATTTAAGATAAAGAAATATATGTATAACGTTATGTAGCAATAAACAAGAAAGAGGTACGACACTACGATCAATACATACACATTTTTAAAGAATATACAGACTTATTACGTAATTCTTATCTTTTCGTGTATGCATGTGAAAGTAAACTAATATTCACAATTTTACATTTCACATGCACAAAGACACTACACTATTTCCACTCTATTTATACACAGGGGCATCGTATCCGCTCTACACTCTATGACATATATATAATAATACACAAGGGAAGAATCGAAAGTAGGACACGATTTGTAAACAATGTCAAAAACAAATTACTTCACAAAAGTTACGCAAATCCTCGCACACAATGTTGCAAATGTTGTCAAAAAACACGTTCACACTCAAATATTCCTAATAAACTCGGTAAAAAGCGTTTTTATCCCATTAAAACCGCTGTCTGCTGCAGAAACCCAATCTCTTCGCCCAAGAAAAGATAACTCTGTACTTTCTCTCTCTATATGTTCAGTAATGTTAGTAGAAATTTCGGCGGTAAACTGTAAAATGTCACTATTCCAGTCTTATCTTATGAAATTCCTAAGGTATGTCTTAACTTTAAGACAGGTAAATCGATGTCTTAGGAACTTAACATGGCGAACAAAGTTGAACAAAAAATACTAGATTACAAGTATCATTAAGACTTATTCACTTTACTTCTTGACTGAAAATTTTTGAACTACATATATTTCTTCAATTAATTTCTTTGGTGTATACTTTTAATCTTAACATTTTTTTTAGATTATCTGGTCACACGCGCAGATAGGTAGCGGGTATTGTTATTGCTAACTCACTGATGATAATTAGATTTTCCATGCCCGAGAATCACTCATATCTTAAGGTCAAGATCTAGTAAATGAAAGGTGCCTACAGGTTCATAAAATTTAAGATATAAATTCTTTTAATTATGCTTCATACCAATAGCTTTGTTTGATGGGCTGTACCGGGGCTAAAATTTTTTGTTAACACAATGAAAAATCATGTTTTAAACCTTCATTTTCAATGAAATATGAAGGAATTGATGAATAAATTTCGGAGTTTTATCCATTTTTGACGAATACAATTATATATCTAGAATGCCTACAGTCTCCCCAAAACGGAATTAAACAAGCTTTTGACCTCCTCTTTAAAATGATGTCAAATTGAATATAGGTATCGGGATTACTTTTCCAATGATTTAACATAGAATGTCAAGAAATTGTTTAATTTTCTACACAATTCCTTTAAAGCCGTAAAGTACGGGAAAAGATTCTTCAAATCAATTATGACGTCATAATGGTTCTATCACCAAAAAAGACACCCTGGAATCATTTACTAGATCTTGACCAAGTAGTTTGATAAAAACAGGAATAAATACAAAATTAAAACCCAATTACAGAATGACTGGATTATTTGTCCTATCCTTCCACAAAATAAGCTTTCCTTTTACGAAAGAAAGTTTAGGTTTTCTTTGCGGTGGGGAGAAGGGTTGTTTATTTCAGTTTTTGTTGGGAGGGGTAGGAGTGAATGGAAATGGTTTAGGTATGTTGATGCTACATCATCCATGGAAATGCTGTTTCATTAAGAAATTGTTGCCTTTTATCCTAGCTTCCTCTTTCAGCCAAGATGCATTTATTTGCGATGTTTCCTTTTGTATAAAAATCCCATTCTTTTATCAACCATTACAAGAAAACACGCCTACATCATACTTAGTTTAAAAGTTCCACATCTTTCCATTCTAAACCCTACTTGTCACTGCGTGTGATTACTACTAGTAATGTATTTCATTTGGAATATACCATTAGATATAATTAGGTCATAAAATTTGCAAATCTCAACAAGTATTTTTAATTTAGTATTAAGCATATTTGTATGTGTTAACACAGACTATTTATAATGGATCAACTAGACAAAAAATGCACTCGATCATTTATAAACAATTACAAATTCTGTAGCAGTGACCAATGTTTTCAATTGATTCATGCTGTCAAGAACTATATGTAAATATAGCACAAAACAAGAAAGATACTGCGATCTCTCAAATAAAAAAAAATACCTTTTTCAACGAATATACGGGATTATTACGTTATTTTTATCTACTTGTGTATGCATGTGAAAGTAAAATATTACTGTATACAAAATCTCAGTACATGCACATAGGCATTACACTATTTACTCACTATTTACATATTTTAATTTTTTTAAAAATTTGTTTCTAGGTAAATAAGGGAATAATTTATACATTTACTTTGAAAGTTTACATTCGTGCCATATTGAAAAGAATTTACATGATCAATAAAAGTTAAGAATTAACAAATTTATTTAAAATTGGCTTATATTTTTTACAATGTATCTTAAGATAAGACTTAGTCAATTGCTTTACGTTAAGAACGTTTTGTGAAACAGCGATGCCAAATCTTAGGAACTTCCTAAGTTATAACTTAGGCATATCTTAAGTTCTATCTTAGGAAACATCTTAGGGAATCTTTGTGAAACGGGTCCCAGATGTGCGAAACTTAAAATCCATTGTTGGTGATCATTGTTTGAAAAAAAGTAAAAACCAATCTAACTATTCCAATTAAAGAAAGGATTGTAATTAGGCTTACAATGTAGCGGCGTCTGAGGATGGCAGAGAGGAAAACTGTATTTATGCTGCAGTGGAGTGGTCTTTTCCTCCAACTTTTTCTTGAATTGACGCTATAAAATTCATTTGTAAACTTCAAAAGTTTTTTGTCTATATCATCACTCTTTAATAACAAACTTCAACAAAATTACTAGTTTTCTGACTAGAAAGTCAAATTACATTTGATAATTTTAAGTTAAATAAAAAAAAATATATTAATTTAAGGGGGGTGTGCGGCCATCTTGTACATTTGAGGATATGAATGTAATCATTTCTTGAACTGGGTTGTTTCTGCCCGAAACTGGCCAAAAATGTTGCCAAAAGATATAAAAGCAATAAATATGAAGTCCTATATGTCATTAAAAAAAAGCATGAATAAAAAACAGGACAATGCCTTTTTAATCACTGAGAACAGCTGTCGAACTGCGCCGCTATAGACTTATTTTGAAGATTTAAAAATCTAAACAAAATATTAAAGGGGTTTCATTGGTCTTTAAAGAATAATTTCACTACTAGATAACTTAATGATCGATGTTCAAAGTCATATGCACTTCAAAGGATTATTTAAAAAAATATAGTAAACTTCCATTTTCATTATGAAATTATTTTCTTGATAGTTTGAAAATAAGTTTACCTCTTACAGAATTTTCAATTCATGTCTTTCGTTTAAGGATATATTTTGATGCTTCTTTTAAAAGATTGTTACATTTGATTTGATAAATTTAATATGTAAACCAAATAAGCATATTTGTGATTTTAAACAAATAAAGTCTAATGATATATTCGTGTATATTTGAGTTGCAGGTGATGCAGACGGCGGCGTATTCTATTTGCTGTAACCACGCAGATTTTCCCACATTATTTTGCATGAATTTGACTTTTGGCTTTTCTCATTCAATATCACTACTTATAAATCCAGAACATTCTTACATTTCTATAAACAAATATTGAAGACATGATCAATGTCGAAATCGTAAGCCACCATTTTTGTTTATTGAACTATAGTGGTTTTCCTTTATACACAGGAAAATCGCGTGATATTTTTAATTGATGAGTGAACAACCATCGGTATACATCCCTGTCGTGTATCCGCGCCGGTAGTGACATGTTTGGATAACGTGAAAATGGCGTATTCATTGCAAAAACAATGAGTGTTGTGTCCTTTTTTCTATCGACAACGAGGTAAATATTAATTAAAATATCGTAATAGTCGTTTATATTTTTCTGAAGGTTTTGCAGTTGAAAAGAGTGTGCGTTATTTCTGTTCATCGTGAATAAAAATGACTTATTTGTAGAAAAATCGATCGTTAACGTGTCATTTTAACGCTAAAACCAAGAACTATTTCTAGATTACGTAGATAATATAACACATACTAAAAATCTGAAGCAGCCAAAATTTATTTAAAACATTAAATTAACCAAATAAAATCAAACCGATGTTTTTTTAATACATTAATATGTATAAAAATAGCAATAACTTGATGCACCTGTTAAAGAAGTAGTACGGTTTGGATGCTAAAATATAAATTGTGCAAATGGTACGGTTTGAATAATTTTAAGTTATAGCATTTTTGATATTTTAGACATAAAGAGAGCATTTTGCATTTTATCGGTGTGCAACCGAAGATACATCTTTTTAAAAAATAGTGGGTCATTCAATTACACAGCATGCAAAAGATGTATTTTAAGTCAGGTAAAAAGAACATAATGTACAGACGATGAATTTTTCTTTTCTGTCCGACATTTTTATAAATGTGATGAAACCAAAATACTTCCACATGTTCGAAGGGAACTAAAACTGGATGACTAAGTTCATTTCTTTAGACAAGCATGTCCTCTGATTAAATGGTATACAAATGTATTAAGTATATAATTGATCAGAAATTGATTATTTAACAAATAAGGAATCATTCTTTGATCAAATATCGATGAGTTGATTACCGGTATTTTGGTCGGGGCGTGGTCAAACCCAATAAAGCTCGAAACGAAATTACACCTCACAATATCGAAAGAATGATTTCTTATTACTTATATTAATTTAATTCAAAGCAATTGTACTTTTAAATATTTGAATAAGCAAACGTCATTTGAATTTACTGGACTGAATATGAACAAATTGATACTTAGTGTTATCACATGAAAAAAACACTGAAAAATGTAAATATAGTTATATCAAGTTTTTTTTACTAACATTTCAAAAGACTACTTTCTTTAATTTTAAATTATAAAGAAAATATGAGTTGAAACATGAGAAACACAATAAAATGTAAACAAAAAGAAAAAGATTTTCACCTTTAACCTGAAAAGCAATACATCATATTAACTATGCATATCGCGACGTTTGAATTTCATCGCTTTCAAACTCACGAATTAACCAGATTATTTTATGAAAACGATAAAATAAACTTCATTTTTAATGAGTATAGAATAATTCTATTTAAAAAAATCCGAAAATTGAAAAACATGCGATATGTCCTTTAACAGACAACTATCTACTACTTTTATGGCAAGCGACAATATGATGTGTTTTTTAGTTATTCTGAAATGATATAATCGTGAAGTACGTTTAACGGAGAACGTGCTTGGTAATAATATTATGAAAGTGAGCCTCGTTTTCATTCAATACCAAGCCTGTACATCGCTAGACAAAGAAATTTCTACATTTATTTCACTCATAGTGATATAATACAAAGTACCATAGATGTCTGCCAAGTCATATATTTACTCTGTTGTTAGAAATAGTTGGTCCAAAAAATTCAAGTGATGTCGAGACCTAAGTAAACATAGCCATTTTATATGTACATTTATTCAATCATAATTCTCTCCAGAAAATCAAAACGATTAATATGTATCAATGTATATCAAGAAGTTTTGGTGACTCATGTGGGAAATGAAGGTGGCGTTACTGCAGAAAATGTACAAAACCCGCGTTAGTATTTAACATGAAAGTATAATGATAAAAATTTCATAGTAAAAAATTTGCCAAAGCGCAGTTGGTAGGCTGTTGCAAAACTAAAAAGTTGTTTGGGAACGTTTCAATTTTTAATTAAAAAAATTAGACAAGTATGATATTTGATAAGCTAAATACTCTGTATCAAAAGTGATTATATTTTCATTTTCATAAAACCCATATCAGGATACCAATTAAAAATCCACGTTATCACGGTTTGTTCTGTGCAGTGTATCTATATATTATATCGTTTCAATTTTAAAAGAGGAAAAAAATATTTGTATCATTAGTTGATTTTACAGACTTTAAATTTTTTAAAGTTGGTATAATTCTGTATTTGACTGATCTCTTTTATTTTTTCACGTTTATAGCCGATAACATTATAGAAGGATAACAATTGAAACTGTCGTAAACACATGTGTTTTTGTGTCGGTAAAGATTTTGGTAAGGCTGAATCTTTCGAAATTAATATCGATGGAATGATTATACAACAGGCTTAACATATTTGTAAAGCACTCTGTATGCCATTTTTATAAGCCAATTGCAAGTTACTTGGAGCGTGTGTAAAATTTAAATTCAAATTACGGTATTAATAGTAAGTTTTGTTGGCTTAAATGCACAAGTCTTTAACGTGTATGTTTATTTTTTTAAACAATGTGACTTTATATGTCTATCACATGATGATATCCATAATATTGAAAGCATGCTTTTCAATGAGGGCATGTATATCGCACAGTAGCGATGCTATATCCCCTTCGCGAGGGGAAATTAAAGGAACTGTTTACACTCATATATTAATTACATCCAAACCGTATCAGATGCGTATCCAAACCGTTCCTGTTTTGAAAAACAAGGTCATCCAAACCTGTTCCGTTGTTCAAAATTAATCGACATAAACTGCTTATTTACATAATTTTAACATAAACTTCGTAGAACTTTAAAGATTTTATACACTTTTAAATAGATCTGACGATCTTTTTTCATGTAAAAGTAGACAATGTATGCCTTAAAAAACACGAACACTTTTCAAGAAGCAAACGGAACCACCATTTTCACTTTATCCAAACACGTCACTACCGGCGCGGATACACGACAGTGATACATGGCCAGTTGTATGAAAGTCAATGTTTATTACAAACAGGTCCACACCAGTGAACCTTTCAATTTCGACGCCATTTCTCATAGAATACGGATTCTATTACACAAATCGGAATCGAAATCCGGAAAAACGTAACAGAAACCGAAACCAACAAATTGTTCCGCGGTTTTCGGGTATTTCGGTGACCCGTGACAGCCGTATAAAAATATAATCACTTATACACAGTCTTAAATCGAAGTAAGGATAAAGGATGCTATATTATATCTTTCAGGGGAGCACGTTTGCTGATCGGATTACTATGTACATGTATGGTCATGTTAATGATCGTGATGGAATCTTTCTCTAACCAGCAGGAATTCTATTCAATTCCGAATTTGCTAAATGTTTACTCTCTTGGACAACAAAAGAGATTAGAGAATAATAACAGTATTAGAGAAAAGCTGGCGTCTGTGATCCAAAGGAAAATGATACCAGCAAAGTATCTTCAAGAAGAGTCTTGTGAGATCGAAACGGCACTCTACTATATAGGAAACCACAAGAATATTACTATAGAGACCTATAAAGACCCATTTGCCAGTAAGTAGTGAATAGAAAATTTATAGTTTTGAAGTGCTTATTAATACTTAGGCTATACCTCTTAAAGAGTTTTCTTTAACATTGTGTAAAGTTAATCCATCCAAACGTTAATCTTTTAAATTAACTTTAATTAACAACTACTAACTACAATGTATTTGGTTGATTGTAGATTAATGTTTTATTATTTAAGAAAGCGTTTATTCATGTGTTTTGTTTGAATATAGGGGTTTTGTTAAAGGATTGATTTTTATAACGGCTTGTTAACTGTTATCTCTGTTTCTTTTTCGTTTGAAGATTTCACCCCTATTGGCGGCAATGATTGGACATTTTCATCAACTGTGGATTGCCTTCAAAAGATATCGGATTTTAACAAATCTATTATGGAACGAAAACAATTTTATGTTGGATGTTTAGAGAATGACGTGTACATGAATCTTACACATTTGAGTTCCGATTCCACCGACCAAGTGTGTCAATTCCCGAGCAACTGTCTCAGACGGGTTATTTCCAAGTACTGCACAGACAACTCAACAGTGCCAAATATTGTTCACTACATATGGTTTGGGAGCCTGTCCTTTGAGTTCATGCATTTTGTTAGTTTCTTGAGTGCATACAAGTATCAAAATCCCTGCATGATATTGTTTTTTCACGACATGCTACCATCTGGAATATGGTGGAATTTGCTGCGACAGACAGTTCCTAACGTTGTACTTGTAAGAGTAACCCCGCCTACCCATATCTCAGGGAGAAAAATTAAATTTATACAACACAAGGCGGACATTTTTCGACTTCAAATTCTTAAAGGTATTATATGCAGACAAATTCTTACTATAACGGCAATTGTGCATTTCCCCCACATGTTACTTGTATCAACTACTATACATCGCTCCTGTGCGTGTATATGTATGTATACTAGTGTATGTGTTATTGAGGCATTTAATGCTTATTATTGGACATCGCCGGTCCTTTAACACACCAGGCCGTGCAGACAAATTGAATATCGCGCGTTAGCATTCAATGCATTCCATTTATATTGATGTTTGTTTGTATGATATATATTTATATATCTTCGCTTTAAAACCACTATATATTTCTGCTCTTTGTCAGCGCAGGGATATAATAAAGAGATTGAACAGCTTTAAAACATTATTTAATTCACCTCGGAACTAAACTGAAAAAAATATACAGCCAGAAACTTTGTCAAGAGAATTCTTTTCTATTGATCGAATATATATATATCTAATTTGACGATTTTTTATAAGTACGTATCAAATTGATTCTTCTCCAGAACCACTGGGCATATTTCAACCAAACTTGGCAAAAGCATCATTGGGTGACGGAGATTCAAGTTACAAATGAAGAGTCACAGATTTTTAAAGGGGAGATAACTTAGAATTATTGAAAATTTGTTGGTATTTTTCAAATATCTTCTAAAAAAATATTAAGTCAGAAAAGCTTAAACTTGTATGGAGGCATTCTAAGGTAGTGTAGATTCAAGTTAATTCAAATCATGGTCCCCGGGGGTAGGGTGGGGCCACAATGGGGGGGGGGAGGGTTGATTTTTACATAAAAATGTATAGAGATAATCTTTAAAAATCTTTCTCTAAAAAATGATTTGGCCAGAAAAGCTTAAACTTGTTTAAAAGCATCCTCTGGTAGTGTACATTCAAGTTTGTTCAAATCATGGACCCCGGGGGTAGGGTGGGGCCACCATGGGGGGGGGAATGAATTTTTACATAAGAATATATAGAGAAAATCTTTTAAAATCTTCTTCATGGTCCCTTGCGGTTGGGCGAGGCCACAATGGGGGATGCATTTTTACATAGGAATATATAAAGAAAATCTTTAAAAAATATTCTGGGAAAGTTTTTAGTCCAAAAAGCAGTAATTTGTGTAAAGGCATGGGTTGTACAGATTAAACTTTGATCAAACTATGATTCCCTAGAAAAAAGTGGGGACATAAAGTGGGGGGAGGGGGTTATATAGGAATAGTGAAAAATCTTCTTACAGCTACAACAAAAGGGGCTAGATATTTACCATAGAAATTTTACCATAGAAATATGTGGATAGAAATCGGTAGATTTTAAAATTTTTTGAGCAAGATCTACTCTACTTAGTTGTCAAGATATTTAACCGGGTTTTCCAACGGAAAATTCCGGTTATTAAAATGGTGAAAATGGCCGGCGGGTGGGCTGGCGTGCGGCTGCCAAAAGGGTATCCTAATTGTACGGATAACTCCTCCTACAGTTTTCAAGATAGGAAGTTGTTCTTTTGCAGATCGATTGTACATATATTAGAGGTGTGCATATTGCTAAGATTTTGATTTCTGATAATATACGAAAAAATAGCAGCTTTTGAACTTAGTCATTTTTTGGGCAAAATATTGCATATAGGGTACTCCATTTCACTGGATACGGTAGGTAGTGTTTATCAATTCAGGGTTAACATGGATTATGGATACAGTTCACATAAAAGAAAACCCGATTTGCTTTCACATTGACAGCTTTTCACTTGTTTAATTTTGATACTGTAATGCTAATTTGATCAGAGTTAAGACAATTGTTGCTCAGGTTAGCGATGTGGCACCTCGGCCTCTTGTTATTTAATCTTTCAATACTTAATCTATTAAAAACGTGTTATAACATTTATTTGTACTCAAAAGCCGAGATCAGGTTTGCCGTGTTATTAAACATTGAACGCGAAAAATTTCCAATATATGTATGTGTGCCCACTCAGCTTATTGGTAAGATTCAGAGAAAACACTTACAGAGATGTTCATCAAACGTCTTACAATTTTTTGGCGTGGTAAAAGGACAAACCCTATTAAATTTTAGGTCAGATGGTTGAATTCTTTTAAAAAATGTCGCTAAAAGAACAACATAAAAAAGTGGAATTTTATATACGACTTGACAATACTGAGTGCCGGTTTACTATTATGAAACTACAGTGCAACTTAAGATCATGACAATATTGTTCTATTTTTACCCAGTAAAAGAAAAAAAAGTTTCTTTTAACGAGGCCGGGTCTAATTTGTTCTGCCCTAGATTTTGGATGACACTTTTTACATGAATTTCTACCGATATAATTATTATTTTAAGATTAAAAAATAAGACATTTACCACACCGTTTGTTTAGGGGGTCATCTCAAAGTTTGTTAATCTTTAACATAGGACCCTATTGGATTTTGCTTGAAATGTATCAATTTTGCAAATTTTTTACATTTTTTCAAAACTTCTGCCCTAGGGATTTCTTTTTCTGTTCTACATATTAAAGTTATTGCTAAAGGGCATCAAATGGTCAAATAAAAAAAACCTTTTACCTCCTGGTTTGTTCCAGGGGTCTTATCAAAGTTGATTTTGTATGCCCAATTTCCCAGATTCGTCAGATAATGGCTATTTTTTATATGACAAAGGCGAAAAAGGTGGTCTATATAGTATTATTAAAACATTCAGACACATTTAAGTAATAACAAAATATATAACTTCACATATTAAGGGTCATTAATATAAAATACATGGTTACTGTCTTGAAATGTATGAATTAAGCTATATTTAGGCGGGTTAAGAAAACGTGACAGAGGGCTAGGCTTGCTGAACCCTCTTCACGTTTTCGACCAATAGCTTATACTTCGAGACATTTATGTTTATTCCACAATATAACATTATTTTTACGCATCAAACGAGATATTTTCAACAATTTTCGCTGAATATCTACAGTTGAAACTATCACGCCATGGCGTCAACAAAGCAAAAAGATGACGTCACAATACAAATGAAACGCTGCACGAAAGCGTGCGTACTCGTTCTGTACTCGGCCTCGTTAAATGGAGAGTTGGGAGAATGTCCAAAGTTAACAGTTGAAGCGACCAGAAAATAACATTTCATCACATTTTCATCAAATTAATCAAAAAAATTTGGGCAAAAATTACCGGTTTTCTAAGAATCAATCGCTAGATGTTTGCCTTCTTTTTATTTATATGAAATATGGATTTGCCTGCACGAAGCGTTCATACTAAATGTATGTTAATATCTTTTTTACCAGGTATTTCAGTTTTATATTAGAAGAACATTTTTAATATCAATTATTCAACTCAGCTCATGCTTTCAAGGGAATTGAAAAACCTCCTGTTTATTCACTTTATTTTTAGAACCTGCATTTAAAACCTGTATACACACAAAAACCCCAAAAACTACAAATGCTTTTATTAAGACATTTTTACGTTTTTTAAAATTTACTTTTAGTTTTAAATTTTTAAGTTTTAAATTGTTTTACAAACTCACACACATTTATTGATATTATTCTTATAATAATAATAATAATAATAATAATAATAATAATAATAAAAATAATAATAATAATAATTATTAATATGCAACCTTATTTATTATCTGCAGAGTATGGCGGTATATACTTAGATACCGACCAATACATCTTACGGTCGCTAGATGAGTTCAGGAACAACGAATGCACGATGGGAATGGCCCATGACGGATCGGTAGGTAGTGCGTTAATCATTGCAGCCAGAAATTCCAGATTCATCCAAAAATGGATTGAGAGTTATCGTTCCTATGATCCAGAGAGCTGGGGAGGTAACTCTGTAACAATGGCAAAGATACTTTCTGAGAAGATTCCTGATCTAGTTCGACTACATAGACATCATTGTATGTTCTTTCCCCATGGATTGGTGTTGTATAATCAAAACTATAAATGGTCCCACAGCTATGCGATTCATATTTTTAAGACAGGACATATTGATATGTTAAAGAGCATCAACTTTGATACTGTGCAAAAGCTAAATAATACAATCGGTGCTTTTTTCCGATATATTCTGTATGACGACAAAGAACTTTGTCGCACTTGAGTTCGGTGTGATGAATTTAAAAAAATGTAATTCTAGATACAAATATAACGAAATTATCCTGATAAATGCATTAATACAACCATACAAACTAAAAAAAATTTGCCAAGGTGTCATTTTTGCACTTGTCCAATGTTCATGTTTCGAAAAATTTAAAAATATTATATTGTAGACTATTGCTTCAAGAGTTTAGAACTACTTTTGTTATTGTTGAATATCACCTGCCAGAAAAAAACATTTGCCTTTAAAAAATAAATTCTTAGGTAAAATTACTCTTATAGGAAAAACAAGATTTTTAGATTTTCCTACCAGAATAGGGAACTTCTTATATATATCTCTTTGAATAGCGATAAAAGGACTAAGTGCGGTTTTATGCATTTTTTGCCCCCAAAATCAAAGTTTTAGAGAGAGCTTTAAAAATAAGGTGAAAGATAGTTAAAATCATATTGGAAATAAAGGTGTAAAAGGTTATCACCACAGTGACGTCATAATTTAGAAATGACGTCATGAAGATTGCATTATTTTGATAAATTGATGTTTTGTAGCAAAATATGGGTGTTTTCCGATGGTTTTTTGACTGGGAAACATCGAGCGCAGGCTTGCTCAAGTACCATTTCTTAGTATAATGTGTATAACTATCTGAATAAAAACATATGTTAAAATCACACTTGAGCATACCTGCGCTCTATACTTCCGAATGCAAAATATAGAGCAAAAATGAGAATATTTTCATTTGTTTGCAAATTTGAGGGAATTGGGCCATTTAGATGACTACATAAATACACAGATAATGAGCAATGATGACTTCAATCATTATTAAAGTTATAACATCCCCTATACAATGATTTGAGAAGATTTTATTTTAATACGATACTATTTAAAAATTGGTTGAAATCGGGGACAGATATTTGACCATACCGCACAAAGTCCTTTGAATAAAATCTCCAGAAGAATTTCAAATGCGATTGAAAATTTCAATTTCTTGAAGAAATAATGCCTGTCTAAATAAAATTCCTGTATAATTTTTATGCTATAGATATATAATTTCTTTTGGAGTTTTATAAAAACTCCTACTGGATTTTAAAAATATCCTATGAAAATATTGTTAATCCTCTAGGATTTATTACTTTTCCATGGGATATTAATTTTTTAAGGTAAATATCTAAACTGCCAGATGAGCTACATTGAAACGAAAGATGATGTATCCTCATTGGGCAATACTCTACCATTTGTTATATATATAATAAGTGGGAACAAAAAATGACATCTTTGCATTGGCAAAATTATTTAGCAGTGTATTAAAACCTATGGGAAACTGCTACAAACTAAGTACATGTATAGCTATTACAATGAGCAAAATAGTTAATTATAATTTCTGTAGAAATTTTATTGTGTTCCTACAGCTATTAACGAAGCCAATCATGCTCTTTCAAGTTTCAATCAATGTTTGAAGAACCGTTAGAAATGAATTCTTTTATTTGATACGAAAATGATGTCAGATTTTATTATATATTTGATGAATTTCAAATATGGTATAGAAAGTTTATCAGGCTTGCATTTTACCAATTATGTCGCTTGATAAACAAGATCATATTCAGTCTAAACTGCCACTATCATATTTATTTGTGGTAAATACAAAATAAACAAAATCAAAATATTTCTATTGCTTCGAATTTCACAAGCGCTTTCCTTTTATTTCATTACATCTGAATTACAAACATTTGTTGTATGTTGAAAAATAAAACATTAAGACAGCAAATTCAAACAACAACTTTTTTTTATTTTACACTCCACTTAGCTGCAATAATGTAGCCCTCTCCCGATTTATTTTGTTTGGGAGAGGGCTACAACTCCATAGGATCTTCGTAATGGTGCAAGTGCGGGAGTGATTCACTCCCGCAACGATTTCGTCTCAAATCGTATATAATTGACAATAACATTTGCATTTCTTACCTGAATTCAAACGTTGTAGATGTCTATGGCATAAATTAATCCAATAATATCAAGTATAGTCCAGATATCGGTTATTTTTCGTGTATGTCAACAACAAAAGTTGAATTTGTCCGCCATGTTTACTGACCTTGACCGGTTTTATTTTGGGACAGCCAATGAGAATTTCGGAGCGGATATTGAACTGAATATAGGAATTCCCCTATTTTAGACATAATTAACGCGGTAAATATGAATTTTCCATTATATACAATTTCCTTAAATGATGTTTTAGTGATAGAACGAAGTAAGATCGATTATTTAAGCTGACATTCACGTTATCAATGATGTTTTAGTGATAGAACGAAGTACGATCGATTATTTACACTGACATTCACGTTATCAAGTCCATCAAAACTCCAAGCATAAATCCCATAAAATCACGCGGGAACCGTCATGGCTGCTGAAAAAAATGACGACTGGTAAACATGCTTGTGTGTTTTATCTGGTTTTGATTTATATATTAAGGTTAGTTTGTTCAACCTGAATTAAATCAAAGTACTTAAAGTACTGGAAAGCGCTAAGCCGGGAAGAAAGTGTTAAATCATAGACAGTCTCTTCTGCGGTATATTTTAGGGTATATCATTAAATTTAATGAAGTCTCTAGCTCACATCTTATCATACGTAAAAAGTAGCGTGTTCCAGCATAATTTAATTTAAAGGGTGTTGTCATGGACGCCGATTCAAATGTCACAACAGTATTTCATCTTAGGTCACGTCAAAACAGGGCTGAGGGAAAATGATTACCGATTTTTTCTTCGAATTTGGGCCATTTCCACCTGCGACAAGGGATAATCTTTTATGTAATGAAAAAGCATGTGTAAGGTGTCTGACGATCCAAGTTTTGTAATAATGCAAGATCATTTGAATTTTTTATGCATGTTTTTTTTTAAGGGGAAGAAGGTTGAAAAGTTCTTGACTTATGGTCTTGTGCTTTTTAAGCTCACGTGTAACTTCGACGTAACAAACTCTCACGCCTTGATGGATGCACATGTGTTTTTGCTAAGTTATTCCACAATACACAAACAAATGCATTTTTTCCCCAAAAATTATAATTGGAAAGAAATCATCATCATGAATGTGATATCTTTAGGAGCACCCATATCCGATATATAATAATAATATTCATTAATTGAATTTATTCCCAATTTAATACTGATAGAACAAATGTATCTGCATGCAGGATAACTTGAAGAAATGTTTTCCCTACTGCATAGTTATGAGTTCTCCCGAGTACGACTTCTCCAGGGTACGACTTCTCTAGCATCCGCCAGTAGGTGGCGGTATTTCGGAAATGCAAAATCGAAAGTGGAAGTAGGATCAGAAATCTAGCGACAAAAAAGCGCTGCAGCTATGCTTAGCGCTTCAAAAATCATTTTATCTAAAGGAAGTCAAATATAAAATCGATCTCTTCAGACCGAAGTCAGCCACATTAAAAAATTAATTTTGCACCATTACGGAGATCCTGTGGAATTGTAACCCTCTCCAGTAAACATCAAGTATAAAAAATCCAAGAGGGCTACATTTTTGCAGCTACACTCCACTTAATGGATTTCAGAGTAGCTTTTCGGTGACACAAACAGAAACGGTGCGGTTTTTTTCTCCAAATTTTAAATAATTGGAGGTTTCTTTTCAAAGAACAGAATATTAAATTTGAAGAAATATTTCATCAAAGAACAAGTTTGGCTTAGCTGTTGTGTACTACCAAAATTATAATAATTACTTTTTCGTTGTTTAAGCGTACAAACGTACACATGTAGATGTTCGATATTGTTTTTAAAGGTAGGACAAGCAAAAAAAAAGAAATTAAAAAATAAAACCCATGGAACACAGAATAGGAAAACTAGAAGTAAAAGCGCGAGAAATGGACTTTGAGTTTACATACTATTACATTACATCTGCAGAACTGACATTAGCTCTTCAAATGTGTCACTTAATGTTACAGGTGTGTTACAGACCAAAATAACTTGATACTAATTCGAGGGAGATGTTTGTGTTGTGATTACAGGATTTAGTTTTTACTTCTCATTATTATTATTGCACTCTCTCAAATAAATGTCGTTTAAAAATTTCCAATTGAAACATGCTTTCAACAAAGCTATTTGTTTGGTCTAAAACAACTATTACCTTTAAATATGTAATGGATTTAGAAAAAATAGTCGGTAGAAGTTTTTTTGTTTGGTTGTAAGCGGTTATCGTATACGCTAACGCTTTTTGTCATGCAACCAATGCTTTAACGCAACCAGATTTGTAGAGTGAATATACTATATATACTATCAAAGACTTGATTTTAATGTACCGCCCTATTCACGGCAAATTTGTACTTTTAAGGAAAGATATAATATCAAGTAATGATTTTCACCTGGTCGTAGAAATTTCTGTGGTCAAAATTTCAAATAATTAAATGTCGAATATCAATGACTGACATTTAACTAGACATATACAAACTGAAAAAATTGTAAATCTTCGCGAAGTTTTTATCAATTTTAAACATTTCTTATATATTTTTGTTAGTTTTATATTTTGATATGAAACAAAATAATTTCCAATAATGTCTGTATGTCTCTTTGTATTATAAAGCGTAAATCTTCAAATAACTATACCTTTGAAGGTTTAAATGTAATTCTAAGTTTGTTTATTTAAGTTAAATAATTATACATGTATATAAAATAAAAAATTATTTGTTCCTTCAAAAAATCGAGACTTAAAAAAAATGATACATAAAAATAGCTTATATTTAATGGAAGAGATGACATGAAATATATTTTTCATCTGTTTGTCTCTTCTAATGACCTCTTTGGAAGTAATAGGACTTCAAATGTCAATCGAATTATTCAATTTTTTTTCTGGACGTTTAAACGATGGGAAATAGGACAAACCTTTGAAATAGCAGGATATTTCATGCATTTATATGTAATGAATGTATTTAAATTGAATATGTAATGTAATATTAAAACCCATCAATCCGTGATTTTGAAATATGTTAGAAATTTAATAATTTTTGTAGCATTGAAATGTAAAAGCTAATTTAAAATGCGTTTTTTCATTATCATAGAACTGAAAATCACGAAAGACATTTGTATTTACATGTAAATAAGTACAAAATATAAGTAAAATTTATATTTTTAATGAAGTATGCCATTTTAAACTGAAATTTAATCGGTCGTCTGTTATAAACACTGTTTTATTCTAACAAAAACTAAGTTTCCCCCCACTGAAACAAACATGATTTATTATGAAAAAACTTGTGCAGCTGTCATTTTTCTTCCTCATATCAGTTTATCCTAATTTATAACAATTAGCATAGTGCAGTATCCATGACAACAGATCAATACTAGAAGAGATTCATTTATTCCAAATATTTAAGAAGAACTCCATAATAATGGACCAAATCAAAATCAATGTATCAAATTGGTCATAATTTTATCATTTACTATTTATAAGATGTACTCAGCGAATCAAGAATACAATACATGCATTGTTAGCTTTTTTTCTTCGCTTAAGGTTAGACATATCAGACACACCGATTTCAGGAGTAATATATTTGATTGAATTGTAGAGGAATCTCTGCGTAGTTATGGAAATTGTCAACAGATGCCAAGAACCGTAGGAAATGTGTACCGTCGTTATTTTGACATGGTAATTCTGACTTTAGAGAACGTATTTTAAATATCCCGATTATAATTAAAACATATACTTATTTAGTTAGCAAAGAACTTGACAAACAGAATGTAGGAATTTAACACCTTGACGTTTGACTTCAATATCAAAATGGGTTTTCCTGAGGTCATATTGTGTATAGATCTAACAAAAGACCAACAGGCATTAACGGTCACCTGAGTACTATAGCCCATACACAAACTTGTGGAGGAGTCTCATATATGCATTTAATTAAGTTTCTTTCTGGGTGAGAAAAATTATAATATTGTAATGACGACCACCTTCTTGTCTGAAATCTTTCGAAAAGGACTATAAGAAACCTATAATTTTAGTGAAAAAAATCAGATCATAATAGAGTGCATTACCTGAATTTGAAAAGGTACAAGGCTCTGATAGAAAATAGTTTTCCCACATTTGTTAACTTTCAAGATGCATTGTAGGTTTTATGTGTATATGCTTTCATAGAAAAACTATAAAAAGATGGCTAGTATACATGTTTTATTTAAAACAACCTCCCATCCCCAATGCCCAGGAGCAGACAGAAACTCTCCCGTGGGCATTCAAACAAAAAATAATCAGCTTAACAACATTTGATATATTATGTGTTATATTTAACCGATATTGCCCTACTATCATCATGTTATTTATACGTAAATCATTTTACATATACTGTTTTTCAGTGATTTTGGTTAGCTAATTACTACTTTACTATTAATGAGTCTATTGGTTTAATATTTAAAATGCCTCAAAAACTGTTTTTTTTCCAATGATAAAAATACAGAAGATAACGTTTGAACATTCTATGCATTACATTGTAACACTATACATCCATTTTGGCCCTGCCCTAGAGTCAAAACCCTTACTCCAGGGGACGTGAAATTTACAATTTTAGTAGAGGACAGTTTTTCTTACAGATGTGTGAGAGTAGCGAAGACTTTAAAACATTATTTGCATTAACATTATTATAGCATTAAATGATTTATTTTTGACGTCGTCGTGTCAATAACTGCCGTCAGTTGAGCAGACAAATTGAATGACGCGCGTTAGCGCGTTATGATAATTTGTCTGCTCAACTGACGGCAGTTATTGACACGACGACGTCAAAAATAAATCATTCAATGCTTATATTTACATTCCCGTGTTAATGAAATCAATTATTTAATTAAATAAATCGGTATGAATTACAGACCACAGAGGGAGTAAATTAGTAACAGCCAGAACAGCTGATTTCTTAAACCGGTTTAATCTGGTTATCACAAAGACTGTTGAGATAAGCTTAAAAATATAATCCATGAAAAATAACTCTTGAAAATTTGCTTTAAACAATAGATTCAACTTTATTGCTGAATAATTTTAAACCACTGTGTTAAACATGTATGAAATTTAATTATAAACTGATTAAATAGAAACATTAACAATAAATAGTAAATAGCACGGCGTAGTTAAATTCGGTAGAGGCGGTGATGTGGTCACGTGGCGGCCTTTCCTCAGTTGAAGTGAAACGTGCAGTCCTTGAAGATGGAACGAGTAGGACAGAATCCGACTGAAGGATTTACTTCATTTTTGTGGACTGAAGTTGTTGAAGAAATAAGGTTAGTAACTGTTGAAACCCCAGTCTCGGATACAGTACGTAAGGCTGAAACATCCATTGTTGACATGGTTGATGTCGACTCCACATGTTTTCTACCAGCCGCCATTGTTGACAAAGTACTGCTCATTGTTTTCTTTTGGTTAGACGACATCGATCTGTTGTAAGACTTCAATGAGCTTTCGCTTTTATGATTTGACATAAACATGATGTGTCTACTTTCGTATCCAAGGTCGCTAAGATAGGTAATTGCTGTTGCTCTAAGGCAATGGGGGGTATAGTTAGTTTCGACACTTGCAGCTTTGCATATTTCATTTAAGAACTTGCTAAAGGTACGTTTAGAAAGCGGTTTTGCTGCATACCACTTGTCTGTTTCCGGGGTTGCTTCCTTGTAATATTGATTGAAAAGAGAAGTTGCACTTTTTTCTGTTTTTTCAATTAGGAGTTTGAGTAGTTTTACTGGGCAGCAGGTACTTTGAGGAGATGCATACATTCTCTTCTCAGTGTGTCCTTCAACAGCTCTTGCTGCTAGTGCAATACCCCCTTGATGGGTTTTCGGTTGAGTTTCATGATTTAGGGTGACAAACTCTCCAGTTTCATCCTCATTGAACTCAAAACTGTCCATTTTCAGTTGGTGGTGAAACTCCATGCCACGCGTGACAAAATGGATGGAGATGAGATACCACACAGCCTGTCGAAGTATTACTGGTGATGTAGTTGCTTTTTCAAGGTAAGTAGAAATTTTACTTAGGTCATGGGGCTCTATAACTTTTTTATGGGTAACTGGTTGAGACAATCCGAGTCGTGTTCTCTCTTTAAATAAGCCATCGAGAACTCCATTGGCAATTTTAAATTCTTTGTCTCTGATTATGTCTATTTCTCTTTTGTTATCAGTTAGAAATCTGTTAATAGCACATCTGATGTTGATGAGAGAACTTTTGTGATAAAGTTGGTCTTTGCCATTATTTTCAGCGTTAGTTTTAGGTCTTACAGCAATGTAGAAGTGTGACAACCTTTCGGCAAGTGTGTTTGCATCTACAGATATCATATCCAAATTTTCACCATAAGTTTCCATATTCCAGTCTGAATAAAGTAAGAAAGGTACTTGTGAACAAAAAGGCATGTGTGTAACATTTTTGGTCATGTGTTTGATTGCTGTATTTTAAAAAGCAACAAAACTTAGCCTTGAATGAATTTTTACACCTATTGCCACTAACTACCAACAAGTTGTACCTTGAAAAATTTTCATTCCTTTTCGTAGATTCAGCTTGTCTTGATGCAAACAGTCTGTCTATGTCAGTACTTGTTGAGGGTTTAAACCGCTTTGAAGGCGGGCTCTAAAATATGAATTTTAGGGGCAAGTTTATGGTTTGTTATTATAGCAGTTGTTAAATTTTTGCAAAAAAGAATATGTATTTATTATTTATTTTATTTTTATTGTATGTATTTAGACAAACCTTTTGGTGATCATCAATTTTTCCATCTGGATGGAGAGACTGCTCATTGGCATGGGTACATGTATCTACCTCAACCTTATTTATGGTTCCCCAATCTATTGTTTTGAAGATTTCATCATCTTCATCTGTCAGGAAATTTAGTATATCCATGTCCTCAAAGTTGAGGTCAAAATTAGCCATTTATCTTACATATAATAGGACAACAGTGCAAACTATGCAGATAATTGTTTACTGAAGCAGAAGATATTTTTTCATTCGGAACTCCTCTGAGTTCACCATTCATGAATACAGAAAGAACAAGATATCTGTGAGCCAATGCTCACTAGTGATACCCCCGCTCTGATGTGAATATGCAAAATAAGCAATGTCGACATTAAACAGAAAGCTGGCATCCGATTGGTACAGAAATATATCCCACAATATGGCATGCCTAAACAAATAGTGTGTTAAAATTTCTAGCATCTGCGATAAATAGCTGCTGAGAAATCTTTGAGGAAAATTTGTTTGAAAATTTTGGCTAAAAAAAACAAAGTCATTATTTAACGAAAGTTGACGTCCGATTGATACAAAAATATATCCCACAATATGGCATGCCAAAACAAATAGTGTGTTAAAATTTCAAGCATCTGCGATATTTAGCTGCTGAGAAATCTTTGACGAAAATTTGTTTGAAAATTTTGGCTAAAAATAAACGAAGTCGTCGTTTAACAGGAAGTTGACATCCGATTGATACAAAAATATATCCCACAATATGGCATGCCTAAACAAATAATGTGTTAAAATTTCAAGCATCTGCGATAAATAGTTGCTGAGAATTCTTTGACAGAAATTTGTTTGAAAATTTTGGCAAAAAATAAACAAAGTCGTCATTTGACAGGAAGTTGACGTCTGATTGGTACAAAAATATATCCCACGATATGGCATGCCTATACAAATACTGTGTAAAAATTTCAAGCATCTGCGATAAACAGTTGCTGAGAAATCTTTGACGGAAATTTGTTTGAAAATTTTTGCTAAAAATAAACAAAGTCGTCATTTAACAGGGAGTTGACGTTTGATTGGTACAAAAATATATCCCATGATATGGCATGCCTATACAAATACTGTGTAAAAATTTCAAGCATCTGCGATAAACAGTTGCTGAGTAATCTTTGACGAAAATTTGTTTGAAAATTTTGGTTAAAAAATAAGCAAAGTCGTCATTTAACAGGAAGTTGACGTCTTATTGGTACAAAAATATATCCCACGATATGGCATGCCTTAACAAACACTGTGTTAAAATTTCAAGCATCTGCGATAAATAGTTGCTGAGATAAATGCGACAGAAATTTTTGTTACGGACGGACAGACAGACGGACGGACAGACAGACAGACACACAAGGGTAAAACAGTATACCCCCTCTCCTTTGGAGCGGGGGTATAATAAGAGATCAATGTTTTGGGAACTATTTATGTAAATAACATGTAAATTCATACGCAGTGAATAGGTGTTGCATTTAGAGGCATTTAAACATCACAGAATTTAATGGAAAAACACAGTAGAATGTAAATATATGGCCATATTGCCACTCCCTACAGCCTTAAACTCTGACCCAAGGGCCATGAATTTCACAATTTAGAAAGAAGACTTAATGAACATCATTTTCATGCATTTAGTTTTTAACAGATATATTTGGTGGTAGAGAGAAGATTTTCTAAGATTTAATACAGTTTTACTATATGGCCATATTGGCCCCACCCTACAGCCTGAACCCCTAACACAGGGGCCATGAATTTCACAATTTTGGTAGAGGGCTTCATGGATATCATAACCATGCATTCGGTTTTTTTTCCTCACATGTGTGGGAGTGAAGAAGAAGATTTTAAAAAATTTAGCTTTTTTTTTTTGCATATTTGGCCCCGCCCCTGGCATTCCAGGTCTGGGGGTGGTCGACCCATTAATTTCACGCTTTCGATTCTTCTTACCACAGTGATGCTTTACACCAAAAAATGGTAACATTTGGTCTTGTAGTTTGAAGTTAAAAATGTAAAATTGTTAACGCACAAAGCACGACGCACACCGCACGATGACGGACGAAGACCAATTAGGCCACCTGAGTGACTCAGGTGACCTAAAAAGTAAAGAAGGCTGGATGGACAACAAATTAACCATCAGATATATCTAGAATTGTAAGAAATGGTATGTTCAGCTATTAACTATTGTTTAGTAAAGAAAAAAACCCTTAAGCTTTTCCTTTTATTTACGTTTTTTACCTATATTTTTCTTATAGAGTTCCTCTTCTAAAGCAGATCAATACAGTATATTAATGGTCACCACCGTCGAGACCTCGTAATTGGAAAGCTAAAAGGCTTTTTTTAGATATCGTACGAAAACGATATAGTTGCCACTCAAATAGAATGACAGACAGACAGATGATCGGACAGGCTGAAGGACACGCAGGCTCTTAAGTAATACTCACACTTCCTTACATGTAAAAGCGTGGGGAAAACCCAAAAACACACTCAACTTGATTCTTTAAGAAATTAACCAAATTTCACCACTAGATTTGTTTTAATGACAGGAAACGAGTATGTTTTGCTAACACTTAAAATCATTGCCGCGATGTATATATCTTTACACGAAGAAGTACATTTCAACAAGTCATTAAGTTTATAAAATTGTCACATGTTTTATTCTATGACGCATCATTTATGTATTTTTGACACAATGAGCAAAGTACATGTTCATATACTGTATACAGGGTTATTTTCGTCCCGTGTTATTTTTCAATTGCAAACGGTTTCAGCTCGTCTTAAATTCACCCAAGCAATGTTGTGTTTAAAGAGAAATAATTTGGAACGTTGAAATTTGCCCAGTTTTAAATCGCCCACTGACAACGAGGGCGAATTGGGCGAAAATAAAACGGGGACGAATATTTCCCTGTGTACATTAAGAAATTTTCAGAATTCGTGATCTCGCGATCGCACTCGTGCACTGACACTTATTTTCAT
This sequence comes from Magallana gigas, assembly GCF_963853765.1. Lineage (NCBI taxonomy): Eukaryota > Metazoa > Mollusca > Bivalvia > Ostreida > Ostreidae > Magallana > Magallana gigas. The sequence goes on from NC_088854.1 coordinate 29,240,733, forward strand.
ATCAGATCATCAGGAGACAAATCAAAACATGGTTTTCAAAAAATACAATTTAGAAACAATAATAGAATATCACTATGGTAAGCAATGGAGAAATATCACTTGATTAAGGATCAACACGCAAACATCCTGCCCGTTCAACTAGTCCAAAGAATGGTATGCCTATTACGCATAGTTTTACAGATTTTATCAACACTTATTTAAAAGAATGAGAGACTTGTGTTAGTGACCTTTTTTCACACACAATCGTCAAATTTAACAATGATTTATAGAATTTACATGCACTAGTTCATCAGTAGATATTTAGATTTTTTTATTTAAGAGAAAGAGAGAGAAAACTCCAAAGGGCTGACATTGATTAGATAGATAGATAAATAAAAGTAGATATATACATGTAAATATGAATGTTGATTTGGCAAGATTTGTTATTATTTCTACCCCCTTCTAGTGGCGGCAATTTCGTGCAATTGCTTATAGACCGATTGGTATAATTATTAAGCCAACCCCAGATAGACTTTGTAGTATTCAGCATCCGACAAGTGATCCTGTTAATTTATGGTTAGCGAATTCATCGGGCATCAACATGATACCGGGGGCCCGTTTCTCAAAAAGGCCTACGTCCAGGCGTAAGCTTAGTCCGGACTAAATCAGGGACTAAACCTCAAAACCAGACTAAGTTGCGTTTCACAAAAAGGCGAAAACTTAGTCGGGACTAAATTTGGGTTTAAATCTACGCCTGCTAATGGGTAGGCGTATGTCCTTAGTCTGTGCACAAAAATGGCGAGTGTTTTGTTTTTAAGGCAAAATAAACAGAGAATTTTAATTTTTGGTTTGTTATACGTCTTATTAAGGTAAACATTCACCATTTATTGAAATATTTGTACATGTACGTATAACTTTAAAAAATACCTATTGTTCGATATCTGTTCCTATTTTTAAATAGATTAAGATTAAATCAATTTGATAATTAATGGGCTTACCTTATTAAACACATATAATATACATTACTTTTCGTTAATGAAATCTATATTTTAAGTATGAAGAATTAAAGATGGGTATACCCCGATAGATGATATAAACACAATAATTAAAAAGATGCTGTACTTTTAAATTAAACATGTATTCCCCAACAAGATAGATGTATACATAAGTATGAATAGATTATTGATTTTTAAATCAATACTCAGTAAGCATAGACTGGAATTTAATGATCCTAATCAAATTTGAACCTATGAAACGAAACTGATTTCAAAATATTGAGAATACTCCTTTGAATAGGAGCAATTCAAAACGTTTACAGTTGTAATTTGTCCTTGTGTGTTGTTTTATATTCTTTACCTACATGTATACTACTTACAACTTTACAACACGTATACATTCTCATTTTCATTTTTTTACTCCTAGTATCTTAACAAAACCGTATGAAAGCTTCATGTATTTTGAATGTTTATGAACTCGCATTTAGATACATGTACATTGTACAATCAATTTTTGTTAAAATATTACTTAAAATATGTTTTAGAAGCGTGCAGAGTGTGTATCAATTGTAGATCTATTGACATGCGTTTGTCGAGGTTCTTGAAGATTCTAAAATTTCACATGCACACCTTGAATTTTCGGAGCTCAAATTAATTCATTCATTATACCCCCGCTCCGAAGGAGAGGGGGTATACTGTTTTACCCTTGTGTGTCTGTCTGTCCGTCCGTCTGTCCGTCCGTCCGTCTGTCTGTCCGTCCGTAACAAAAATTTCTGTCGCATTTATCTCAGCAACTATTTATCGCAGATGCTTGAAATTTTAACACAGTGTTTGTTAAGGCATGCCATATCGTGGGATATATTTTTGTACCAATCAGACGTCAACTTCCTGTTAAATGACGACTTTGCTTATTTTTTAACCAAAATTTTCAAACAAATTTTCGTCAAAGATTTCTCAGCAACTATTTATCGCAGATGCTTGAAATTTTTACACAGTATTTGTATAGGCATGCCATATCGTGGGATATATTTTTGTACCAGTCAGACGTCAACTTCCTGTTAAATGACGACTTTGTTTATTTTTTGCCAAAATTTTCAAACAAATTTTCGTCAAAGAATTCTCAGCAACTATTTATCGCAGATGCTTGAAATTTTAACACACTATTTGTTTAGGCATGCCATATCGTGGGGTATATTTTTGTATCAATCGGACGTCAACTTCCTGTTAAATGTCGACTTTGCTTATTTTTTGCAAAAATTTTCAAACAAATTTTCGTCAAAGATTTCTCAGCAGCTATTTATCGGAGATGCTTTAAATTTTAACACAGTATTTTTTAAGGCATGCCATATCGTGGGATATATTTTTGTACCAATCGGACGTCATCTTCCTGTTAAATGAGTACTTTGTTTATTTTAGCCAAAATTTTTAAACAAATTTTCCTCAAAGATTTCTCAGCAGCTATTTATCGCAGATGCTTGAAATTTTAACACACTATTTGTTTAGGCATGCCATATTGTGGGATATATTTCTGTACCAATCGGATGCCAGCTTTCTGTTAAATGTCGACTTTGCTTATTTTGCATATTCACATCAGAGCGGGGGTATCACTAGTGAGCATTGGCTCACAGATATCTTGTTTTATTAATTCTAGGATTAAGTGTTCAATTTCCTTCATATTAAACGTCGATTGTAATCCTTTTTAAATAGGTATGGTTTACATGTAATATGGATGATCTTCGTGCATATGCATATGTGTTGTTTATTAGTACTCATTTAACTGAATTGGTATTTAATTACTTGAATTCATGATAGTTTTGTTTCATCATATTTTTAAAGATATATGTATATCAAGGGATGTTTTTTTTTTATTTCGAAGTTGTCGACTTGCAATACAAAAGCGTTGTTTTAGCATTTTACAGCAGTGTGCATTATTTACAAATTTAACTAGCGTGCATTTGTCATACTTGTTTTAATCAAGATACTGTACACAGAGTTATTTTCGTCCCGTGTAATTTCAGCCCTTCTAACAGTTGCAAACAGTTTCGCTCTGTCATGAATTCGCCCAGTCACAGTTGTTACTTAAAAAATTCACCCGCTGACAACGAGGGTGAAATGATTGGAAATTAAACGGGGGCGAATAATCCCCTGTATGCAGTATATATTACTTTCACCCCCCCCCCGGAAAAAAAACAAAACAAAACAATCAATCGATTAAACCTAAAAACAGGAAAGGGAGTTGGGGAGACCCCGGCCACAAATGTTGATAATTTCTGTCTTGTTAATTGTTGACAACATCTTTCAAAACTATTATCATTTGAATCGCAGAAAATCAAGAATCGTTTCCATGTCACTGTCTACATTTTTTCATTATTGGAACAGAGGATGGAACTTTTCTTCCTTTTGTAGACATGGACAAGGTTCGTTATACAGTAGATATTTTCTATTTCAGTTGGTTGCTGTTTATAACCTATGGGCATATTATTTTCTATAAATAATATAGTGATAGGGTAAAAAAGAATCAAGCCTTATCCCAGCATCTGAAAGTGTCTAAATATCTACATGAAGCATACTTATCATTCTGCAGATGTATGCGGGTATATCTACTGTACCCTGTCCCTGTATTCTATAAATATTTGAAGTTTACACGAACATTGGAGTTAATTTCTATGTATTGTTTCGTTCAATTAATATGTACGATTGTGCCTCAACATCATCTACAATTCATTGAATCATATATTTGGTTTGTGAATCCTCTTATATATGCCTTTTTCATATCAACTGTTTTCTCTAAAATTTCATTATGTTAAGAAGTGTATAGGCATGTGTTCTACTTTCACACTGTTATGAGCGACTTGAACTATGCACAGTGGTATAGAATAGCATGTGTACTTTCAGGACATGTACTATATATATGAATTGGAAAATTGATCCACCACATATAATCATAGCCTCAAAGCAAAACAAAATAGGATATGCGCATGCTTAGTACTCAGCGGAGATGTCTAAGTTCTTCTACATTTAAACCCTAACTTACGCCTCTTTCAGAAACGCAACTTAGACCCGACTAAATATTGGCGTAAGTTCGTTAGTCGGACTAACTTAGGCCCAGACTTACGCCTTTTTGAGAAACGGGCCCCTGGGGCCCGTTTCTCAAAAAGGCCTACGTCCAGGCGTAAGCTTAGTCCGGACTAAATCAGGGACTAAACCTCAAAACCAGACTAAGCTGCGTTTTACAAAAAGGCGGAAACTTAGTCGGGACTAAATTTGGGTTTAAATCTACGCCTGCTAATGGGTGGGCGTAGGTCCTTAGGCTGTGCACAAAAATGGCGAGTGTTTTGTTTCTAAGGCAAAACATACAGAGAATTTTATTTTTTGGTTTGTTTTATGTGTTATTAAAGAAAACATTCACATTCATTTAAATATTTGTACATGTACGTATAACTTTAATAAAAAATACCTATTGTTCGATAACTGTTTCTATTTCTAAATAAATTAAGATTAAATCAATTTGATAAATAATGGGCTCACCTTATTAAAAGTATGTAATATACATTACTACTCGTAATGAAATTTATCTCAAGTGTGAAGAATTGGTATATCCCGATAAATGATATAAACACAATAATTAAAAAGATGCTTTATTTTTAAATTAAATATATATTCCCCAACAAGATAGATGTACATGTATATAAGTACGAATAGATTATTGATTTTTTTAATCAATACTCAGTAAGCATGAACTAGAATTTAATGTTTCTAATCAAATTTGAACCTGTGAAACGAAACTGATTTCAAAATTATGAATAGGAGCAACACAAAACGTTTACATTTGTAATTTCTCCTTGTGTGTGGTTGTTTGTTCTTTACCTATACATGTATTACTGAAAACTTTACAACACGTATGCATTCTCATTTTAATTTTTTTACCCCTAGTATCATTACAAAACCGTATGAAAGCTACATGTATTTTGGAATGTTTATCATAATGAACTCGCATTTAGATACAATCAATTTTTGTTTGTTAAAATATTGCTTAAAAATATGTTTTAGAAGCGTGCAGAGTGTGCATCAATTTTAGATCTGTTGACAAGCGTTTGTCAAGGTTATCGAATATTATAAAATTTCACATGCACACCTTGAATTTTTGGAAATCAAATTCATTAAGGATGACGTTTACTCAGAACGAAACAAAATTCCACTGATGATAATGAAAAACCAACTATTGTGTGTTATAGACCTTTTATTGTAGTGATAATTTTTATTTTTAAAAAAGTAGGTCAATGACCTACTTTTTGAGTCAATGGCCATTGTATATTTTTGGAAAATTAAAGGAAAATCCCTGAAAGTTTTACACTATGATTGAGATTTTCTTAATTATGAAAATAATACAAATTGCTCAACACTTTTGAAAATGAAATACAATTTATGAATGACAATGACATTAAATACACACAAAGCATTAAGTTTTCGTTCACAATTTTAATAAATATTCCAGTCCGAATTTCCTCTATCACTTTTCAAATTCCTACCCTTTTTTGATCCAATTTTACAAAAAATTGAATGATGATAATACAAAAACATTTATAGTATTAAACTACTAATATTGATCTCATTCTGTTGGCATATAATTTATATGAGGTCAATGATCAAAATTTTGAGATATGGTGTCTTTTCTTGTTTTTAAGCATATTTCAATATTTTTTAAATTCGGGCCATACAGTTATTATAATGAATAAATGAGGTAAAACTAATAGAAAATATGCAAAATTATATAGACTAATATATAAAATCTTAACTTTTAATATTAGAGTACTTCCAAAAACATTTTAGCAGAAAACAAAATCTGCAAAATTTAGTTCGAATTTCCTCTGTTTGGCTAAAAGTCTATTTTTGTTTTGGCATAATTCCATAATATAGTAGAAATATCGAATGTTATGTCAATAATAATTCATCTCACAGATACTTTTTGTGTTTTGAACAAATTTTACTCATGACATTGAACTTTATAACAATCCGAATTTGAGAACTCAAACCCTGAGTAAACAACACCCTTAATCTTATTAATTCTAGGAAGAAGTAATCAATTGCGTTCATATTTAACAACATTTGTGGCCGGGGTAACTCTTTTAAAATAGGTATGGGACACATGTACTAGTACTATCGATGATCTTCGTGCATATTCATATACATTGTTTATTTGTACTCATTTAACTGAATTGATCTTTAATTACTTGAATTTATGATAGTTTTGTTTCACCATATTTAAGATGTACGTATATCAAGGGATTTTTGTTTATTTCGAAGTTGTCGACTTGCAATACAAAAGCGTTGTTTTAGCAGTTTTACAACAGTGTGCATTTTTTACAAATTAAACTAGCCTGCATTTGTCATACCTATTATATAAACAATTGTATACACCCCCACCCATATAACCCAAAGCAGATAAAGAAAAAAGTATAACTCACATGCGATTGTTAAAACCGCAAAGATGCAAAATGTCTTATACGGAAGGGAATAGGGGATTTTTGTATGCCTTTTCCATTAAACTTGTAAAAACCTTTTATTTATAAAACTTTCTTTAAATAGGAAGGGTGTTCTTAGATAACTGCTTTTATATCTTTATTTTAATCAAGATATTGTATACAGGGTTATTTTGGTCCCGTGTAATTTCCGTCCTTCTACACTGCAAACAGTTTCACTCTGTCGTGACTTCGCCCAGTCACAGCTGATACTTAAGTTACTTAATATTAGATATTGAAAATCAACATAAACTCGCCCGCTGACAACGAGGGTGAAATGATTGAAAATTAAACAGGGCAAATTATTCCCTGTTTATGGTGTATATTACTTTCACCCCCCCCCCCCCCCCGAAAAAACCCCAAAACAACAATCGATCGATTAAACCAAAAACAGGAAAGGGAGTTGGGGAGACCCCGGCCTCAAATGTTGATAATTCCTGTTTTGTTAACTGTTGACTATTAATATCTTTCAAAACTATTATCATTTGAATCGCAGAAAATCAAGAATCGTTTCCATGTCATTGTCTGCTTTCTTTTAATATTGGAACAGAGGATGGACAAGGTTCATGTAATATTATTTATACAGTAAATATTTTCGATTTCAGTTGGTTGCTGTTATATTCATGGTCATATTATTTTCTATAAATAATATAGTGAATTGGTAAAAGATAATCAAGCCTTATCCCAGCATCTGAAAATGTCTAAAAATCTACGGTGTCTATGAAGCATACTTCTCATTCTGCAGACGTACTGGGGCATATCCACTGTACCTTGTCCCTGTATTCTATAAATATTTGAAGTTTACACGAACATTGAAGTTAATTTCTATGTTTTGTTTCGTTCAATTAATATGTAAGATTGTGCCTCAATATCATCTACAATGCATTTAATTGTCACATATTTGGTTTCTGAAACCTCTTATATATGCCGCTTTCAAATCAACTGTTTTTCTCTAAAATTTCATTATGTTAAGAAAAGTATCTATAGGCATTTGTTGAACAGCTTGAACTATGCACTTTCAGTGGTAAGGTATAACATGCGTACTTTCGGGTACTACATGTACTATGGATTGGAAAATTGATCCACCACATATAATCATAGCCTCAAAGCAAAACAAAATACGATATGCGCATGCTTAGTACTCAGCGGAGATGTCTAAGTCTTTCGACATTTAAACCCTAACTTACGCCTCTTTCAGAAACGCAACTTAGACCCGACTAAATATTGGCGTAACTTTGTTAGTCGGACTAACTTGGCCCAGATTTACGCCTTTTTGAGAAACGGGCCCCAGGAGTTTTATACCGGCACTAAGCCAAAACCAAGGACAGGTCTTTCAAAATGAATGATTCATCTTAGTAGACAAGATTTTAATCAACCCTTTTGTCACTGCATACACTCTTGTGGTAATTATCAGAGGACTTCCACTTAATGGTGGTTGGCCAATATGTGTGCTTGTCTGTCATGCAGAAGAAAAGAAATGATAAATGTAAACAGTATATACTAAATTTCATAACATGTTATATATCAATGCAGAAACAGATTATGTACAAGATTGCAACTTGATGCGACCCCTTATTTATTAGCGTACGTAGTCCGAGTTCGATGTCGCTCAACGCTGAAAATGTTTATTACATCTAGAGGACGTGCGTACGCCCTTTTCAAGAGATGCATTGATAGAATGCATTATGATAAGGGATGTCAACGATTACTCAAGTACTCAACTATGCTAGGTCATATCGATCATCGACTAACATTTTCTAAGTCGATTACTCGTAATAAAGGAAAAGAAAAATTAAAACATTTATTTATTTTCTTCATTCATCAGTTTTTAGGTCAACAAGTCGTAAAGTTTTAAGTGAAATGAGATTGTCATGTTTTATTCTTGATATAAACATGAGATGCATATATACAGTGCAGCATAGATAAACGAAAATTTTATCAAATTAATCATTTAAAAGTTTGATTTATTTATTTATTTTTTATTTTTTATATCTTCTTATTTCTTTTTAGAGATGTTAGAAAAGTCTAAAAAAAAAAAAAAAGAAAGTGAAGGGTTTGCGTGAAAGAAACCATTTTTGAAAATTGTATAAAGTTGTTTCGTACTAGTAGAATTTAAGCAATAGAGGCCCCACTCCGCCGTCAAAGGTCAACAACACTTGTGCTTCAATCCGTGTAAACAGCGTGCCTGCTAGATGGCATGGTGTAGAAAAAAAAAGAATTTTGTGAATTTAATTCATTTTTACTACATGTATTATAATATGAGATATCAATAGAGCCATCTGTATTTTTAGAAACATGTTGAGACTTCCTTGACTTTATTCACTTCCCTAGAGTAGATTTTTGAAGAAATTATGCATTTTCCCCAAATAATTAACTCTACCGAAACACTAAAATTCTCACAAATATTATGCTTTGTGAAGAGTCCTTCCTGTTCGTATATCATGCACTCTATAAACCTGCGTGGATTTTGCAGAGTTCATCAAGATTTAAGTTTTTTTTCTTTAGATTTTTTGGGTTGGTTTATATGTCATTTTATTTAACTAGACCATATGAAAACTAAACTATTTTCTTGATATGTGGAAATACAAAATAAACAAAAATCAAAAAAATAGTTCTAGTGTTGCAAATTTTCGTCTAATAGGATAAAATTTACGAGCGCTTTTCTAACATTTCATTACATCTGAGTTAGAAACATTTTTAATTTATTGAAAAATCACTCATTTGCACAGCAAATTCTTACAATTACAATTATATTTTACATTCCACTGAATGGAGATCAGAAAGGTAGTTTTTTTTTCTTACGGAGATTTATAATGGGTAATGTTTACATCTTTTTCTCCGTTCGAAAATATTCATAACACCTCGCACAATTTTTTAACGTAATCATTTGGGTAATTTTCATTTGTTTGCAAAGCAAAATCCCCGATGACTATGTTTTTTGGGTTGCGTATTGAAACATGAAGCGGTAGAGGTGGCCTCTCAAAACAGATAATCTGGACTGCTTTTGTTCTAGTACATAAACGTAGTTCGGGCACAAATGTATTTATAATAATCGAGATAATGATCAAAAAGTGGTTGAATCAGAACTTGGGACAGAGTAAACCTATTGTATAAAGTAACTCATAAACATTTCACCTCGTTAATTATCGACCTTTCCTTGGAATATAGTATGAAATAACAGAGTAATTTATCACTGTTTTTCACTGGCAAAAGGAAAGTACAAATACAAGCATAGCCGAGAGTAGTGATGAGGAGAATGTAAGATCGGAGGAGTCAAGGGGAAGAGGGAGAGGGAGAGGAAGAAGAAGGGGTGTGAGAGGAGGAGTCAGAGGTGTGAGAGGAACCAGAGGACCAGGAAGAGGCAGATCAAGAGGAGGCCGTGGCCAAGGACCAAATCGAGACACAAGAGCATTAAAAGCAATCAACAGACGGACATATGTTCTACAAGTAAGAACTTTACTTCAAAATAAAAGTTGATTTAGTTAAGCAATAGTATTCCAAAGTCTGTTTAGAATAATTCACTCACTTATTTCTTAAGATTAATTGAACGTTTTTATGTCAAAATTTGAGCATATGCAATGCAATATTTAATTTTGAATTGTGTTGCTTGGCACATGGTAAGTTGATCTTTTCATCCAATGTTGAGTTGTAGGATGATACTGCCAAGATGGGATTGGAAGAGTTGCGACAACTTTGCCTTAAGATGGCTGAGAAGCATCCGGGCCTTGTCAACGACATCTTAAGGCCAGCACCTCAACAAGGAGGGTATCATCCGCAGCCTGGAGACTGGTGTGTGTGTGAAAAATGCAGGGAAATGTCCATAGATGTTGAGAAGGTGTGCTGTATAAAAGAGAGATGCATTACACTTTTACCAGTAAGATTGTACTGAATAATTGTTTTTTCAAAGAATCTCCATAAAACCACATGAATAAAGCAAAAAATCATACAATGCTTGCTTGACGCCTCAACTTTAAGGTCACCTGAGAAAACTCAGGTGACCTATTGCTATCCGTTTTCGTCTGTCGTCGTGCGTTAACAATTTAACATTTTTAACTTCTTCTTTAAAACTACAAGTCCAGTTGTTACAATTTTGGTGTGAGGCATTTCTTTAGTAAGAGGAATCTTAATTGTAAAATTCACTACCGGGGCATCACAAGTGGGGCCAAATATGCAAGAAAAAGCCAAAATTTCAAAAATCTTCCTCTCTACTATAACACAAGTGAGGAAAAAAACTGATTGCATGGTTATGATGTCCATGAAGCCCTCTTCTAAAATTGTGAAATCCATGCCCCCTGGGTCAGGGGTTCTGGCTCTAGAATGGGGCCAATATGGCCATATAGTAAAAATATATCAAATCTTAGAAAATCTTCTTTCTACTCCCATATATATTTGTTATAAACTAAATGCATGATTATGATGTCCATGAAGCCCTCTACCAAAATTGTGAAATTCATGGCCCCTGGGTCAGAGGTTCTGGCTCTAGGGTGGGGTTAATATGGCCATGTAATAAAAATGTATTAAATCTTAGAAAAACTTATTTTCTACTCCTTTATATATATTTGTTAAAAACTAAATGCATGATTATGATGTCCATGAAGCCCTCTAACAAAATTGTGAAATTCATGGCCCCTGGGTCAAGGGTTCAGGCTCTAGGGTGGGGCCAATATGGCCATATAGTAAAAATCTTTAAAAATATTCTTTACCTCCAAACATGTGGGCAAAAACTGAAAACATGGCTAGATATCCACTAACTCCTCCACCTAAATTGTGAAATTCATGGCCCCTGGGTCAGAGGTTCAGGACATGGGGGGGGGGGGGGCGGCAATATGGCAATGTAGTGTTAATGCATATAATGTTTTTAAATTCTCTTCATTATTCCCACACATCTGCATGAAAAACTGACGTCATTATTATGTTTACTAGGAAGTCCTCTACTAAAATTTTTAATTTCATGTCCCCTGGAATATGGGTTTTGACTCTAGGACAGGGCCAAAATGGATGTATAGGTGTTAATGCATATAATGTTTAAAAATTATCTTCTTTACCCCCACAGACCTGAAATGTGAAAGGAAAACTGAATTCATGATTTTGTAGATCAGATTTTTAAGTCATCATCATCTTCTTCATCAGCATCCACTTCTGACTAATGCATGGAGATGTCAATTGACAAACTACAACAAAATAGTAATAAGTACTTTTGTAGGACAAGCAAAACAGATGTACTTTTATAAATAAATCGAAAAAAAAAACACAGAAGGGGAAAGAAGTAAAAGCGCAACGCTCATAATAAGAAATGCATGTTGAATTTACAAACTATTACACCACATGTGCAGAACTGAGAAAAAATAGCTCTTCATGATCACATACACAAGATGATCAAATGAATGGTAAGGATGATTTTAAATATACATGGGCATATTTGTCAAATGGCGACCCAACATCGAAAGAAGGCATGACGGGAAACATGGAAGGAGTAAGTCACAATGCACATTGTCTAAATGAACTACATGCACTGCATCACTGAAGTGTCACTCCCCAAAATAACTTGATACTTATTCGAGGAAGATGTTTGTGTTGTGATTACAGGATTTAGTTTTTATTTCTCATTATGAACTGACAGACCATGAGGAAAGTTTCTAAATTAAGGTAATTTAACAAATTTTTTAATATCTTAACTCTTCAAAAAAAAACCTATATTTTGATTCTTGTATTGGTGAAAAGGAATGACATAAACGTTCTTACAACAATACAGTTTTGAAAATTCTTCCGCATTTGATAGACATTTCCAAGGTAGAGTTACATCGAACTCGGACTTGTCCTACGTACGCTAATAAATAAGGGTTGGTATGAAGTTTTTAAAAAAAATTGCGAACTTGTTCATAATCTTTTTCTGCATTGATATATAACACGTTATGAAAGAACTTTAGCTATAGAGAATGGGCCCCTTTTCAGTGCCGTTTTTATGTAGAAAGTATCAATAAATAGCTTTTTCCCGTAATATTTAAGCACTGATGGATACTTCTGAATTATGTGAACGCTTAACCTCACAAAAAAGCATATATTTTAAACAATGGAGGATTTTTTAATGCCTACTAGACTTTGACCCGTGCGTGCACGGGTTGACATTGCATATGATATCGGGCATTTACAAAATAGATACATCGAAACACCGTTTATTGTTGACATTTGCATAACCAAACTTCAAGCGTACAATAATGCTATTAATTTCACTACACTCTGCTGAGTTGGAATTATCTAACTGTGTCTCGGAAAATGCTTTCATTACAGTTAAAATGCCTCCCATGTAGCAGAAAATTGCAGAATCGCTCCAAAACGATTTTGGAGAAAATCAATAAAGTTGCATTGAAAATAGCAGTCAAATTGTTCACAACAATCCATTTTGAAGCTGTATATACCTTTCTTTGAAAAGTTTAATTCTATAATTGCAGAATTCAACATATTTCAACAACGTTTTTTTATGTATCCATGTACCATGTTGACATTCGAAACTCTCGGGAATTTTTATAGTAAATGCACTGTCTTAGAGTTATCTCCCGTATTTTCTTTGATGAACAGAAAAAAAAATTCCAATTAAAAATTAGCACACATTTGTTTTATCGTTTCCAAGTTTATCCATGCAAATGTGTTATTGTGGAAAAATAAAATAAAGAGCCTCCCGTGATTTAGCGTGAATGTAATGCGCATGCGCAAGATTGTAAAATTCAAAAAATTCAGATGATTTCCGGAATTTTTTGAGAAATTTTCGTTGATTATTAATTAATTAAGCTTGATTGAGAAAAAATAAAATCAAATTAGTAATCTTCAAGTACCAATTATGTTTAAAATATATAAAACAAAAGACAGTACTCTTCCTATTTATCGGTATGAAAGCTAAAAAATTCGAGTCTATTATTTTAATATAGTAGTATAAGTAGATAATCTAAATCCGGAAAAAACATACTGAACTTATTTGAATTGTGTCTATTTAAATCAGTTGGTGGATCGATTTGCGCGTTTGCTAAATTATACTTTATGCGTTATTTTATGTCTGGAGAAAAATCAAATAAAACTTTGGTGTTGCATACTACCATAATGGTTAACTATCTCTCGCTTGCTATCGGAAAACCCTTGAAATTCACATACATATTTCATTTTTTAAGTACCAGTCTACTGTTGTATAAACTTCTCATTTTCACGGAAGTTCTCTCTTTTCTTCAAGTTTGTACACGGTTAGGCTGACAGTTAACAAATGCTTTGAAATGAATGTCCGTCCTCGATTTACTATACAAAATTACGAATGTTGGCTGACCACTAATAACTTGTAAAGCTTCGTGCTTTTAATGTTCATAAAAATCAGAGCTAAAACTTGTTGATTTTTTTAGTTTATATATCAATAGATGATGTGAGATAAAAAATTATGCTTAATTTAAATCTTCATTCTTTTCATTTAATACCGGGGCCTATAAGTGCACTTGTCCTTTAGTATATACTTTTTCATTCATCATGTGTTTTCTTCTGACTAACAGACAAGCACACATATTGACCAACCACAAGATGCAAATAGCGCGATACATTTGCATTTTCCGACTTCCATGTTCACTCTGTATTTTTTATTTAGATTTTATTTTCTACATTTTCTCTACTGATGTGCAAGTTATGTAATTATTTCCACACAAGTGTATGTAATGACAAAAGGGTCTCTATTGGTAAAGATGAATCATTCGTTTGAAAGAGTAGTCCTTGGTTTTAGCATATTGCCGGTATAAAACTCAGTGTATGGATATCATTTTGATGTCCGATAAACTCCCTAACCATGGGTGCACAGGATCACTTGTTGGATGCTGAATACTACAAGGTCTTTCCAGGGTTGGCATTGATAAATTTACCAATAAATATTTAAGCCATAATTGCATGAAATTGCCATCACTAGAAGGGTGTGTAGAAATAATAGCAAATATTACCAAATAAACATATCTATCTATCTATCTATCTATCTATCTATCTATCTATCTATCTTAGACTATCTATCTATCTATCTATCTATCTATCTATCTATCTATCTATCAAATATTACCAAATAAACATATCTATCTATCTATCTATCTATCTATCTATCTATCTATCTATCTATCTATCTCAACCTTTTGAGATTCTCTCATTCTCTCTCTCCTTAATAAAAAAGCCCCTATATATCTAATGATAGACTAGTACATTAAAATTATATAAATCATTGTAAAATTTGATGAGTTGGAAAAAGGTCACTAACACAAGTATCTCAATCTTTTAAAAAATTGTTGTTAAAATCTGTAAAACTATGCGTAATGGTCATATACTTTGAACTGGTTGAATTGGCAGGCTATTTGCGTGTGTATCCTTAATCAAGTGACATTTCCTCATTGCTTATCATAGTGACATTCTATTATTGTTTCTAAATTATTTTTTTAGACCAACTTTTGATATGTCTCATAATAATTTAATCTAAAAATAAGGTCAGTGTACAATCTCGAGATCAAGAAATCTGGAAATGTCAAGCAATTGTAGGTTCCCATACCAGAAATAACATAATTTCCAAATAAATATGTTATTAAAGTCATTGTTTCAATAAATAAAGCTTTTTCAGACCAGTAGCACCTTTTTCAGTAGAAAATATTTTACTTATCCTTTTGGAAGATATTGAAAAAAAAGAAGTTACCGGATGTCTAAATCTAACAAAACCGCAAGCATATATAAAACAACTTTAATAAATATTCTTTAAAGGTTAATATATTTATTGTACTCAAACTACCAGTTATAATCTCAGAGTCCTTGAAATTTTCCTATGTAGCTACATGCGCATTTTTAAAGCGCTAAGCATAGTTAAGGGCTTCATTGCCGTTATACTTGTACTTCCGGTTTATCAAATAACCGCCCATATGAGAAGAAATATACATCATTTAAACTTGTATGGGAACCAGTATCAGGGGTTAACGCACATAGTTGCACGGGCTTTTGTGAATCTAAGGTCCAGGTTGCTTACGTACATCATTGCAGGGGCTGTCACGAAGTGATAAGAAAATATAGTGCCTAAACAGAAGTTGAAATATAGAAAAATCTAATCGATTCTTTTTTACTAAGCTTCTACAAAGTAAATTCCCTTTAGAACCAAGCTAGGTTAGAGCTTTTCAATACTATCAGTAATTTGATTTTCTGATATATGTATAAAATCATATGATTTTAATTTATAAATGCGTTGTCCCTGAGTTTCACGCAAAAAATATATATGCGAGGTATCACCGGATGCGATGGGGGAAAATTCAGCATGCACATGAGCTAGGCTGTTTCCTGTGCGGAATTATGAGAAGGTCAGGGAACCAGGGTAAGACAAGACTCGAGATTCATGCCATAAACACAAGTTAAAGTTTCAAGGCTCTGAGATAATAAAGGTGTCAGTAAACAAAACAAAAGCGAGGTATTCCTTTTAAGAAATATATTTTCTTCCACATATTTAGCATAAATCGTGATGTTTTGTTGTTTTCTAAAATACCTTATCTTTACTTTTGGGCAAGTCTAATGTACTTCCGAATACAATTTTACGCATATAAAGCAAAATATGATTGATAAATATTTGACTGTTACTGCATAGTTACACGTAACAAAGTCAAGCAATGCGTACATGTAATGTGTGTGCTAATAGTGAAATTCGCCAAATGCCTAATCCTATACATGTATTCTTTACTAATATAATTCATAATAATGTTAAAGGTATCGACCCTTTAACTTCTTAGGTAAAAGGGTCAGAGATATACATGTACGTGATACAACATTAGAGGTCTCCCCTGTAATTGTCATAATATAAAAGCGGGGGTTTATATTTAAGTCGTTGAAATCTTGTATAACCTTAAGGCTTTCATATTTCTGTGAGAGACAATGCATATGGTCCATGTATTACAGTCCTTCTTTAAAGGACTACAGTCCTTCTTTAAAGGACAACAACTTGTTTCCTAGTATATGGGGACTTGTATTAATATACTGTTTACAAAAATGTAAGTCTAAATATTTACTTAAATACTCTGTGCCTAGTGTTCTCTAGTAGAACCAGAGAAAAAAAAATGCAGTAGATGCAATTTACACGTAATGTACAGTCGATCGTTATCAAATGTAATTGTACACTTTTTTTTAAACAAATGACACAAAAGTTCACATTTACACTATTATTTCAGGAATGGAAGGATCCAAAACGTTATTTTTTCAGCATAAAATTTTAATGCAAATACATGTGTTTTAAACAAGCTAATTAGCCGCTTTCCAGTGCTAGCAGTACTTTGATTGTTTGTTATAAGTTTTGTTCCTTGCAATTTCATATAAATAACTTCACAAAATTATATAATACTTAAAACTATATTATGCATTATCTTGAAAATATGTACTTCACAACGGATATGTTTTGGTAAAAATGTCAATTATTTTGGATAATAAAACCTCTATATATTTTAGATAAAGTTGATAGGATTCAATTAACCAATGAACAACGTGTTCTGCATTTTTATGTATAAAGAATAATCAGGAAATAATATTCGTAAGTACTGAACACCATGTATATTTTGAAATTTTTTGAATTTTTTAGCAATCGTGAAAATCTTTTATAAATTACTGAAAAATAACACTATGAATTTTAAAAATCTTTTAAAGAAAATCTTTTAAAGAAAAATTATTACTAAAAAAACAAAACAAAAGATCAACAACCTCAAATCGAAAAATACGTAACATTATTACATTTAACATTAAACATTGCTTTTTCCGCTCATGAACTCGGTATTAATAATACCATATCTGAGAGATAAAACTTTCGAATTATTCTGTTGTTTATTTCGCATGCACGCACATACGCACGCACGCACACTAACTTTAATCATTGTCATAATGACACAAAAAGTTATAAAACAAACTTGCTTGAATATTGCCTTCATCGGTTAAAATTTGTTTAACTTATACGTGGTATTAAGAGCTTACGAAGCTGCAGCTGGACTTTCTAACCACAAAAATAGACTTCCTTAAAAGCGTATATTTATCAGTTCTGTTCTAACCACAAAAATAGACTTCCTTAAAAGCGTATATTTATCAGTTCTGTTCTGGAATGTTAACAACTGCTAAAAATGTCCCGAAATAATAACGACTTTGTAGATGACCTTCACATCTATGATGTTATTCTGTTAATTAGAATGCTGGTTAAATCTAAACGATTGTTTTGAGAGGGAAGAAAGACTTTTGTTGAGTTGATCCACAAAATTAGTTGTGATTTTTTTTTGAAAATCATAATTCATATATTACTCATATATATTTGCTTGCTATCTATATACAAGTAAACGCGTTGTATTTAAATAAAAAAGAAAGGACAGATGTTTTCCGATATTAAAAGAAAAATGTTTCAAAAGGTCTCGTCTATAAAACGAGACGTTGTAACGCTAGCTAATTTCTGTTTGGCTTTTATGAAATCGTATTGATGGGGTTTGTAGTGACTGATTTCGAACCAGGTGTAAAGCAAATAATAAACCCCCTAGAAAAATAACCCGCGGTAATTTTTCTACGTAAAGACTCTCGGTCATAATTTTATTTTGAAAAATGATACTTTTGCCTAAAAAGAAATGTCATTTTCATATGAATGAGCACGTTGTAAGCAAACAAAAGTGACCATTGTAGACTATACTCTATCTCAAGATATACTCGACATCATATTTTTCTCAAATTACTCGATATTTTTAAATACCTCAGGGTTCAAACGATGTTCATTTAAAAGAATGAAAAAAAAAAAGATTTCTTCTTAGAAACGCTTCCTCTAGCTCATCAGGTTTCAACACACGGCTGAAAAATGTGATGTTTACGGGGATTTTGTATTGCAACAGACCCGGATTATAACGCTGAAAAATTGTGCAAGGTATTCCGAGTAACTTCCGAATGGAGAAAGTATGTCAACATTCCCCAGTATAAATCTCCAGAAGAAATCAGAAATCTGAATTTCTCGAGTTTGTTTTGACCATATTTTACTGATTGCTCAAAAGGATCAGAAACAAGTACTAACAACTTACTTGTTCTCCTTAGATTTAACAGTATAAGATTCAGTGAAAAATAAAAATATATGAATGAAATTACCTAAGATATTTTCCCTTTCATTTTTTTAGTTGTACGTTTTTCACTGGAATGGATTGTGTACTTTTTAAAATTAAAAATCGTCCAATTGTGCTGCATAAATATTTGGGACAGATAAGTATGACCCTCTCATATATATCATTTATATGTACTGTAGTCTCTACAATATTGTATTTTTATTTAAGTAAATAGAAACTAACACGAAATTATAAATCATTTATTAAGGATGACGTTGATTCAGAATAAAAAAAAGTCCACTGATGATAATGAAAAACCATCTACACTTTGTATTGTATGTTAAATATAGACCTTTGGTTAAAGTGTAATTTTTCCTTTTGAGTTAATGGTCATTAAATATTTTTTGAAAATTAAGAAAAATCCCTTATAATGTATCTTTAATGCTTTGTCAAAATTTAAGAGTCAGATAGTGAGTTATAAGCAAGATACGGAGTTTGGAATTCTTTGTTTTGTAAACAAAGCTCGAGCTTTGTTATTGTTTAAATATGTGTTTTATTGTTTAAGTTTCAATCAAACGTTGCTTCTTCTATTGATAATATATTTAATAAAAACACTGAATAGGTTTGCCTTGTTTCCCACGAGTTATTATGCCAAGGAAATGGTTATAATCCATACTTTACATTATTTGTAAAAAAAATAACTCCGGCTTTGTTTACATAACAATGAGTTCTTACCTCTGTATCTCCCTTATAACTTAAATTCTAACTTTCAAATTATGGTGATTCATTCAAAATCATTTTATTTATTAAAAAAAAATTGTTCATAATCCTGTCCATCGTGTCTATTTTTCTTTTTCTTTTTTATTATTTACAATGATTTAGGAATGCATTTCAAATGATCAAATGAAATTTGAGAGTCGTTCTTTAAGTTAGGAGCAAGATACAGAGCTTACAATTCTTTGTCATGTAAACAAGACTCGTGTCCTGTTTTTGTTTACATAGGTTTAATATACCAGTAAATTTTTTTTAACACATTCATAGTTTTAAATTGGAATTCTCACTTCAACATTCAAATTGTAAACAAATGCTTTGTTTACATAGCAAATAATTGTAAGCTCTGTAACTCGCTCATAACTCTACAAATGACACACAGATTTTGATTGTCTGATAAAAATGCCTAACTGAAGCATTGTAAACATTAAAATCGGAAAAATAAAATATCAGGATCATGCCTAGAAAGATATGGTGTCTTTTATCTTTTTTAAGCATTTTTCATTTTTTTTGCACTGCCTGCCATACGATTAACTTAATGAATAAGTGAGATAAAACCAACATAAAATATGCCAAGTTATAATGAATAACATATAAAATTTATACCGAATTTCCTCCGTTTTGCTATAAGTCCATTTTTGTTTGAGCCTTTTTCCATAATACAGTGAAAATATCAAATGCCATGTCTAAAAAATTCATTTAAAAAATACTTTTTGTGTTTAGAACAAATTTTACTCAAGGCATTGATCTTTATAACAATCCGAATTTGATAACTCAAATCCTGAGAAAACAACATTCTTAATTTTTAAAATATAGTCACTGTAAAACGAAATTCTGTTAAGTGGCGATGAAAGAGAGACTCTGGATTAGTCATGAATTATACTTGCATTGAGCACTGTATTTACTTTCACATAAAATTACAACTGAAACTCTGTATACACATAAAATAAAATTTTTAAAGTGAAATCGTGTCATGCAATTTTCTTTACTTATCAACGATTTTATACAACATTTTCTTTTTTACAGCAGGGGTCATTATCTCGAGGGGTGGTGGGGGGTGGTGATCGTTTCTCTTTGTGTGAAAAATGACCCCTTTATTCATTGTACGGCTGGCGGTCATTAGTCTACGTCGAAAAATGACTCCCGGTCATTAATTTATGGAACTATATTATAGTTAGGATCTATTTTCTTGATAGTCATAATTCGGTTCTAGGGGCGTTAATCTCATTAATTGGGCTATTTCATCATTCTACAAGTTAGCTGATTACCAATCTCAAACCTTGTATTCAAATTGTAGATTAAAGGAACATTTCTATTGCTTTGAAGTGGTAAAGTTTATATTGATATTTAATCTAAAGAAAACCCAAGAACATGGAAGAAACTGCTCTTGCTTAAAACAAAAAAGATACCATCTACTATTGCGGTCGAAAACAGAAGTTAAGGGGCTGGTTTTATGTTTCTTAAATGTCAATAAATATGTCTAATGTTGTCCACCCCTTCATTATCTGTGTTTTCAATTTGATTAGAATAGTAATTAATTTATGTTTGGCTGAGCGAAGCGAAAAGGAACAAAGAGGGTAATCAGACTAATCCGGGATTTATACGTTTAATCTTAACTTTTACTTTGTCATAAACACATGCTATCCTAGGTACATGTAGGTGCGCACTCGCTTAAAGTTTTTTTGATCGATTATTTAAAATATTGAAAATTTTATTTCAACAATCAAGTTTTTGTTACTTAAATATGAATAATATTGCTTTTTCTCTTTAAGATGACTGTGTTCATTGTTGAGTAAACATACAGTACAAATAAACGCTGTTCTTATTTAGAACATAGCGTGGATCACTAGAAAATGTTACACTTGATTTTGAATTAGAATAACCAATTGCAAATTAAATACATTTTTTTTAAACATTATAAGGTTGGTAAAAAAACAACCTTATGTATTATTTTGTTGAAAGTTGACCATTTGTACAAAACAACAGGTTTACACATGTAAATGGTAGACAAGGATGGGATTGTCAAGGTTATATTATATGTACCTTTTGTATTTTAAAACACAAATTTCATTAGCACTTTTGGTTGACAAGAAAGATACTGGACATTTCAGCAGTATATAAACTGATGCTTTTTTAAAGGACTAAACATGATACACATAGTAATACATGGTAAAATGATGCCCAGACTAGACAAAAGGAAAACTATGTGTCAATATTGTTATATATTTTGATATTTTAGCACTTAAGAGTACAACATGTACTTCTAAAAAAAGGAATAAGACAAGTGTTGTAAATAATGTTTTACAAGACACAGTACCATCTTATGAGAAAAATCACATGCTGCCTACAGAATGAGAAGTGAAGAAAGTCTTTATGAAACTAAAGTGCAATAAGAGTAGTGCAGACAATGGTGAAATTTATAGTTTTTTTTTTCCAAAACGAAAGATATAGAAGCTACAAATCCTACCAATATTATTTACATATTCAATAAAATATTTTATTCTGATAGATACAAGAAATCAAAATGTTTGTCAAAAGGGTTATTGTAACATTTTTTAAAAAGTAAATTACAATACCATACATAAATTAATATACATAACAAACTAGATGGGTAACTGTGGTTTGTTATTAAGAAAGAATAAATGAATATGACAAGAAATATAGAATCATCCTTGTTGACTTGTTTGGTCTTAGTGAGGCTTGGTTGTCAACAAATTAACCATTAGTAGATCTACCTAAAATTTTAAGGTATGGGTTGTTTAGCTGTAATTTATGATTTAGTAAAGAAAATTTACCTTTAAAATTTGGGTATTTTCTTATATTTCAATATAGATCTCTTCTTCCATGGGATATTAATACAGTCAAAAAGTGGCAACGACTATAGAACCCTCTTTCTTTGGATCTAAGCACAGTGGATGCAAAATTTGAATATTTATTTTTATTAGCAGAACATTAAAGAACAAATATGCATTGCAAGATTGATTAATGAATCATGCATGAGTATTACATCTAAATACAAATATAGGGTTTACATGAAAATGCCGTGCATTTCTAAGTCTTTTTATAAAATTGTAAGAGCTTTTATAAAATACTAGGAAATATTGGCAAATACATTGTCATACATACAAAAATTTAAAAGTCTAATTCAGAATACAAGTTGCAAAAAATACAAGATCCGAAAAACGAGATACAAGATTCAAAAATCGAGATTCAATGTCTTTTCATATAGTTAATTAACCTATCAAATCAAGAATCTGAAAACCTGTATCCTAGCGACATAAATAGATCTAAATAGATCATCCGTACATGCATTTATATACAAATAAATGCTATGTTCTCCCTATCTAAATAATTATTTGTATTCATTTTTATTGATTTTATTCACCCTTTGTACATTCCCATCTGATGCGTTTGAACCCTGGGATATTTAACCATCAATAGTTTAATCCCGGGGTTTATTTATCCCTGTTGTGTAGAAATGCAGTTATGGTAGAGAGCTTCATACGCGCATCAATGCTATTATTATTTTTTTTTTGGGGGGGGGGGGGGTCCTAGGCCTATTTTCAATAATTTTACTATGTTAATTTAATAAACTTAAATTTTCCCGAAGGAAGGGGATTTCCAGATCCCCGACACCCTCCCCTTTAGATCCAAGCATGAAGATTAGTATCTAAAATACGTTATAATCTAAATACAATGAATATATGCATTACTTATCTATTTTTATGTATACAGGCGTACAATATGATTGTAAACTAACCATTGAGTTATTATCATAGCATACGCAATTATTGATAAATACAAAAAATTTCAAAATATTAGGATCCTTTTCCAAAGTAAACTGTCTCAAACTTTTGGCATTTTTTCAATTAAGAAGGATACATATACAGGTATATACGTATATATTAATAAGTCAAAGGTAGGGATATTAGGGTGTCGATTTTTTCACATTGCCGATTTCATGCAGTGAAACTTAAAAAAAATGATTTCATGAATTTTTTCAAAGTTCTATTGTATAGTTTGTTTTAATCCATTCATTGATATATCAGCACGAAAGAATATAAGGTATAAACAGGCATATGTATTACACTAAAGTTGAATAATTATTTCTCTGTAGTTTTCTACCCCCCCCCCCCCCTTGCCAAAATTTACAATTAAATGGAAATCATACAATTGTGTGCTTTGTAAGTAAGTAACTCTCTAAAGATGTAGCACTGCAAAGAACTGTGTACTTAATATACTACTTCATTACACTTTGTCGGATAAAATTTAATCAAGGCGAAGCTTTAATGGGATGAGTGGAATTACCACTTTGTCGCCATACACACACAGAACACCAAATAAAGAAATTGTGTGCGATATGGGGTGAAGCTACAATGGGATAAGTGGTGCAAAATTACCACTTTGTCGCCATACAGTGCATACACGCACAGAATATCAAATAAAATAACTGTGTGTGATATGTGGAATGCAAAGAAAATGGCGGCAAATTCTCCCAAATAAGTGCAAAAACCAAAAAAAATACGTTGATAACATAGCCGATTAATTTGATGGGTATGCATATGTAATTCTAAATTTCAAGGAGGCTGTGTTGTATAATGTAAGATCGCCCCGTAAAATGATTCGGCCGAACCTTTAATGTTAACATTTAAGGTCCGGTTTTCCCTTATAAGAAAAGTTCATACCCGTAGTCATTTATTAGAATTTCTCTAAAAGTTGTTATTCTTTTCGTTCATATAACACATCTTTGCTTACATAATCTAGTCAGCCATTTGCCTAAGGTACATCTATGACGGTATGTCTAAATTACTTGGTGGAATATCAAATATTAATAGTAAAATAGATTTTGACTAATTCTTAAAGATTTGGAAAAGAGAACCTTGAGTAATTTGAAAATAATTTGCATTACACACACCTCTAAGTCCCTCTATTTTAAAGTTTTTCTGGTGTATACGTAAAACTATAAGCAGAGAATTTCACGACGGGTAAACACAGGTAAATGAAGACCTACAGGCATTCACACCTTTACTTATCAGAATACATCCCAGAAGTGAGAGAAAAAAAATGTCTCCACTGTACTGTTCTACACAACCTATATTGTCTTTTTAGCTCCTGCTTTCCTTAATTGACAGTAGATCAGGAACGTACATGTATGATAATATACTAACAATTTTTACGTCTCTAGGTAGATTTATCATTATTTTATGATGATTAATAGATTTCTGAAGGTTGCATATTTATGTGCATCACTGGACAGATGATATACGTTGAGTTTCATTAAAAGCATCAAACAACAGTCCCTAACGTTTAAAACCTTCAATTTAGGTCTAAAACTGTAATTTTTACTTCAACATTCAAAATGTAAACAAATGCTTTGTTTGCAGTGTACATAACAAACAATTGTAAACCCTGTAACTCTCTAACAACTCAACAAGTGACACTCAAGTAGTATTTGCTTATTTAAAATGCCTTTAGTTTGTAAACAGGCACGTATCATCAGGTGGGGGGATGACCCCTCCCACCACACTTTTTCTCGCAGCAAACATTTTTATAAAGTTTACAAATGAAAAAATGAAATTCCATGAAGTTGCCCCATATTATTTATGAAGTAAAAATATTGAAATGAAAATAATCAAATACAAGTAAAATTGAACTTATAGGTATACAATGCTATAGCTACCCCCCCCCCCCCCCCGATTTTCATGATTTTGGAAAGTTGCCTATTTTTTTGTTTTTAATTTATTGATGAATCTGCCCCCTCCCCTACTTTAAAAAACGATGTTTCGTTTCCAGTTAAACACTGTAAATATTAAAATTGGAAAAATAATTTTTGACCAAAATTGTGACCATGTCCCTTCAAAAGAGATAATGTCCAAGTTAAGAGTAGCAGTATCGTATTGGTATAGACTAATCTTTATATCTTAATATTCATATTGATACTTGTTGTGATATTATAGTAACACAATGACTTTTTATTTAGGGGTAGGGACCAAATTTATGACTCAAAAAAAAGTCGCATGTCGAAATACGGGATGCAGATACAATGTTATTAATATTCATATTACTAGTTGTTTTGAATTTAACTTGATGATCTTTTAATTTAATAAGGGGTAGGACCTAATATTATGGCCCAGGATAAAATCCGCCCGTTGAAATACTGGATGCAGATAATTAATATTCATATTGATACTTGTTTTGATTTTACCCAACTATCTTTTAATCTAGGTGTAGGACAGAATAGAATGGCCCAAGAAAAGACCCGACTGATGAAAAAAACCCGATGTTAATACATGTAGTTAAACAAGGAAGAACCAGTAGTTAATACATATTGGTACATGTTTTAATGTTTATCTAAATTACATTTTGATTCAGGGGTAGGACCCAACATCAAAGTACAAGAAAAGTTCCGTCCCATTGAAATGCTACGAATAACGTACAGTTTTTAAACCGATGACCTTTAGGGGTAACTAAGTCTATTAAAAATAACTTGAAAACGATCGAGGATATTTGTAATTCATTATACATGTAGAATCAAAGTTGTTGATCGTAACAACATTTGTTTGAAAAATCATTACCACAATCATATATGGCCTATTTAGGGATTTTCAGGGGATTGGAAGCTTTAATGTTCCGTATGTAAAAAGACCCCACTTTGTTGAGCATCGTTAAAGATTTTGGCAATCCTATACTTAATCTGATGGGATTCTAAAATGTTATATATATTTCATTGTAACGTTTCAAAAAATTCGAACGGATGACCTAATCATTACTCGTAACGAGCTCATATCTAGTTGTTATAATAATTGTGTACATTGTATTTCAGGGGAGCATGCGCATCTTTGCTGATCGGATTAATATTTATGATCATTGTAAAGATCTTGATGGAATCTTGTTCACAACAACAGGAATTTGCCGCATATCTTAATAGTTCTTATCCGAATTTGGTTAAATTTTACTTTTTGGAACAAAATAAGGGATTAAAGAATAACACCAATTTTGGAAGAGAGCTGGTGTCTGTGATCCGAAGAAAAATGTTGCCAGCAAAGTTTCTTCAAGAAGAGTCTTGTGAGATTGAAACGGCACTCTACTATCTAAGAAATCACAAGAATATTACTATAGAGAACTATGAAGACCCATTTGCCAGTAAGTAGTAAATGGATTAATTGATAAATAGATTTTGACGTGCTCATCAGTACCTAAGCTATTCCTCTCCGAGAAAAGATCAATTTTCATTGACAGTGTAAAAGGTAGATCCATCCACATGAATATCTATTGAAGCCGTTTTAATACAAACTTAAACTGTTAAACTGGGCAGTACATGTCAAACTCCAATTTGATGAAGGTGGGGTTTTTTCCTGGTTAACTGTCTAGAAATTTGCTAATTTATACGAATACATTGTACGCAATGACACTCGTACGACTGCATTAAGGTTGCATTAATATTTCAGTTGAAATAGCTCATTTATCACAACATATAGCAAATCTTTGGAAAAAAAGAACATTTTAGATTTTGGCAGTCTTTGAATATTGATAACCTTTGCCTAGCAAATAAGAAAAAGGTACTCAAATTTGGACATTTTGTTTGATGAGCTAATTAGAAGGCTGCATCCCACCGAAAGTCCAAGCTGTTGTTAAAATGGCTCTACAAACGTACTACTTTGTAAACTGGAGAATAATCTTTCATTGTAAAATCGAAAAATTATGTGTACTGTTTTGTTCAATGTATTTTTATTTTTATTTTTTACAGCCATCGGCTAACCGTTAACCTTGTTCTTTTTATATTAAGACTTTACGCCTATTGGCGGTGATGATTGGACGTTTTCATCAACCGTTGATTGCCTTCGAAACTCATCCACCAGTATTTTGGAGAAATCAAATACTGAACGAAAAAGACCTTATATTGGATGCTCAGAGAATGACGTGTACATGAATCTTATACATTTGAGTTCCGGTTCCCCCGACCAAGTGTTTCAATTCCCGAGCAACTGTCTCAAACGGGTTGTCGCCAAATACTGCAAAGACAACTTAACAGTGCCAAATATTGTTCACTACATATGGTTTGGGAGCCTGTCATTTGAGTTCATGCATTTTGTGAGTTTCTTGAGTGCATACAAGTATCAAAATCCCTGCATGATATTGTTTTTTCACGACATGCTACCATCTGGAATATGGTGGAATTTGCTGCGACAGACGGTTCCTAACATTGTACTTGTTAGAGTTATCACGCCTACCCATATCTCAGGGAGAAGAATTAAATTCATACAACACAAGGCGGACATTTTTCGACTTCAGATACTTAAAGGTATTATATGTGGACAAGTATATTCGAACTAAAAGCGTTAGGTTTACATTATTTCTACATGTTACATATAAATCTAACATATAAATCTTACAATTGTCTTCTTGTGTACATTCAATTTTATTCAATAGGACGAGGTACATTTCTCTACAAAATATAAAAAAGAACACCAAGGCTTTTTATTAAAAAGATTAAACAAAAAGTGTACTTACCTTCGCTTCCCTTTGAAATATATAAAGATTAGCGATAAGAAATAAATCGCGAACACTTGAGCAGGTAATTACTATTCTTTTCGGACGTATGTACATTTTTCAGCATAAATAAGTACTTGAGGGATGGCTTTAATATTTACTTACATTATAAATTTAAAAGGTTTATGACATTCTTGTTGTGCAATTTTATAAGGGTAACAATTTTTTAAAAACTGTCTATTTATCAACTCAATCAACCTTGGAAATGTTTCCGCTTTTCCTTGAAATTCCATGTGGATGTTATAATACAACAGGACATATACTTTGAAAATAAAAATGACTTTAGTGGAAACGTTTTCACAAATTCATATTCATGCAATAGTAAAGTTTTAAATTGTTTACAAATTCACAAATCTTTATCATTATTTGGAATTTGCTGTCTTATTTTTGTTTGCAGAGTATGGCGGTATATACTTAGATACCGACCAATACATCTTACGGTCGCTAGATGAGTTCAGGAACAACGAATGCACGATGGGAATGGCCCATGACGGGACGATTGGCAGTGCGTTAATCATTGCTGCCAGAAATTCCAGATTCATCCAAAAATGGATTGAGAGTTATCGTTCCTATGATCCAAAGAGCTGGGGAGGCAACTCTGTAACAATGGCAACGAAACTTACCGAAACATTTCCTGCTCTAGTTCGGCTACATAGACATCATTGCATGTTCTTTCCCCATGGACTAGTGTTGTATAACCAAAATTACAAGTGGTCTCACAGTTATGCCATTCATATTTTTAAAAATGGACATATTAATATGTTAAAGAGCATCGACTTTGATACTGTGCGAAAGCTAAATAATACAATCGGTGCTTTTTTTCGATATATACTGCATGGCAACAAAGAACTTTGTCGCAAATGATATCAATTCTACTATCAATTTTTATTGATAGGGTCACTGGCCAAGAATTTACGTATCCTTAAAAGTGTGATTTTCACTTTCTCCACGAAAAATGATACCCTTGAATATCAGTATAATTAGATACTAATCATCTTCGCTAGCCAAGGGTTTACGACCTACCCCTCTTCTCTCGTTGTAGAGGAGCGGAGTAACCGTAAACCCTTGGCTAACGAAGATGGATAAATTTATTACAATCTAACTTGCATTGCCAAGGTTTCACAATTTTCAAATTTTGCACCCGTTTAATGTTCATGTTTCGAAAAATTCAAATATATATATATATATATATATATATATATATATATATATATATATATATATATATATATATATATATATATATATATATAATGATATCATAGTACATTGTTCTATTTTCTAGAGTGCATTTACTCGTACCCCAATTAACTTTGTTAGAGTTAACCTCTGTTTTTAGGGGGGTGAATTGGCCTGGATGCGATTGAGTAAACTATAAATCA
Organism: Magallana gigas; assembly: GCF_963853765.1. Lineage (NCBI taxonomy): Eukaryota > Metazoa > Mollusca > Bivalvia > Ostreida > Ostreidae > Magallana > Magallana gigas. The sequence goes on from NC_088854.1 coordinate 29,270,009, forward strand.
GGTGTCAGGACTTTGAATTTTAACATATAAATATTTTAGCCAATTAATTTTTAATTTAGTGAAGACCAATTTCATATAATTTTCTTCCAATTTTCTATAAAGTTCTTTTTCTTAGGGAGATTAAAATGGTCTAAAATTGCTATGACCAATCAGCCCTTTTAAGTAAAATGTTCAGTCAGACATTAAAGTACTTTCATTACATTTTGAATTTTGAGTGAATGATATAATAAATACATTGTATGCAGTGTTTGTGCACATTTTTACTTAGTCTAATATGTTTTTCATAATTCAGCTGGAAAATGGTTTAAAAGCTATAAAGAAACATGCAGCGCGAAGTTTAACTAAATTTTACGGGCGCTAAATGTTATGAAAAATTATAATTTTTAAGGTTTCGTAAAAATTCGAAAGCGCGGTTGTTGCGAGCAAGAAACTGAACTGGTGTGGCGGGAAACCGATTCTTGTTAATTGCAAACCATGCGCAAAATAATCAAAATACCACGCGGACCACCTTATAGATATGCACACCAGCATCTAGACAGCTGGGGCTCGTAACATAAAGCATGCTAAGATTTTGACTTAAGTAGGGTCATAAGTAGGACTTAGGCGGAATCCTAGGACCTACATAAGTCCTGCTTAAGGTGGAAGGCTACATCGTCAAAACATGTCTGACTTCCGTTCGAAACGCCATTGTGTTCCGGATTGATAACATTATGTCGTGGTACAAAAAAGCTATACACCGTTTAATTGAACTCTTCTAACTAAGGAGATGAGATTGGAATTGAATCACCAAAACGCTTAGAAAATATGTAAATTTTCTTCCTGTTTAAAGCTTTTAACTAACATTGATTATCAGCTGTTTTGTACGGAAAACGTGGAATCTAAATAATATACCGTTTCCCTGCTCTGCTGCTATTGGCAATACATTTTTGTCATGTCATCTGCAACAGACGATCATACATATGTGGCGGATTATCGATATAGGTAAGCAGATATCAAATTTTCATTTAAACTATATATGCCTATGATGAATATAAAACGAAAGTATACCGTAGTACGATCTCTTGAATTGATCCTAACTTCCCAAATTAAAAAAAAACATTTGTAGTAAAAGACTTTCACTGAAACTTTCACATTAAACTAATGTATTTTGATTAAAATAGATACAGCTAGGTAGCAATAGCAGTGGAAGCCCAGATTTGCAAGCCAAATGAGGGAAAGACAGAATTCTGAAAAGGAGCATGTTTTTCATTTCCACACATGCATGTGCATCACTATGGGCATCTAATGTATGTATTAATATGCGTATGGTTGTTGTTTATAATTGCTATTGTATATAAAAAAGTAAAAGGCAATTTATAATATAATTAACTACTAATATTTTGTTCTGAAGAGTTAAATATATATAATGCATTCATCAATAATATGATTTTTCAGCTTCAAACATTATCATAAGCACTACTTATCTTATATCTACATATTTAGCATAGACTTGTTCCTTTTTTAATTTTTCTTCGTGATTTTAATTAATTAAAAAATTGATCCCAAGATATTTGAGACCATGTAAAATAAAGAAAGACAACTCTTCAACAGGATCTTTCATACCAAGATTTTTGCAATAATTAAGTATTTCCTTTAATTTTTCAATTTCATTCAATTTCTTTTCTTCATCCCATTCACCAACGAATAGTGTTTATATTTTCAGGTTTTTGTGGGATTTTGTCCAGCAGTTTGCCTTAAAAGAATTTTTTTATATTTTAGTTTCATATTTATGTGGATTCCAATAAAAACCATACAAACTTCATTCATGGTTTTTTTGTTTTTCATTTCTAAACTTAATAACATTTCACTTTCATCAGAATTTTAAAACAGAAATGTTTAAAAATTTGATAAATAAGGGGTTATCTGGAACCAGACTGATATTTTAAAAATTCTCTAGAAAATAGTGTATTGTATTCTGAGGTCTATTATTGTTGAATACTGTGCCTAGTATTGGTAACAAATGCATGCAACAAAAATCTCCTACACTTATTTGGTGTAGAGATCCACCTTAAGTATGTCTTATACCGTAACATAAAGCAAACTTAGCAATGTCTTAGCTAAGCTATGTTTATGTTAAAAAGTAAAAACATATTTTTAATTTCTTTTGTCGAATTTGAATGTATTGGTTTTTATAGATACACGTGCATGACATCTTTGATAATTGATGGGGTAGGTGTAAATGTACAGACACAATATTCAAGGTGGAATGAGTATGTATACATATGTACTTAAAATTTTTAAAAAGCTCAAACGATGGATCTCGGACAATATATTCAGTCTATTGTTGTTGCTTGTTTGTTTTGACGAATATTCACTATTTAAGTCGTTCTCGAAGACTGCCTGTGGCGTAATATTGCGCTGCCGCTAGAACTTGATATAATTATATAGTGGATTTCTTTTTATCTTTTGTTCTACCTCTTACCTCACCAATAAAGCAATTCACATATTCTGAGTATGATTTCTTCATTAAGTCGATATATTGAAATGAGGCAATCGTCGTCTTTAAAATTGCTAAGGATTTTTCTGTCTTCGAACGTCGTTTTTTAGTTTCAAGTTTTGCGAGTATATATATGCAGTTACTTCTTGTAAACCGACCATTACGTGTTTACAACCTATTCAGCAGTCCACTTGCATACTACTGGTTTATGGAAAAAGTTACAGGTCATTACGACCACTATTAATATCTATTTAAATCAAATCAAAAATTTTATATTGGTGAATATTAAGATATTCATTCTGTGTAAATACTAGTATCATAATGTGATTAAAACTATGTAATCATATGCTGAATTGAAATAATTAACAATAAAACTTCTAAATGTGTGAAAACAATACTTAAGACATACTTAAGTCACCTCTACCGGCCGCCTAAGTTTTGGGTAAATTGTCTTGGCTAAGCACTCTTCTAGTTATGGACTTAAGTCTTAGAATGTACATAAGTCCTACTTAAGCACTGTCTTAGACTTAAGTATCCTTTATGTTACGAGCCCCAGGTCTCTAGGTCACCGTTGTTAAAACATATTCTATCGATTAAATAATGTTTACAAATTATATACGATGCATATAAAGATTTACAATATAATGCATTTTTAGCCACAGCTTAACCATGGTAATGTTACTTCGTAGATTAGATTTTTTCGCATGTTTTGGTATGTCATTAAAATCTCTCTCTCTCTCTCTCTCTCTCTCTCTCTCTCTGTGCAATTCGTAAATTGTCATTTTGTAAACCATTTATCTTTTATTGTTTATGAACCAAGGTCTGGTTTTCGTTTTTCTTGTCTATCTACAAAACTGTATGTGTTGTTATTAAAAGAAATGTTATATAAAAGCACTATATATATAAAGACTTGGATTTTTTGGTTCGTAGCCAAGTGTTTCCTCCCTTTTTAACCAAACTTGAATCGTTTTTTAGTTTCTAAAACTCTAAAACAACATTTGAACAACACTTGTCTACATTGTATTCACAAGATTCTTACAAATTGAGAATATCCCGAGGACTATGGATTTAACTCAGTTTTGTAATACAAGAAAATGACTCCTCGACTCAACCTTTACGACGAGTAAGTGAAGAACAAATGATGTTGTGAAAGGATGCATTGCATACTTTTAGCGTCAATATGAAGAGTGGACCATTTAGACATAATGAGTCAGTCTCCAAAGACAAGACACTGAAAATATACATTTTAAAGTTTAAATCTTTATAAATTGTTCAACTTTTCTCAATGAAAAGGATATCCCTTTGTTTAAAATATAGACTTACAAACACTTTGCCTAATTTACAAAATTATCTTCTAAAAGAATAATTAAAACCCAGTTCAAAAACTTTATCAATTTTAGCAAAAGAAAAAAAATCAATGTTTAAGTTAATTAAATACACATCAAGCCATATATTGATATCTAGTTTATATACATTAGATAGATCTGCAACAGTGAGAAGATAAAGTTAACCATGATCTTAAAAAAATATATGGCATCAGCTACATTGTGCAATGTAATAAATGTTATTGCTTTGACTTATACAACTTTTTGAAGTACTCTACAATTTGGGGTTACGACTTGAGTTATTCAAAATAAATATTCAAGGTACATGTATTTAGCAAACATAACAACGCGAATTCAAAACCGTATATACAGTATCTAAATAATTTAGTAACATCGTTAGGACTAATATATACAATATTTACAGGTACGTATTTCAAATATGTAATTAAAGCGTTGTTACATACTAGTATTATTGAAAAAAAGGAAACACTTTTGACGTAATATATCAACTAATGTTTTATGTTTCCATCACTATCCCATACGAATTGACAATGTCAAGAGTGATTTTTTTATGTCACAATTGGTTATCTGACAATACAAAACAAGTATTTTATAGGAGGTGGGGTTTTCAACATATTAGTCAATCAGTGTAACTATGCCTGTGTCCACCAGTCCACATTTCTTTGTTTCTCTGTGAAGTAAAAAAAAATTAAAATGGTAATAAGGTTCATACTTTCAAATCTTTCTAAAAATTAAACGAAATAAAACCATGTGTTTTTATTCGTAGAATATTCTATTTTTCAAACCCCTTTCGTTTCCCGCCGAGCAGGTTAGATACTGCGTAATATCACTCTCTTCTGTTTGTCGCGGAATCTCCAGAAGTAAGCTAGAAAACGGAGAAAAAAGTTTGTTTTAGATTAATTTTGATATTGATGTGTAGATTATAATGAAGCTTGATGGTCGACAAATTATTCATTAAATCTAACTTAAATGATACTTTTAGCCATAAACTGTTGTTTAGTAAACAAATATCTAAGTATTTTAGGTTTAAAATTTGAATGCATTCTAATATCTTCAAATAGATATCTTATTCTTAAAGAAAAATCAAAACATATAACACTCATTTATTCCCTACGAGGCCCCTGTGAGACAGCTACATTGTATTTCCAGAGGGATAATCAGGGAAAAACCAGTATTTGTAAAATTTGTTTAGGGAGAGTTAACTTTAACAGAAATCGTCTATAAATATGAATTTCATTGCGCCAAGATAAGCTTTTAATTAAGATTCATGTCTTACTGCTCTAATTAACCATTTTTAAGTGCGGTTATCTGTAAAAACAGAATGCTACCGTAGTTTTATGGATTACATAAGAAATAGGCAGACACCTTTGAATCTATTTCATGGTTTAGAATTTAAATGTTGTCACTTACTTTTAATTTAGAGGTACTTAAATATACAAGGTACATGTAAACAGAAATGATTAATACCACGATGAGAAATAATTGAAATACTTTTACCTTTCTATAATTATTTAATTCAGCAAGTTTTTTATTAGGCAAATGAATACATAAAAGAATTGGACATCAGGTAACACCTCAATGTAAGTCCTCTACTATGATAAACGTATGACTATGATTTGTTCATTATATCACTTTAAATGTTTGATAACTTGCATTTATTTCTTAAATCAAATAAAGAATTTGACGTTGCATACATTAACATTACTGTCAGTAGAGGTTATTTGGCAAAAATAACTGATATTACAGTTAAAACATATACCAAAGCGCATTCATTGTAAACAATATAATAAGACTCTAACTCATACATAATTTAGTTGTAATTACATTTTCTGTAACTTTATTATTTTTTTTACATCAAATTTTATCCCTTTTCACTAAATGTAAATATGATTTTTGGGGGGTGGGGTGTTAGGGACAGGTACACTAATTATAAAGAAGCATAGTATTTATGTTTGTACTTACCTTGGGGACGTATCAGAGTTTAGAACTGCTAAACGTTAAATAAACAAAGAAGATAAGATTTTAAATACATGCAAGTTGTCTTAAATCTTGTAAATCTTTATCTTGAATGATCACGATTGGAACAAAAGCAACCCCCTTAGTTGTATTGTGTACAAAGCTCTTTATCTAAAGACCTGCTAATAGGTATCCCAAATTTGAATAATATATGTCCAGTCACAAGCGAGGCGCATCACTCATATATGTTATCTACCCATAGCTAGTGCTAAGTTTTTTCTGTTCACTTTGGATGTATATTGTGTTTAACTGTACAACCGGCATTCAAATTTGAAATTAATCATTAGAAATACCTTCATTCAGCAATTTATCTCAAATAGGAAATTGAAGATTAATTTCATTTCAACCACGACCATTCTTTATAATAACAGCTACATTAAACTTTAGCAAGCATTGTCTTAAAAATCAAAATGGCAACGTTGAATACCTTTTAAACTTATAATACGGTTAACTTTCTTACCTTTGCATTTTGAATATTTAGTGTTTGTGGTGTATTTAACAAAATTATATTTACCATCATTGTCCCAGCCTTTCTCTTCCATTTGATCTCCAGCCGTTAGATAGTCGTTCTCTTTTGGGTTTGGTCGATAAGGAAGTTTTGGCACTCCGTTTTTCCCCTTGGTATCGCTTTTAAGATGAATACAAAATATTGATTCAAACTGACAAATTCGTTATGTAAGCACTTTCTTTATAAAAGTATGCAATAATTTTTAAAAAGTATTTTTAAAAAATCGCTTTTAGGATGAATACACAATATTGATTCAAACTGATAAATTCGTTATGTAAGCACTTTCTTTATAAAAGTATGCAATAGTTTTTTAAAAGTATTTTAAAAAATTGCTTTTAGGATGAATACAAAATATTGATTCAAACTGATAAATTCGTTATGTAAGCACTTTCTTTATAAAAGTATGCAATAGTTTTTTAAAAGTTTTTTAAAAAATCGCTTTTAGGATGAATACAACATATTGATTCAAACTGACACATTTGTTATGTACACACTTTCTTTATAAAAGTATGCAATAGTTTTTTAAAAGTTTATTTTAAAAGTTTATTTTAAATAAAAGTTGTTGTTGATATTTTTGGGATTTTGATTGAATTTTGTTATAGCCGTTAATTTGCAATACCTCATGTTCATGGTATTGTTTTGTGATCGTCACACTGCCGTATCTTTATCACACTGATACGAGAAAAAACTAGACTGATTAATTGCACTGTTATTAGAGTATAATTCATACATGTACTTACCCATCTACAAGATATACCCCATTGTCTAAAATAAAATCAAAATCTGTGAAGAAACATATCGGTCAATATGCATAATCACTAATATTAATATATAATTATTGCTGTTTTTTTGTAGGGCAATACGATGATTTAGCTTCCGGAGAAGTACAAAATTACTAGTACTAGTGGTAAAATGAACATTACGAAAATTATGATAATAATAGTCTTTTTTATTAATCTTACAGTGGTCCCGTTCGGAGTTCATTTTCAAAATTGCAGGATCATCAACGCTTGCATATTCATTTCCATCAGCGCTAAAAAATGTGGATAAAAACTTACAGGTACACAAATATGTGGCCACTAATGTTCATGAGCAAATTGTTTTAAATAACTTCATTCCTTTCAGAACATTTACTTACATCAATTAAACATTTGAAATCAATCACAACGATATCTTTTCCCGCGAATAATTTATTACCGACAAAAATAAAAACGATTTTTTAAGTCGAACAGTTATGAGATTCTTTGAATAAAAAAAAAATCATAATGATAAATTAAGTATGACATGATACGTTGAAATATACTGTCTCTGATCAAATATTTTCAGTGTAGTAGAGGCAGAAAAATTAAAAAAAATTTAATTTAAACACACGTTCTCCCGTAATCATGCACATTATTGTTAAAACGTCAAGTCTCGTTTAAATTAATTAGATAAAGGAATATTTATCTAGCTTATCTGACAAGGAAGAAGTTGTTTAATGGCGTCCGTTTCAGGCAAATTATAATTTGGAAAGGAAATACGCTTTACACTGATTTTAACGTATTTACAACGAAATCGCCATATACGCCTATATTTCTTCAAATATTCTCAAATAATCTGATTTATCAAATGCATTGTTTTATATTATATATAAACGTTGTGCATTTTTAAATAAATCAACACTATATATATAAGCTTGAAAAAAAAAATTGTTAAGGTTTTCGGTTGAGATTGTTCAAACCAAGCAAATTTGTCCAATTTATTTATTTTTTTAAAAATTAGAATGTTTCGAAATTTGCTACTTACTTAAGTCGATGGTTTGCTAAATATTAAATAAATATAGATGAGTTATATACAACTAGAAAGCAGTGTCATTATTCATGTATCTCAATAATTTTAGAAAAAATGCACCGCCATTATAAACAAAGTACTCACCATGGCCAGATTTTTGTGACGTCATCAAATCTGGTGTTAGATAGGTATCAAAGGTAGGATTGATGCTTGGGGTTAAAATTAAACAATTCATTATTGCAAATGGTATGAACACAAATAAAGAGACATCAAGTTCAATTTTTTACAAATATTTATTAAAATTTCATTTTACCCGTCATAAATTTTCTTCATGTCTTTTGAGTCTGAAACAGCAATATCCATCAATGTTTAATTTTATAATGACTCTTTTAACCATCACGAGTACAGAATTCTTTTAACATTACACAGCCAATTGTGCCTCATGTAAATTTCATGTGAAAATCATGTAAGTGCTCTATTCACATGAATATCACGTGAATTTTACGTGAACTTCACGTGAAATTAACGTGGATTTCACATAAGGCACAATTGCATGTGAGCTTACATTTACATATACATGACTTTTGTTCTTACCTTTAGGTATGCCATAATGAGCATAATTGTTTCTTTCCAAAGAATTCTGGTGTCTGAAAAATTTTGACATAATGTTCTGTTTAAGACATTATTTTTATATAAATATTGACAAATCGACAGTTAAACTTGTTAAATATTTATTACAATTCACACTGTTACCTTTCCAAAGAGAGAAGTCTCGAACCTAAAATACGTTCAGCAAAAAGTAAATGGAAGGAAGTGTCAATCAGGATTGATAAGATTACGTAAACTGATATTAAAACACTACACTTGTTCATCAAATATCTGAGCTTGAACAAGCATAAACTTATAATTGTATAATTTAATGCTTACTTCTCTTTATTCTTCTACGTTTTCGTTTTATGATACACAAGGTGCAAAGAAGGAGGTTAAGGAGACCAAAAGTACACACGACAACGATGGTAATCCAGTATTTCTCAACTTTTGTTTTTAAAGAATATTGAACAGAAAATTTAATATAAACCAACCAGGCTAATCATATCTTCAGCAACACGTCTGAAATTTAGTATTCAATAACAATATCATTATTCATATCTATTTCTAGAAGTTTCTGATTACAAACAATTCATATTCTATATCATGCTGCGTATGTTTCTTCTACAAAAAAAGACAGCTTTTCATTAAACTGATTTCAAAAAGGAAAACATATAAAAAAAAGGTACTTCTATTCAGTTTAGATAGCTACTCTGAATATGAAAACCTCACCTATTGATTTGGAATCTGGATCGATGTGTTTGACTTTGAATGTAGAACTGCAGTTTTTTCCTAAGACATTTGTTGCACATATTTGGATGATACTGTCAGTGTTCTTTGTAGCAAAATTTGTCATTGAATAAGTATAAGATGGTAAGTTCGATCCCGGCAATCTGTAAACTACTTGATCGTGTCCAGAAATGTTTTTCTCTACAATCTCATACTTCATATCTAGATCTGGGATAGTTCCTTTCCACTCCAACGAGACATAGGTTTTAAACTCTTTAATATGGATATGGAAGGGTTCGATTGGGAAATCTAAAGTTAAAATGTTCATATATATGTAATCTAATTTGCTATATTTGTATTTGTGAAAGATATGATCTCTTTAATTTGCGATGGCACATGAGTTTATCCAACGAATCGTGTGTTTTCTATCCCCGAGCCTTGACGAGGAGATAAAAAACACACAACGAGTAAGATCAAAATCATAAACCATCGCAAAAAATGAGGGTTTTTTATCACGTTTTACTACGCCGTTTGTTAATTCTCAATATTTGCTATAAAATTATTATCGTAAATCGCACAACACATTAACTACAATACGTCAACAACTTTACGCACGGAAATAAGTTACCTAAAATGCCTAAAGCTACGTAATGTTTCAATATGACGTCATAATGAGTAAGAATTCTCAGTGTAATATAAAAATTCATAACATTAATGACATCAATCATATACAATGTACTGAACTAAACATGTGATTAAAACTATTTGTAACACTCTACGTTGCACTATCTATGTTCATAACATTTATATTGTATTACGAATAAAGTAAAGGCAATTGCTATTCAACATTAAAATTATTGAACTTGATACAAATTGGTAAATGACATCATAGCTATTACTCACAATATGCTTCAACCAAAAATACATATTCTTTGATCCCGACGGGATTTTCAGCAGACAGCACAAAAGTTGATTTGAATTTGCTTTTTAAAATTCCGAATTTCAACTCAAGAATACTTCCATTCATGACAACTTCTGTATCATAAATTGAGAACCTTATAGGTTTCTCTATTTCTGTTTTGTTGTAAAACGGCGGAGGACTCGATTCCAGTTTTGTATTCACTTTTAATGAAGAAATCGGAGGGTTACCAACGCATTCTAATCGAACTTCGAATGATTTCTCCACTTGTCCATAAAATATATTTGTCGTTAGAGGAATCCTTGGAATGGCTATAACGAGATTTTATATGAAAAAAGGATTGTTTATCAAATTATCGAATCAATCTTAATAATAAGATGAACAACATTAAGGGTTTCAGATTATACGATTCTGTTGATAACTAATTCAGACTTACCTTCAACTACCAGTTCTGTGCTCGCAGACTGTGTTATGTTTCCACCCACGCCACTGCTCGTCGTCAAACAAACATATGTTCCGATATCATTAAATGAAATCTAGTTTAAATAAAAAAAAATGTGCTGTTTAATTTTTTTCATCTATCCTTTTGAAATCTTTTTTGCAAAAAATTAAACAAAAGTAAGGCAAAAAGCAGCTAAACCAGCGATTAACCTAGCTTATTCTTACTGATTGCATCGTGAGTGAGAATGTGTTGATAGGAGAGTCATTTGGAAGGTTGTCAGGATCAAGTTTCCTAATAAACGTGTTGCCGATCCAATGTTGCCATATTAGGTTGCTGTATTTTGCTGGATTTCCATCTGTGACAACATCACAGAAAAGCCTGACGTCACTCGTTCCTTCGCGTACGGTGGTCTTATTACTGGGTTTAAGTGTTGGTGGATCTTTAAACAAACAAAACGATGTTGGAGAAAAAATAATAACTTCTGCAATTATTAAGTTTTTGCCCACCCCCCTTTGTCAACATACAAAAATCTTATCAACATTATTATGCCAGAATGCAATATTTATCATGGCGTGCGAATTACCAACTCTTTCAGTAAATGTGCTATATAAATATGAATACATTTACTTTCCAACACTAATATCTGACATGAAACAAAAATCATTTTTTCGACTTCGATTTGAAACAATTATTTTGACATGATTGTTAACTATATTTATGCCAATAATTTGTTTTACGGTGTGACCGTTGGGGCGAGCGCAGAATTAGGAACCACACATCTGTCATCATTGTTAAATGCAACCCGTGGACTTGCCCTAACCAAAACACTTTGGCTTTGTCTCAAAAACTTTTACCACCGCAATTAAGGAACCCGTTATCAAAGTTATCAAACTTTTATTCCTATTGTCCCTTCCTAGGCTGATACACTTAAACAAACTACCACTGAGCATTAATAAAATGTTAAACAGACTTATTAAAATATTTTGATAAACACAAAGGCGTTTTTTTTTTTTTATGTAAGTACAATTATGTTTTATCATTCTTTTACCTTTTAATAATGATCATTAAAATCAGTAAACAATAAATTGTGTGTCTGTGTTATTTCTCATTTTGTTCCTTGTTGTTACCTGTGTTTTAATTATTTTCCTCTGTGACATCAATATTGTTTTTAATATTTTTTATTTTTGTACGCTATATAAGCGTTGAAGACATGTGCCATCACCCTTTTTTAGTGTGTAATATCCATTATTGTTTAAAGGTTTGACCACATATGCAACTATAACAAATACATGTACATGTAGATATTTTAACAGTTTATTTTTTTTCTTTTGTATATTCATTACAAAATGACGTGGCTGCACGTAGATCTACTAATGATTGGACTTTTCTTTTTAATAATTTTTTGTCACATATCTAACGTATTGGATCAATATGACAGTAAATTTAGCATGGAACTTGCATGTGTATTTACTGAGCAAAATTATTATCACAACAAAACTAATCAGTCAAAGAGTCACCGTTAACACTGATACTGAGTACTTCCTACAAGTTACATCCAGTACAGATGCTTGATCCACCTCTTAATTATCGCTGGAAATTATAGCCCCTGAACACTGTGACGTCATACTTAACTTTCTTTTGCGCTCGACAGTTTTCGTAAATTGTCGGACAAATGCGGGGAAGGAAATGACGTCATATGTCAGTAAAAGTTCAGATAGGTACAGTTTTTTTTTACGTAAGCATATGTGTTGTTTACTTTAATGTTTTTAAAAGGATTTTTTATTGTTAAATGAAAATGATGTATGCAATTTAGAGGTAATAATTTTCCGTAGAAACGCTGCCTGTTCCACCATGTTGCTATGCACCGCAAAGGATTATTACGGGCCGCCAGGAGGCGGTCCGTTATTTGATACACATTTAAATTTTGTAACTGCGTTTCTGCGTGATAGTTTTTTTTATTGAATTAATATTATGCTTATTTTTATAACTTAAAAGTAATTTTATGTTTAATGCCTTTTTAAAACATTACATATTTTTTGTTTTACTCGTAAATGAAAAGTTGGTCATAGCCTGTCGTGTTAGACGCGTTTTTATCGAGACTTTAATTATATTAGGAAAGTTTCGGAGGTTTTCATTCTTTTCAAAACATGTATCGTGAATGGTACATGTATACGGGACATACTAAAGACCTGAAATACTAAAGACCTGAATGACATGAAATTTTATATAAATGATGTATTTGAATTTCTTTGTGCTGCGTCTAAAGAGAACTTTGTGTGTCTATTTATTATATTTCCATGTGGTATGCAGTAGAAAAATATATATCATAAAATGACATCCATATCAATTATTCACGCAAACATATGAGAGAACTGAAATTTGAATTAACCTGAAAATTTGAACAAACCTGATTTATTTTTAATTCTTTTGAAATAGCCATGATTATCTTCACAAACTGAAGTGTGGATAAGATTTATGATTCCATTTAGGCTAAAAAAAATATCCGGCTTATTTTTTACTCTTAAAATTGTGCAGATTCTACCGGATGAGGATGATCGTACATGTACCTTTAAAATAATCCATTTCTATTTTATTATGTGGTCTCTTGAAATCATATAAACTAATGCATTAAGTTTTAATTCAATACAATGCAACAAAAAATCAAGATGGTTTGAAATACACAATCTCCAAGAGAATAATGATGAGTTGAACTTTGTATTAGAATAATGTACAAATCAGTGTGTTCTCCATTACTTCATACTATAGCAATTATCATACAATTACCGTTAGAAATGCTTACAGTAACGAGCTCTATTCTTAATAATAATAGTAAAATGTTAAAATTCAAAACGTGTTGCTGAAAATATAGTAATTAAAATTTACCATTAAAATTAATACAGTGTTAACAAACTCGTTATTTTCTTCAATGTGGTGTGTTTTTTTAATGTAAACAACCAATGATGATTCCTACAACAATAATATTTTTTGCGGCCCATTTGACGCTTGCGTCAATATTGTTTCTTGTTGGGATATGTAGAACTTTTTCACGCGGGTCCACAAAATTTTCTTTGAACAATGTGCAGATTTCAACTCGAATATCCTCCGTTCGTACACGTTGTCTATGGAGCTCGCTACGCGAGCGGCAATTCGCGCCGCCTCGCTGCGCTCGCTATGAACCATGATAATGACGATAACCATGTTAAATAATATCAAAGGCAAATGCCAAAAAAAGATGTCACATGGACATAAAAGATAATGCTATAAAGAGTAAGAAGTTTATATCACTTAACTACATTTCATGTTTAAAAAAAAATAAAAAGTGTGAAAATACTTACATTCCACAACTAAGCTGACTGTTTCTGAGGCGAAGAATGTTCCTTTATAGTTTACAGTCACTTTACATGTGTAATCTCCTGCCGCTGACCTTGATACATTTTTTAAACTCAAGGTCAAAGGTTGACGCAAGTCCGACAACTTTATTGTGCTATTGTTATGTTCCCATGTTACATTTGATATAGGGTTACCAATAAAATTGCAAGGAATGGAAACATCTTCGCCCTCTTGTATGACATATGTCCATTGTTGCATTGTAATGTTGGGCTTCTCTAACATAAAAGATAAGACAATGGTAGTTAATTTTAAAGTAGTCTCGACCAGTGCGTGTACTGACCTTCACTATATCGTATACACTGTCTTAATTTTTAATTATCATATCAAAGTATAAATGATTTTAACTTTCGATATAAACAAACATGGTATGTTAGTTTGCATGTTAAATGATTTTTGAAATAATATAATGCACATTATTGTTTTAGAGTAGTTTAAGGCTTGAATGTATTTTCAACGACAATCTCTCATTATTCTACTAATGTGGATTACGTTTTTTAATTCATAGCTACACAAGAAAATTCCAAATACCTGGCATAAGTACACAAATAGGAGTTACTATGCATATTATTTTAATATTATATGACATAGCGTAGTGTTTTTCTGTCAGTGTAACAATGGGTACAGTAAAAAATGTTTTGTGATATTATTCTGCATTAAGATTGAAAAGTTTACATACCTGGATTGATATTAACCTTGGTAACGTTGTTGCCAATATTAACGGAATTGTTTGCAAATAAACATTGCCATGTTACGTTGTCCACCGGATGGAGAATTCCAAATGTTATCGTGTCTCCAGAACAAGCCACGCTATATAACCTTTCTTTGTCTATTGGAACTTGGCAATAGAAATCTTTGAATATCGCAAATTTGAATCCATTTTCACCGGGAATCTTTAGCGAGGCACTTTGCCAGGGGTCTGGACATGTGCATTTGAAATTCAGAGGTTTTCCATAAGTGGCATTTGCAATTGGGGCTGGTTCAATAAAGATTGTCGATTCTGAAAGCATTAAACTTACAATAAAGATTATTGGTCTAGTAATTTAATCTGGACAAATACAGTTGTTTTTTTTACTACAAGGGTTGATCCACATGTTAAATCCTATATGCGATAAACCTGTGAAAATAGGTGGAAACGTAAAGTTTAAAAAAATACTTTAAAATATCTACCTTTATCAGTTCAGATCTATACATTTTAATTAAGAAATAAGATATCATTTTTGGATGCATATCGGTATAGAAATACGAGCTTATGAATTTTACGCCATGATCATTTATCTCAACTATAATTTATCCAATAAATGTTATATATTTACATTTTCAACTGTCTTTGTCTGTGATAGCATTAATGTTACAAATCAATTTTGAAGCCGATGGCCCAATTATTTAATAAAAAAAAAACCTGAGCGACACAAAATCGGCATATATTGTAGCGTGAGCGAAACACGGTATTGGCTGCGCTGCGTAGTAATACATAGCATGAGCTACATCTAAAAAATAAAGATTTTAAAATGTTGTAAATTGGAATTAATATAAATATACGTAATAACAAAATCATTCTTTGAATATTATGAGGTGATAATTTCGGTCGGGGCGTGGTCAAATCTATCATAAAGTCCTTCGGGCTTTATTGTATTTGAACACTTAAATAAAAACCTTAAAAAGACGTAAAACTTGTGACGCGACGATATTACGTATAATAATTATAAATGTACCATGTTACATTGTATACTAGTAAGCATTTATATCTTTTTAATTTTTCAACGGTTGCAATCGAATTTTCTAAGACGCACGGTGCATTATATGGCATTGCTTTTTGATCAACTCTTATAAATGCTTTTTAAAAGTTATATTTTCAATATTTTTAGGGCTGGCTCAATAAAACTTGACACGATTAACGTTTTCGCCAAAGGTATTAAACAATATACTAAAATATGGTAACGTCCTTTCACCCACAGAATTTGATTTCTAAATTGATTTGATTTTAATTCATTTTTCTTTACTTACATTCCAAAGAAATTAAAGTGACGTTTCATGTACATTTCGTTGAAGTTTAAGGAAGTTAAAATACCCCGCTAAATATCTGCTTAATTAGCACAAAATTAACAATTTTGACTTTAAATATTGCCAGTGAGAGCAATTAGATATCACAAAAAAATATCAAACATCATGTCAACTTCTACAAAATACCAAAAACATACCAGTTTAAAAAGAATCCTTTAATCACTTTTGAATAATGTCCATAGAGAGGTGTCTTATGATAAGTAAATTTCATTGATTCAAAAATTATGACAAAATTAAAATTTAAAACGTAAATAGATGGTAGAAATTGACACACGAAAATTAAAGCTTACATAATAATAAAAGAATTGAATCGTTCAGATTACAATACAATGCAATTGGTTATATTTTGGAACCATGAAACCTTCTAAGAATTGCAAAATTTTGTACATGTAAGTGTATTTTATAATCGAGATTAATATTGATAATAAATATTCAAAACAAAAGAAACTCACGTGTGGTTGCTCTGCAGTGGATAAACAGCAGAATTACCAACAAAACAATCATATCTAGGAAATGAAAGTAAAGCGCATTTTAATTCTCACTTTAATTAGTGACTAATCAAAGAAACTTACTTAAAGTTATAGTTTTAAAATACGTTCCATGACCTTCCTGTTATCTCAGGAAGGCAATGATAAATTTAGGTTGAGTTCAATTAATTTATTGGGAGAAAAAAAAAACTTGTATACTAGTTGAATCTACATTTTACAAAAGTGTTGTCCTTAAACGCCGTTTTTGGGCAAAACCCATTGATTTCACTCAGTAACCTAATGAGTTAAGTGGTTTTTTATTAATTATCTTGATTGCCAAAATATTGGGCTACAAATCTAGTCACAGGAATATATTTGATAGATTAATTATAGAAGGGAAATGTTATTTTACCCCCTTTTGACCTCTGAATTTACTCTGCATAGGGAAACCTTTAGCAAAGTGTGGATTGGTCTATTCAGCATAATAACCATAAGGTTTTTTGTGAATTTATTTAAATCGATAAAGATTTGTTGATAAAGTTCACTCCTTGTTGGTCTTTAAAATAAAGCAGACATTTTCTTCCTATTTTTGTTGTTGTGACATTTTGAGGTCAGTTTTAGCGGTTTTCACCTAAACACCATGCATTTCAAAGCAATTGTCGTGAAACCTAAAAACTCTTTTCTTCCTTCTTCTCTGTTAAGGAAGTTTTTATTTCACCATGTTGTAAATATTTAAATAAAGGGTGAATCGATGACTCAGGCGCATTGTCAATTTCATCACTTTTTCAACTTCCTTATAACGCATCTGGGTTTTTTTCTTAAAGAAGCTTTGTTTAAATATAATACATTATGAAACAATTAACATATTATTATTTTAATGAATAATATAAGAAGACAACTTTAATGCACTGACAAAATTTTATTATAATAAAAATGCAAATAAATGCGACTATTGTTTTAGAAACTAAGGTATTAAGGAATTTAGGATTAAAAAAAATAGACCTATCATAGTTGATAACAGTTTAAAATTAATTAAGATGGCTTATTATTTATTACAAAATATGTTACAACCTAAGAGTAAAGCTATGTGGAAAAAAGGTCAAATTTTATTTATTTTTCATTGAATTAACCTACACGCGACCCTGTAAACAATCTTAAAACTTCTTCCTCTTTAATGTTGGCATACTGAACCTTTTCATTAAGTTTAAAACGAAATAGAAAATTTTACAATCAGTAAAGAAACTTAAAACACTCAAACTCTAAAACCGAAAAAAACCCAACAACAATAAAAATAGCATCTATAGTTTAAGCGGGCTTAATGGTCTTTGCCATTTTTTAGACTATAATAATTTCCTTATAATAAGAAGGATAACTAACTTTTACTTGTATAAATTATACATATTTCGGAAATGTTCAAATGTTGAGGCTAAAATATTAAAATGTTAAAAATATCATATCTTAAAACTGATGTTTAATTTGTTGATAAGCCAATCTCCTTAAAAACAAAAACAAAACATCTTTATGTATAAATGATTGAGCCAAAAATTGATTGCAAATATAGTCTCACCTGTAGTCCTTATCTGAGCAGATATGCAGCGTATCTGTTTTTCATTAAATTAAGAAGTTCACATAAGGAAATATCAATGATATTCATAAGGAAATTGACGTCACTTCACCCGTAATAAATTATGCATATGACAAGTCAATATCATCAAAATATAAAATTTGAATAGAAAAAGTTGTTATCTCTAAGTATTATTGATGAGAAACAAGTACGAAATAAAGGAAGTCGCAAACACTATGACGGCTAAATTTTTTTATCCTTATTCTTCTTTGTAGTAATTAGTTGCACTTTATATGATAAGCAATAAATATGTTTTTAATAGTACGTTAACTTTGTTTATAAATAATAAAAGTATACCTATTTTGGAGTGAAATGAAGGAAAATACATATTAGTAAAACAGTTGCTTTGACTTAGTATTGATATTTATATAAACAAATGTTCGGTTATTACATTGTATGCATTCGTGTTTCTACAAAATGCTAGTCACCAGTGTGACTCATTAGCGTTTATCAAAATATTCGGATTTTAACAGAGAATGTTGATATAGGGTCATTGCTCATGCCGTTGAGGGTGTCCAAGTGATGTGCTCAGAAGTAATGATTATCTCAGAAATATCCCTGCATCAACGGCATCAGAGTTTTTCATCAAACATTTTGTAGACGTCGTTCTTCTGATCTAACAGTTTTAGTTAAAGATCAAACAACGATTATTGTACTCTAAAACATTCCTAGTCTGAGTATGAGTAAATTATGGCATTGCAAAACTTTGTAGACTACAAACAATAAATTCTTGTATAATTGAAGTATACCCGATGAGTAATTATTATTAGTAAAATCAATTAAAACTACTTTCTTTTTCGATAAACCAGCTCGAAATAGCAAAAATGAGAGGTATGTGTACGTTTCGAACACGCTTTGGCGGATCTAAGTCAGAGGGGGTTTGTATTAAAATATATACTTGCAGTGAAATTAATAATATTCGATGATGACGTAAAGAGTAAATATTTAGCGGGAATTTATTTAGAGTTTACATAAAAATAAAGATTTCACAAATTTTGCGACATTGAATGGAGGCAATTCGTTTTTTGAATGCGCGATTTAGTTTTGATGAAAAAAACTTGAAACCGGAACGGGGTAATCAAGAACGCGGGTTGACTGATAAACGTTATGGCGGAAAGTATAGGACGAGTTCAATGGGCATCGGGCAGATACAATGTAACTTGGATCGGCAACTGAGTTTATAATTACAAATAAATATGCATGCTAAATACATTGTAACATATATTTTTAATACCACTGACAGGAGTAGTCTTATATATTAATTGTGAATAATAAACAGCTCGTGTTGACAACTCTACTGTATATATGTAAAATTTATATGCCATGTATATTCGTCTGATTTGTTTCTCCTGCTAGGATATTTTGTCACCATCCAATGAACATTACCAAAAAAAAAAAATCCGTAAAACAACTAGCAAATAAAAGGCCAAAGTTAAGAATTTTTTTAGATGGTATGGGACAGCTGTCGATATTAATGTGGATAAAAGTACATTATGGTCGAAAACTTTCACATATCTAGAAAGGACTATGTGCGGTTTGGTCAAATATCTGCCCCCGATTTTAACCAATTTTTAAATAGTGTCGTATAAAAATAAAATCTTCACAAATCATTGTATAGAGGATGCCTATAACTTTAATCTTGATTTTAGTCATCATTGCTCATTTGCTGTTTATCTATGACGTCACCTAAATGACCTAATTCCCGCAAATTTGCAAACAAATGAAAATAGTCTCATTTTTGCTCTATATTTAGCATTCGGAAGTATAGAGCGCAGGTCTGCTCAAGTGCGATTTTAACATATATTTTTCGTCAGATAGATATACACATTATACTAAAAAATTGTACTTGAGCAAGCCTGCGCTCGATGTTTCCGAGTCGAAAAACCATCGGAAAACACCCATATTTTGCTACAAAACATCAATTTATCAAAATAATGCAATATTCATGACGTCATTTCTACATTATGACGTCACTGTGGTGATAACCTTTTACACCTTTATTTCCAATATGGTTTTAAATATCTTTCACCTAATTTTTAAAGCTCTTTCTAAAACTTTGTTTTTGGGGGCAAAAAATGCATAAAACCGCACATAGTCCTTTCAAATTTTACAATGTTTGACCAAAAACTACGTTTAACATTTTTTGAAAAAGGAAAAACTGTAAATTGTAGTGAACGCTTTAACCTATTGCGCTACGCTGTAAGGTAAAGTATTTTCAGAGAAAAAAAATGTGCTTGATTTTATTATTTATTTCGATAGGAAGTACGTCACAATATGGAAGTGTTCCATACCTTAAGAAAATAATTCGGTCACAGTTTATACATAAAAGAATGTTTACATAAAATGCATAGCTCATTAGTGTTAAGTGTAATTTTCCGCGCTTGTGCGGGATATCATCTTGTAAATAAATAAAAATATGCATATTGCATAATAACTACATAAAAGTTTCATGTAATCTAATTCGTTCCAAGTAATAACTTGATGCAGGCTTGATGCAGGCTACATGTACAAAATTTGAATCAAAGTTAGAAAAGGTAAATAGCATTTTTGCTCATTGGCATTTTGTTATTTACATAATACGAAAGTTATTTGTTGTTTTCTGTACAATTATGAGATACAATACAGTCATTGTTTAATATATTGTATCTGTAAACTTTAATCAATTGTATTTCAGTAAAAAACAAATTTAGTTATTTACGTTCGAATTCCATGAAAGAAATCCTAAGCAAGACACTATAATTGTAAGATACATGCAACTTTTAATTTGAGGAAATAAAAAAAATGAAAACTGAAAAAACTTTGAAAGATGTATAATACAAGATTCAGTTTTAACCTAATATTTTGTAATGTTATACATACTTTCCAAATTACTTTTATTAGGTGATAACCGGAAACAATAATGCGTGAACAAACTGAATTCTTTTATTTTTTTTAACCTTTGAATCAATGAACAAATATCAAAAGGCATTGTAATTGACTTAAAATACATTATGATAATACGTACATTTTCAATAACACCACCATCACAATTTCTAGCAAAATGTTATGTCTAGTATTTGGAATCATCTCTATTAGATTAAAGGGTGGCAAATCCCTTTCCGGGGAGTTAAGATGCAAAACAAAATTACATAGTTACCTTAAATATTTGTTTCTTTTTTAGGGTTCTCTGTCGTACCCAACAAGTATAAACCCATGACAATTCACATTTCGACACAAAACCAAAGATCAGTTTGAAAAATGAAAGTGTCAAGAGTTAAATTTAAAAACTAACAATTTGCTATCGCGTTTGATTTGAATTACCAAGCGCGTCGTGTTGACGTACAAAGTCTCTAGCCTTTTGTCGCAAAGATTCCGGTAGATCAGATGCGTTAGTAGCAATGAATTTTATCTTGCTGTAAAACTTTTCATTACATCGATAGTTGTTTCCATACCTATGTAGTTGTTTGATTTTTATGTCCATATCGGCCTCCGTTAAAAGAAAAAACAAACGACGACGAACCTTTGGAGATTCACAAATCCTATTCGCATTCATATTTCTTAATGCATCTTTTTCCCAGGGTGTTAAATATTGAAGACTTGTTTCCATTGAATATTTTGTCTCAATGTCGGCAAAAACAATTTCTTTTATTTGGTATTTAAGCCGCGTTGCTTGTTGTATTATCTTTTCATCATGATGATGCGACTGAGTTTCAGACAGAAATTTAAAAGTGAAAATTTCTGGAACAAAATCACTTTTCTCTTCTTTGACTTTGTCGCCAATTTTTTTCAAATCATATTCAATAGTCTCAGTTTTTAAGCGATCAATAGAATCAGACTTTCGTTGAGCATCTTTAATATGAAGTCTTCGCAAGGCTAATATCTCGTCGCTTTCCTCTCCAAAGTCCGTGATCTTAGTATCTGCATTACCATTTTCATCAATTGAATTTATAATTTCCCCAATGCGTTCTTCTCGTTGCTTTGTTCTAAGTGTTATTTTTTCAGGATCCATATTAACGCAAATGGTCTCCATTACTCTATCTTTAAATTTTAAGTCCAATTCGCCCTTTTTCAATAGTCTACAAGGAGATAAATCATAACAACATTTTGGAAAGTGTAAGAAAGACATGTAGGTTTTTATACACTGAATAGTTTCCTATCATATTTTCTTACCGTTTCTGATTTTCATACACTTCTGGAATCAAAGCGTTTACGTTTCCTATTGCATAGGAAATCATTTTATCTGTTAAAGGGCGTTTCGCCCAAAAATCGCCAATTTTTTTGTCACACTGTGTCTGTAAAAACAAGAAGACTTAAGGACTTAGTAACAAAATAAGGTTGACTTCATGCTTTCTATTATTAATTCTCGTACAATTATAATTGTTGATAATGAACATTCTAGTGTGTTTACCTGAATTTCCTCTTTATATTCTGATACCCTGTCACAAGTGGAATATAGTTTGCACATTGTACGCAGTGTCGAAAATGGAATAAGTAACCGACCCTTCTGCTCTTCTAGTAAAATGTGTGCAACCTATGTGGTAAAGAAAAATATAAATCAAGACAAGGCATGTATTGGAAGTAATATCTTATACAAATCTCTCTTAAACTATATGATTTTGTTTATAATAAAAAGCCTTGAAATTTCTTTAAATCATTATTTATAATTTACCTTTACATCAAACACATTCCGAAGAATAACGTTATGCTGATAGAACAAAGCAGCACTATCACTTGAGCATTTATACATCACCTAAATAAAAAAAAACAGAGGGATTGTTGTAAAATTCTAAATATAGGAATACATCTTATACAGACCATTACAGCCTAGAATGAAGAAACATTTAATTTTAAAAGATTTGCGTTGCCGTGGGGAGAAGAAGGTGGTGGTGGTGGGGGGGGGGGGGGGGCAGTTGCTAGCCTGTTACGAATTGTTTGCACTGTTACATATATTATCGCATTATATCTAAGTATTTAAAATGAAATAAAATCATTTTCAACAATGGTTTAAAATTATTCTTAAAAGAGCATTTTGCGTTATGATCTTAAACGTGGCGAAGGAAAAAGTTAGTGTATTGAGACAGCAAAGATATAATGTAAAACACTATATAATATCTTTAACTTAAGTCCTATTAGTCCGTAGTATGTGTATTCCATAAGTATCTCCTTCCATTATACACTCAGTAATTTAGTCGACTTGAATGAACCCGAACAATTTCTTTTATTTGAGTTGTTTTTTTTTTTTATCAAAATGTGTTATTGTGTGCATTTTCATCCATGAACATGTTGGCCAACATCCTTACATGTTACTAAATGTAACATGATTTTGTGTAGTACTGCAAACTTATTTCCTGTCCCATTTCTAAAAGCCTATAATTTAAAACGCGGTAAAGAAAGTTACCAACTAGTTTAACTAGAAAAGTAAACCAGCTATTGCTCTAGTGGGTATTCACTGGTTACGCTGTTAATAAAAATAAAGGACTTTTGCGGTATATAAAATTATACATATGTAGCACACCTTTATAACAGCTTCGGATTCCAATAAAGTGCCCAGTTTACCATCGACAAGAAGCTTCTCATTTTTGTGTACATCAAACAAGTACACCTGATCGCTGTAAGTACCAACTTGTATAAGAGTCAATGGACCTCTGCTCGCAAGTTGAACTCCCAAACAATCTACCGCCAATACGGGCTCATGTGACAAGATAGAAACAACTTTGCAACATCGCTCTGTTTCATCGACGATTTCTACTTTCGGTTCATCTTTAGTTTCCTTCATCTGTGTTTAAACATAACCGTAAAATAAGCATGATCTTTGAAATTAAAAATTTGCAGTTTTTGTTAAGGATTAAACATTTGACATTTTGAAAATAATACTCTAAAAATGGATACACATAATTCAGCTGTTTCAGCTTCTTTGAATGAAACGATCGCTTCTCATTGTGTTTAATGAAATCTGCAGTGCTGGCAGAAATCATACTACATGTACAACCCTGCAGAACCTATGGATCAAAACTATTCTAGAACAGTTTTCCTTCAGTATCTAAACCGAGTTTCGGCGGGGGAATATGTGAACAATGCAATCATTTTACGTAATAGAATAATACTTATGATTATAATGATGTTAAATTGTTAAACTATAGCTGTGATGAAATTGTGTGAGAGAGTTGCTATATTTAAAGATATCTTAGTGAAATTTTAGGTTATTTAATAATAATCTTCAAGACTATAACAGTCAAAACAACACATTTTGTTCATTTATGATAATCCGTACTACATGTACACTGTTTATAAGAATGAACCACGCGGTTCATACGTATACCTTTAAATATAAAGGACATTTTTAGTACAATAAATGCATTGGCATATTAATAATTTTAATCTTTTTAATAATATTTTGCTTACGATGCAATATTAACATATTTTAAAATATGTTTAGCTCATTATGCAGTGGTTATCACCCATTAAATAATTTTTTGATAATATTCTGCAAAGACGACACAGTTGATTTGTACGTTTTTCAAGTGAATTGACTTAAAGGGTTTTGCATTAAAATCCTATTTAATAGGAACTGAAACAATAACCCTCATTAAAACATCACAATCTCCTTTGGTTTTATAAATTTGAATACCTCCATTATATTAAATTGGGTATTTCTTTTATACATTTCAAATCCTAAACATTTCAATGATTAAATATATGTAGCAAAATTAGGCAAACTTACAATTTTGTGGGTTGTCATGGCTCTGGATAGAAAAAACAACGCTATGGAATTTTTTTTACCTCGTTTATATAGGATCATGGGGGCTAAAGTTTTCGTATTATCATAGTTTACGCAATGCATATGAATGATCATCAAATGCAACGGGATATTGTTTATTGTAATCAATACCTGCTGAGATCTACATAAATACATTTATCTTTTCCACTATCAAACAATGAATTTTCAAACAATTGTATCTTTGATAACAACGACATCAGCTATTTATCGATTGGGCTTCTAAAAATGCATAATAGATACTACTATTAAGGTTATGTACATAAAATTGATACAAATTAAATAATTATGATTCATACACTTATAAACAACATTGACTGATAACTATGAAGCTGATATAAACCAAATTTAGTAGAAAGTCGAGTCACGTGACACGGAACAGGGTGGACATACTATCCCAGCTCTCGTGTTTTTTGACAGTTTTTGCGAATATCCTTTTTTTCTGTGGATTTACTATCAACCCAGATGACACAGGAGGGTATTTGGAATGTGTATATATGTTTTTGAATTTTTGTTCTTCAGTTTATTTGTGAATTTCATACATTTATTTACCGGCTTACTTAGTGAACACTCGGTGAACACCCTTCACCACGCAAAATTCCCCGACTGTCTCGCCTACATTGTGCATTCAAACTCCGTCATGGGTGAACAGGTAGAGAACCGTACGATCAAACCGTTATACCTTAAGGACTCTGAGATCCAGTGCTCTGACGACGGAAGGGTAACGGTTTTTGATCTAATGGACTGTGTCGCGAAAGTTGTCGGTAATTCTTTACACTGTCTACAGCTCGACCGTAATTTATGGCGGGTTTACCTGCGGGATGTGGCTAGCCGGGAAAAGCTGCTGACCGAAGGGATTCATATCCAAAATGTGTCTATATCATTCTTTGATACTAACCCGTATTCATCGGGCATTCATAATGCCTCAGAAAAATCTCTAAAGATTCGGCTCTGTGGTCTACCCTTATCTGTAGACGATTCTGCTGTCCTCGAGCTACTTGAAAAGCTTGAAGTAAAGCCCACAAGCAAAATATTATATGAGAAAATACGTCACCCCATTACAAACAAGATGACAAGTGTGTTGAATGGAAATCGCTTTCTATACATTGAACCCTTGAAAGAAGGAAAGCATTTACCCAGAATCAATTACTGTGCCGGCTTGCGCTGCAAACTTTTTCATTTTGGTCAGCCAAAATTCCAGCGACAACTGACATGCACAAAATGTTGGGCCACAGACCACACTATGAAATTTTGCAAAAATAACCCACGCTGCAAAGTTTGCAAGCTGGAAGGGCACAAACCCGGGGATAAAACATGCCCCTCTTACGAATCGCAAAACAACGTCATTGCATTCAATGGAGAGGACAACATCCTATCCAATTTTTTTCCGTGTGAGCTTAACATGTATGGTTTCACGCACAAATCAGCAGAGCATGCTTTTCAGTATACGAAAGCGGTAAGATGTGGAGATCTGGACACGGCGAAAACGATCCTAGAGGCCAAGGATGCTTTATCTGCAAAACGATTGGGAGACAAAATACGGCCCAATGAACAGTGGGCCGACACAAGGGAGTCCGTCATGACGGAAATCATTGAAAACAAATGTGTACAGGTTCAAAGATTCAGGGAAAAGTTGAGATCGGTTAAGAAAGACACTATCTTTGCTGAATCCACTTATAACGATACCTGGGGCACAGGGCTGAACAAGGAAGCAACGGAAAATACAAAGATCGAGGCATGGCCAGGGAAAAATCTTCTTGGTCAGATCATCAGCAAGATAAGCAAAAAAATCCGTAAACGGAAAAAGAGCGACCAATGGAGCAAGCCCAGCCAAAAACAACAGTCGAAAGTCAACACCAAACAAAGAGACATCGCGCAGATGCTTCGCGAATTACGCTACCAGTCGGAATCGGAGTCGATGTCGGGATTCGATGCCTCCACGGAGTCCGACTCAGACGAGTCAACTTCTGCTAAAAACAAGGGCTAATCGCACGTTGCTAAGGTCAGCAACTCGGTCAATCAGGACACGGACTGTTTCAGGACTTTGGTCATGATCTATGGACTGGATTAGTATGCACGGTATATATATCTGTATATTGCAACTCTTTAATTAAATGTATTTAATTAAGTAGTTGAATGGAAAAATTAGAAATTATTTCAGTTAACGTAAGGGGGTTAAATACCCCCGAAAAGCGGAAAAAAATTTACTCTTGGTTAAAAGAAAGTAATACTGATATTGTTTTATTACAAGAAACACATTATATAGAAAAGAATGAAAACTTATACAACTATAACTGGAAAGGCGATTCTTTTCACGCTTTTAGCGACTCAGCTTTTAGTAAAGGTGTGTCCGTATTATTCAACGATAAAATTAAAACAAATATAATGAATGTTAGAAAATCTATAGATGGTAGAAGAATTTTAATCAATATTGAAATCGACAGTAAAATTTTTACATTGGTAAATATTTATGCTCCGAATGATGCAAATAAAAGATGTGAATTCTTTAAAAAGCTAAAAGTGTTTATATCAAAAAACTGTATAAATGAAAATATTATATTATGCGGTGATTTCAACTGTAATATGTCTAACAGTGCTGATAAAAGTTTACGCCATTTACAAGATTTGAAAGAATACTTTAATTTAGATGATATGTGGACAAAACTTAATCCGGAAAAGACAGGAAATACCTGGTGTGATGCAAAAAATGACCCTAAAAGTCGAATTGACTACATATTTATTAATAACTCATTCTATTATATTCCAACAGATTTCAAGGTTGGGAAAATCCCGGGTACTCATTCAAATGGGATTCGAATGACTGATCACAGATTTCTAAAACTCTATTATGATATTGATAAAACAAAAAAGGGACCCGGATATTGGAAGCTAAATGTTTCTTATCTCGAAAATGGTAACTACAAAAAGGGAATTAGCGATATCGTTCATAACATAGATCCATCCTTAAGCCCACTTACTACGTGGGAATTGATTAAAAGAAATGTAAGAGAATTTTCCATTAAATTTGCAAAAACTGAGCAAAAATCATTTAAACAGAAAATAAAGACAATAGAACATGAAATAGGTGAATTAGAAAATGAACACGCTGACAGTTTCAATTACAAAAAACTAAAAACATTAGAAGCGGAATTAGATTCCTTGTACGATAAAAAAGCCAAAGGGGCTCAAATTAGATCTAAAATCAAATGGATAGAAGAAGGGGAGAAAAATTCTAAATATTTTTTGGGCCTAGAAAAACATAATCAGGCGTCAAATGTAATTAAAGAAATAAAATCAGAGAAGGGATTAAAAATAAACAAAACGAATGCAATATTGGGGGAAATGCTTATGTTCTATCAAAATCTTTATACAAGTAAAAATATTCCAATTGAAAATATTAATACATATCTGTCGGAAATAAGCGAAAATCCTACGCTAAATAACGATGATAGAAATTATTTAGATAATTTTCCCTCATATGAAGAATGTAGAGAGGCAGTAAATAACATGAAAAAAGAAAAATCGCCTGGTTTAGATGGCTTACCTTGTGAGTTTTATCAATGTTTTTGGGACATAATCGGTCCTTTTTTCTACAAAGCTCTTAATGAAATATTTCAAAGAGGTGAAATGGCATACTCTCAAAGACTTTCTGTGATATCTTTAATTTACAAAAAAGGGGAAAAAGATAGCTTAAAAAATTACCGACCAATTAGTTTAACAAATACAGACTATAAAATCATTGCTTTCATTTTTGCGAAAAGATTACAAACAATATTAACTAAACTAATTAGCGAACAACAAACTGCATACATTAAAGGGCGGTATATCGGAGAAAACGCTCGATTAATTCTAGATGTTTTTGAATACTGTGAAACAGAAAATCTTGATGGCATATTACTCTTCTTGGACTTTGAAAAAGCATTCGATTCCGTGGAGTGGAATTTCTTGTTTAAGGTTCTAGAAAAATTTAACATTAGCAATAACTTCATAAAATGGGCCAACATACTTTATACCAATCCAATATTTAAGATGAAAAATAACGGCTGGTTGTCAAAAACATGCACAATGACTCGTGGAATAAGACAGGGTTGTCCGCTTTCTGCCTTGCTATATCTTTTTGTAGCTGAAATTCTAGCTATTAAGATAAACAGTAATCAGAACATAAAAGGAATAACAATAAACAACAATGAAATAAAAAACATTCAACATGCAGATGATCTAAGTATAGCCCTAAGAGATGAAATGTCAATGAAACATGCTTTAGACGTGCTTAACGAATTTTGTAAACACGCTGGATCTAAAATAAACATAAACAAAACAGAATGTATTCTATTAGGTACTCTAAAAAATCTTTATGACGAGCTCTATGGTATCAAAACTACAAACAAAGCAGTAAGATGTTTGGGAATCTTCATTGGGCACGATAAAGTAGAATGTTATAATAAGAACTGGATGAAAGTTTATCATGATGTGGAAAAGCTTTTTGAGTCTTGGAAAAGAAGAAAATTAACTTTATTTGGTAAATCATGCATTATTAACACACTTGCTTTATCCAAACTCACATACGTTGCTTCAATACTTAATTCTCCCGAAAATGACTTTATAAAAAAAATTCAACGCTTAATCTATAACTTTATTTGGGATAAAACCGAAAGAATTAAACGTAATACTTTAATAGGTAATGTTTTAAAAGGTGGGCTGGCAGTTGTTGATATTGAATGTAAAATAAAGGCATTAAAAGCCTCATGGGTTCCTCGACTCTTAAAAAACAAAAACATTCTGTACAAAATTTTTGATTCTTACTGTAAACAAATAAACATAGATGTAAATTACGCATTACAATTTTCAGAAAAAAAGATAGAAAATATGCAAAAATTAGGAAAATTACCATTGTTTTATCAACAAGTGTTATGTTCATTCAATGAATGTAAGCCTAAAAACTCAGAAAATATTTCATCAATTAAAATTGTACAACAACCGATATGGAACAACTGCAATTTTTTGTATAAGGGAAACTCCTTATTTTTTAAAAATTGGATTACATGTGGAATTCTATATGTAAACGACTTGTTAAATGATGAAGGAAATTTCAAGTCGCTTTTAGACTTCAAAGACTGTATAAATAATAAATCAAACTGGATATGTGAATTCAAGATTCTTTCCTCTGTTTTCAAGCCTTTATGTAGGAAATTTGATTTTTCAAATTGTAAGTTTACTAATATACAAAATAATAACTATTTTAATTTTCATTCAGGTTATGAGAATGTATTAGGGCAAAGATGTAGTTTTTTCTATGAGAATTTAGTAAATAAGAAGTTTACTAAACCTTGTTATCAGACTGTTTTACAAAAGGAATATGATATTGATTCTGTTGATTGGAAATATATCTACAAATGTAAATTATCAGATATTTCTGATAAACGTCTAGCAGAATTCAATTACAAAGTATTAAATAATATTCTTTGTAACAATGTTTATTTAAGTAAATGGAATAAAGAAACCCACAGTCAATGTAAAATATGCCAGGAGAATGAAAATACAAAGCATCTTATTTTTGAATGTGATAATGTACTTGAAATATGGAATGCTTTAAATGTTTACACTAAAATTGATATTAAGTGGAAACATGTACTTTTAGGTTTTTTTCATGAACAAAATAGAAAAATTGTATCACTGAATACCCTCATTTTATTTATAGCATACAGAATTTATAAATATAAGATGTATTGTCGGGTACATTCCTTAGAAGAAACAAATTACAATATTTTGAACCATGTAAAGGTATCTACTGTATTCTATGCTTCTGTTTTAAAAAGTCACAATTCATTCGTAGACTATAGAATTTTCCAAAATTTTGTAAAATCAATTTAGAGCATATGTATATTCTATATTTTGTTGATGTTATCTCTGTTTGTTATATTTGATGTAAAACTGATATAATGAATAAATCTATAAAAAAAAAAAAAAAAAAAAAAATTTAGTAGACTGTATGTAGTACATTAATAATATCTTTGCACATGGAACGTATTTAAAGAGTTATCTGTCCATCATCTTCATTTATTTTATCAAAATATATATATCTCTTACTTTCACTTTTAAGTCATGCGATACATTGCTGCTTCATGAGATATCAATATTTATGTTGAGGTGATAATGAAAGGCGTAACATGTATAGTAAAAGGCTTTAGCGGTTCTGATTCTTTTTGTTTTTTAATTCGATAAATTCAGTTCAAAGGCAGAATTATCAGTTAATATTTTACCATTTTAAAACAAATTTTGTCTTAGCTGACTTTTACATACACAATGCCTGCCTATTTTAAAGGCCGTACACGAGTTGCCAACTAAGCTGATCCTTTTTGCAAAAGGGGTATCACTCTCTCAAATTAATCGTATCAGACTTCATTGTGAAAATGATCATCTACCCAGCATGTTATTATTGTTTGTTTACATCTTGTAAAAAGGTGAGACTGAGAAAAACTATCGATAAGGAGTACTATAGTAAAGGATATATTTTATATCTTTTGGTGGCAGGTGCAAAAGATTATAAGGTGAATGTTTTACATCATTACGATAAAAAAAAATTGCATCTTTCCAAGTCAATGGTTTCTGATTCGCTCCGCTCTGCATAACCCTTTACCGAATTGACAATACATATGTGGGTTAATTATTGCTCCTTGTAGCGATATTACAAATTTTTGAACTTTGGTGAATTCTTCTTTTAACCAATCAAAAAAAGTACATTGAAACAAATACTAAGCAACATGGCTGCGGCCATGTACAAGTTCTTTATAGGGAAAGGATACCAATTATTTTCGCATCAAATTCAATACAAACTTTATGAGAATTGTTACATACTTAAGCCTGAATTCAGCCAATCGCAAAACGCTGATATTTATTTACTCCTTATTACATCGACCTGTACTTTTCTTTTATGCAAACATCCAAATTTTGGGTGTTTTTATTCCTCATAGAATTCGAATTTCTAGAAAAGAAGAGATTATTGGGACTAGAACAAGTAGTGGTAAGTAAATAAGTTACAGTTTTGTCCCAACTGTATAATGACAATGGAGCAAAGTTACTCAGTGTATCATGAATATCAATCACTAAACAACGTTTTTTATTGGATCATGCTGACTTCAGTGACACCAATCAAAGAGCCAAGTTTCAAGCCCCGTCCAAAAAAGCCAGTTCGGTTAATAGAGCGGAGCGGATCAGAAACCCTTGACTTGGGAAGATGAAAAAATTGAGGCCTGCTGGTAAAGATGGGTTTGTTATATACCATGGTCCAAATCTACAGAAAGCAATGATCTGACGAACCCGGCAAGTAGTTACACATAACAAACTAACAGACATAAATAATTGTTAGCTCACCTGAGGTGAAATATACAGAGAAATATCTTTAAAAATTTTCTTCTCAAAAACCAATTGGCCAGAAAAGCTGTAACGTGTGTGGAAGCATCCTCAGGTAGTGTTGATTCATTCTAGTTTTTTCAAACCATGATTTCAGGGGATAGGGTGGGGCCACCATGGGGGATCAAATTATGATGGTGCGTGTAATTCGGTATTATCTCTACATAATAGTTGATTAATGCAACATGTTCTATTAAGATGTTCAGCAATTTCAATCTAAACGGAGATTATTCTCGCTGCTAGAAATATATGACTAAAGTATATATATGATGAAAAATAAATTGAGTTTTCTCTTTGTTTTAGTGCAGTTTTCTCTTGTTTTAATTGTTTACAAATTCCTATAATTTTACTAACCTGAGAGTCAAGCTTCGAGTTATAAGCAAGATACAGAGCTTTGCGCACAATGCTATTATATGTTTGTACACAAAGCTGAGCTCATACTTTAGTTTGTTTATATTTAAAATGCAGCTATGCTGAATAGGAAATACCAAATTTAAAATTCGTAAGTTGAATGTAATAAACTAATGTGAACAAAAACATGACTCAAACCAAGCTATGTATCTTGCTTATGATTCTACGATAGACACTGAAATTTTGGTTGATCAATAGAAATGTCTTGCTAACAGGATGATATGCTGTAATTACTTTCTGGTGCCCTTTCTTCAACGATAAATTGCATAAAATCTACACAAACTTTTGATGGTTTTTCGAACACAAGTAAATGAAAACAATGCCTTTTAAACAGTTTCCATAGGCCTGACACATTATTATTATGAGGATAAAAGCATTATTGGTGTTCTTAAAAAAATATTGCAGTGGAAAATCATCTTTGTTTGTACACATTTGTTGTTTTTTAATAAAGATGAAAATAATGGATGGGCCTTGGTACAATAGAGCGACATGCCTGCCAATACATTAATTTGAATTATAGCTCTTTAACATATGTGACAACATTTTCAGTTAAGTTTATTTTCTTCAATCAAGTGAGTAAGGATATGAAAGGTCATACGAAATAAATTCATGCCTGGTAAATGACAATCGTCTATAATGGAGAAGGCCAATTAAATATTTCAATGTTTCTAATTTGAGGAATTGAGCGCATTTATTCTGGTGCATTGAGGTACACTTTTCTTCTTTCACATATAGAATTTTTAAAAATACAATAAGTAGCAAGTAGTGGAGGGAGAAAATGTACCTTTATGCTCTCATGTATTTTAATCGTTTTATAAAGTGATGGGGGGGGGGGGGGCTAAAATAAAGGGAACTGGAACTAAACCGTGAACACCAACTGAAAATTTAGTTATTATATTGCATATGATCTATTGTCGGTAAAAATGGTATTCCATGAAGGTAAATATGTCAAAGATTAAGTACAGTGTATATGCAAAAATAAGTGAAAATTCGGATGTTCATTTTTGGTTAATCTACCGAGAGGCCACATGGCACAATATCCTTTGAACGCCCATATAAAGCCAGTGTTGCTCAGGTGAGCGATGTGGCCCATTGGGCCTCTTATTTATATTGCACTTGTCCGTCAAAGCCAAGCTCCTCCCATGTATTAATGTATTAATTATAAAAACTGGCGATAGATAAGATTGACGTCAAAAGGGAAACCTACTTTTTATTTAACTTTCCTTGCTCTTTCAGTGAAATTGATGTGATGATATATACTGTGATTTTTCTCTACTCTGCAGGAGGTTTTTAAAAAACTATGAGTAAGATCAGTAAAATGATAAAAAAGATCATCAAGCAAACAAATCGGTTAAATTTTATTTATTAGTTTAAATAGTATCTTCTTGCAATTATTAATTATTCTAAAGTTACGGGATTTCATGGAGTCTTAAAATTTAAACAAGAAATCAATATTAAAAATATTTTATTTTGTAATTGGCGAATCTTATTCTTTCCCCTTTTTTAAGCATCAACATGTTATTTTACAGTTACATGTACGTTCTTATTCCTGTCTCAAATTGGAGGATTAAGCATTCCTGAGAACCCGAACTGCGTTTTACAAAAGAACTTACTACAAAGTCATAAATATATTCAGTCTCATTGAATAATCTTTAGAGAAAAAAATTATATAAGCCATTTATTTACAACTGTTTTGATTTTAATTATCTTATTTTACAGCTAATAGAATAAAAAACATTGATGAAATTGTAATTATAAGCATTCAAAAATATAGTCGTGCTTTGAAAAATATGGGCGTAAGGCATGAGCTCTTTGGTAAATCAATACTTTTTTTATCCTTGGACATATCGTGTTTTTGTGTTCTATATATCATCAGTCATTTTTATCTCATCTCAAACATACATTCCCGTTCTATATGCTTAATCTAGAGCAAAGTGCGTAGAACTAAATCAATCCGATTTCTAAATGCGATGTTAACGTCAAGCTAATAATTGTATTAGGACGTTGTGCTTTCAAACAAGACATGTGTTTAAATGAACATGACCTGCCGTATAGTTAATCTTAAAAAAACTTCTCATTTTCATAAACATGAATCAAATACACATTACCTCTGTAAGTACCAACTTCCATCAGAGTCATCGGGCCTCTGCTCCCAAGTTGAACTCCCAAACAATCTACATATAATATCTGTACAGTTTATTTAAGAATAAAACAATCAAAAATATACTTAATAGAAAAATATAAGTAAGGAAAACCAACAGAAAGGCTACTTTATGAAAACCAGTGTATAAGAAAAGTGTTTTACACGGATATTAATTATGGCATAAGATTCACAACATCATTTATTTTCAAAAAATTATTCTTATAGGAGAAAACACGGTCACGTAGCGTCGGCTGTAATTTAAATATCATAGAGCCTACTGTTTAAAAGTTTTATTGTAGCGTAGCATGAACATCTGCAAACAAGATATCACATCACAGTAAATTACAGTTTTATTGCTCTTATCCAAACCAAACCACACACGTCCAAGGTTTCATTCTTAACATTTTTTATCAATTTAGATCGACCTACCTTGAGTTTTACTTTTCTTATGATTTTGGTGCATTAATCTTTAAATGTAAAATGAATTTTAAAAATTATTGCAAAATATAATTGCATTGCAATTTGCACTTTAAAAAATCAAAAATGGGTAATTTCAAAGGTAAATCAATATTAAAAGTTATTTCCTTTGTTAGATAATCGTGTATTGTATGTCCCATTTATTCAACTCCGATTTTAAAAGATTGACATTTTGAAAACAAAGTACAGTATTTATACATTATTGTTCTCAATTAATAAAGGATACATGATATTTCTCATAGAAATACTTACAATTTCATATTAACTTAACATAATGTAATTACAAATGCATAAGACTGGATCATTGAAAGCTGTTATTTGAACATATTTTATTATTTGATGGTGTGAACAAAATGATTAAGCACAAGTTCTTAAAACTTAGAGAGTCCTTTCCTACATAATTAGTGCTAAAACAAAGTGACATTAAATATAAAACACAAACGTGTTTTAAAGGTCAACACATACATATACTAATTATAATGTTAAGATTATAACAGTAGATATACAGACAAATAAATTCAAATACAAAGTGTATATAGCTTAATAAAAACAATAGATGTATTAAATCAGAATAACTGTACAGTGTAAAAACAATTGTCAGTTTCTGCAATACAAATGGAGTAATTGAAAGCTGTCAACCAAGAGATAAACGATGTGCGACAATTAAATAATTTCCGGTCCTAATCAAAACGAGGGTAAACAGGTGCGGTTTTACGTGAACTGGTTCGTGTTTGTTGTGATCATTTAGGACTATGTACATTTTACGCTCAATGATGTCATTACAAGGATTTTTCTGTATAAGAAATTAAAAGTGAACGGCGCTTATATACCTCACTTTATTTTATTTAAACAATCATTTACAACTGGTAATTGTATGTCTACAAAAAAAAAATAATCAGTGAACCATGTACCCTGATCATGGGTTGTTTTACAATATCCCACTCACACAGATAAGAGGAATTTATTTTCTGAAATTTCAAAATCATAATCAGAAAAAGATACCGAAAGTAAACGTACAAATATAACTGGTATAAAAACGTTTCAAATCGCGTATAAGCTGGGTAACATCAGCCAGTCAGCGAGTTCTGGAAGGTAAGTACAATACCATGTAACTCATTAACTTACAATATCGAAGAATTTAATGAATTATTAAATTAAATATAATTCAAGTATTTACACAATTTTTTAAAAGAATTAAGAAAAAGTGAATTTGTAATTGTTTCACATCGATATTATGAATACACTAAAGGTGAAAAATTAAAAGTTTTGTGCAGTAATAAACGAAAAACTTTCTACGCAGTTTTAAAATGTAGTGCGGAGGAATTGGTTAATCTATATTGATTTTGTTTTGATATTTAAGATGGTTTCTTTACATAAACTGAAAAAATGAACAAAACACTTTCTACGCATTTTGTAAAATGTGTGACAGATGGGTTTAAAATCTATATTGATTTGTCCTGATATATATCTCTTGATCGCTATCCTTTGTTTTCCTTAACTTGATAAATCCTTGTAAGCTCCCATCTTTATCAAAGTACAAACAGTGTTTTATTGAGCGATCTTTCGGACTTGAGTTTTCTACCTCAGTTCTTTAGATAAATTGGTTTTGTTTCTATGTTGTACAGTTAAAAATGAGATTTAAAGTAATTTTCTTATGATGGTGCGAAGTGTGGCATTTAATCTCAAACCCCTCTAATTAACAGCGAAATCGTCCATTTTGGAAACAAGGTTTAAAAACAATCTTTTTATTGCGTTCCTAAATAGCAGAGATGAAAAATCCTGAACTTTTAATAGATATCCTTCTTATTTTAATTTATTTTCTAGAATGAAGTCAGGTGATGAATACATTAGTCCCTTCCAATGCATTAACAAATACGGGGTTGTATTTAATCATACGCACAATTTCAAAATGGCATAATGTTTTTAATCTGCAATGCACGGTTAACATATTGAAGTGGGTTTTTTTTAAAACATGGATTACAGTATCTGAATATCTGCTACTGAACTGTCGGAATATGCACTGTTTGACGATAACAAAAGCTTGCAAGTTTGATAGATGTACGTCTCACTATGACTCATCACCAAATAGGCAGGACACTTAACTAACAAATAATTGTGTTTTATAAAATTAATATAAATACCTCTAAACAGGAGAATGTTTCGATGTGAAAAAAAGAAGTTTTTATTCTGGTCTAAGAGATTAAAGGGACATGATCACGATTTTGGTCAAAATTTTATTTTTCCGTTTTGATTTTTGCAATACCCTAGTGAGGCATTTCTAATGGTCCACCAAAATTTGAGTGTCATTTTGAATGTTGAACAGAAAATTCGAAGTTTAGACCTAAATAGAATATTACGTTAGGAACTGTTAATTTATGTTCAAAACGAAATAGTTTGATAGAAATCAGCTTGAAAAATACCTTTTACCGTATATTGGAACCAATGTAAACAAATAAAATAGAAGTACTGATAATACTGAAAAGCGCCAACCCAGCTTCTTTATGTATATAACATATATATGTATATAACAGTTCAGCTTCTGAAAACGCACTGTATTTCCTCATCACTGCATGACAGTCCCTGCAATTATGTATGTAAGCCCCGTACATTAAATTCACAATAACCTGTACATTAGATTAACTATAGCCCGTGCAGTTATGTGTATAAACCCCTGAAACTGGTTCCCTAATCAGTTTAAATGATGTATACTTCTGCTCAAAGGGGGCGGTTATTCGATGCACCGGAAGTAGAAGTCTAACGACAATAAAGCGCTGAGCTATGCTAAGCGCTTTAAAAATGGCACGAAGGAGCCATATTTACAGAACAAAGAATTACGAGTTCTGTATCTTGCTGATCACTCGACCAATGCCACTCAAATTTTAGTTGATTATTAGAAGTCCATTAATAAACCATTGAAAATAATAAAAAAAATATAACAAAAATACATGTTGGAAAACAAATTTTGACAGAGATGGTGTCATGCCCATTTAGGAAAATACGTGTGTGTCCTATTCAACATTTCGTTGGGTTTTCCCCCACATTTAAACCAAACAGACAGAAACATATAAATTTTTATCACATTTGTAATATGTTAATTCTTCTAAAATACTGATAAAAAATAAACATAATTTGGAGTAGCTCAAGAACGAAACATAACAATCAACGAATATTGATGGCAATATAACTTTTTCAAGCAATAAAAGTTTGCTACTTGCTAAGTTATGAAACATATTTTGTTGATAACATTAAAATACATTACTTTGGAATTCATTTCAAAACTTTTAGCTTGTTAAAACATTTTATGATGCATTTTTTGTTAGATAAAATCAAATGGCGGCTAAACAGTTACCGGAAGTGATTGAAGATGTTCGTCGATGTAGAACGGTGGTGGATTTGCTGGCACGTGAGAGCGTTTTGGGAGTAGATTGTGAAGGAATTTCACTTAGTGCAGAGGGTCCCTTGACGTTGGTTCAAGTCGGAGACTCTACAGGACATGTTTATTTGTTCGACACCTTAAAAAATAAATGTCTTCTGACCCAAGGAAAGCTTGGAACCCTTCTGGAGTCTCAAAATTTCATAAAAGTAATTAATATTCCGCCTTTTTGTGTAAAATATTTGATCGTTTAATTCAATAAAGAGCAATAGAAATCAATAAGGGAGAGGGGGGTTTGATTTTATATTACATTTAATAAATAGTTTACCCGCCGCAACTTATTAACTTATTAAATATAAAAATCATATAAAGACCGATTTAGAAAATCAATACATTAAATTTATCCGATCGTCATTGATATTTGAAAAACTATTTCAGATTAAGAAATAAAACTAACAGTGAACTGTAAAATATGTTAATAAAGAATCAATATTGTGTAATAATGTCCAATAGCTTATAAAAAGAAGAAATAAAACACGTATATGTATATCTAAGGGCTAACTGAGCCCACCTTTTTAGGTCACCTGAGCTGAAAGCTCAAGTGAGCTTTTCTTGTCACATTTTGTCTGTCGTCACTCCGTAAACTTTTCACATTTTCAACATCTTCTCAAGAACTACTGGGCCAATTCCAACTAAACTTGGCAAAAATCATCTTTAGGCAAAGGGGATTCAACGTTGTGAAAATTAAGGGCCACACCCTTCTTCACGGGGAGATAATTAGAAATTAATGAAAAAATTGAGAAAATTTCAAAAATCTTTTTCTCAAGAACTACGTATATACTAAGCCAGGAAAGCTGAAACTTGTGTGGTAGCATCTTCAGGTAGTGTAAATTCAAAGTTGTGAAAATCATGACCCCCGAGGGTAGGGTGGGGCCACAATGGGGGTTGAAGTTTTACATAGGAATATATAGAGTAAATCTTTAAAAATATTCTTCTCAGAAACTAATCTGCCAGGAAATCTGAAACTTGTGTGGAAGCATCCTCAGATAGTGTAGATTCAAAGTTGTGAAAATCATGATCCCTGGGGGTAGGGTGGTGCAACTACGGGACGTCAAAGTTTTACATAGGAATATATAGAGTAAATTTTTAAAAATCTTCTTCTCGGAAACTAATCAGCCTGGAAAGCTGAAACTTGTGTGGAAGCATTTTCAGATAGTGTAGATTCAAAGTTGTAAAAGATCATGATCCCTGGGGGTAGGGTGGGGCCACAATGGGGGGGGGGGGGTCGAAGTTTTACATAGGAATATATAGAGTGAATATTTTTAAAATCTTCATCTCAGAAACTAATCAGCCAGGAAAACTGAAACTTGTTTGGAGCCATTCTCAGGTAGTGAAGATTTAAAGTTGTGAAAATCACGACCCCGGGTGGTACGGTGGGGCCACAATGGGGGGGGGGGGTCGAAGTTTTATTTAGGAATATATAGTGTAAATATTTCAAAATCTTCTTCTCAGAAACTAATCAGCCAGGAAAGCTGACAATAGTGTGGAAGCATTCTCACGTAGTGTAGATTCAAAGTTGTGAAAATCATGACCCCCGGTGGTATGATGGGGCCACAGTGGGGGGTCGAAGTTTTACATAGGAATATATAGAGTAAATATTTAGAAATCTTCTTCTCAGAAACTAATCAGCCAGGAAAGCTGAAACTTGTGTGGAAGCATACTCAGGTAGTGTAGATTTAAAGTTATGAAAATCATGACTCCCGAATGTAGGGTGGGGCCACAATGGAGGGTCGAAGTTTTACAGCCGAATATATAGAGTAAATCTTTAAAAATCTTCATCTCAAAAACTAATCAGCCAGGAAAGCTGAAACTTGTGTGGTAGCATCCTCAGGTAGTGTAGATTCAAAGTTGTGAAACTCATGATCCCTGGGGGTAGGATGGGGCCACATTGGGGGTTGAGGTGTTTGGTGTTAAAGTTTTACATAGGAATATATAGAGTAAATCTTAAAAATCTTCTTCTCAGAAACTAATCAGCCAGATGATTCTTTATAATTGTTAATACTTTGGCCCCAGCACAATTCTTTGGCCTCACAAGAAGGTTCAGAGTTTGATATAGCTTTATTTCTCATATACATGTATAGACAATCGTTAAGGATCTTTTTTGCGAACTGCAATACTCAACATGTGATATGACTATAAAATCATCCTGTTAGAAAAGGGACAAATGATTATAAACATAAGAATATCCAAAGGGAAAATGGATTTTTTAATACAGTATCTATATGTATTATTGTACATTGTCCAGATAGTGTGTATTGTATGACGCCATTAAGCTGATTTTATCATACCTATTGTTCCTCAGGTGAGCGATGTGGCCCATGGGCCTATTGTTTCTTACATGTATTGACATCTAACTCCGCTAGTAAAATAATCGTAGACTACCTTTTAGATATTTTTTTGTATTTAGGTAATGCACTCGTGCTCCAACGACAGTGCTGCATTATACCATCAATTCGGGGTGACACTGAGGAATGTCTTCGATACACAGGTATATGGCTTATTAATTTCGAATTGTAATGCATTTTTTGGTTGTTGGCAATATCAATTATATTTGTTTTGTTGAATCCCAAATAGTATTTGATATTAAAATTGCTGCTAGTGGATCATAAAACAATTCGATGCATCCAAGATTAATGCCAAAAGATTTAAAGCTTAGGTTGCACGGGACGGGTTTTCTTTTTATACAATTCACTGCAGTCAAGGGCTGTGTGTATTCAAGACTCTGTAACTAGAATTTCTTCAGTCCTTATTCAGCACGAATACCTGCAATTAAACCCTTATAAGGCCAATCATAATTTTCTAAGGAAAATTACTCGTCATTTTTCTCGAAAACTTTTCTCCATAGTGTTTTTTCTGAGATTTTGACCCTTTTGTATTTCGCTTATTTTTCATGACTTTTCAGCTTTTCGAACTCCCCCAGCTATTTTCCTGCAAAGCGTTGTAATTCCGTAATTTGTGCATGTTGCACAATCACATGTCAGAAACTTACCGATGTATAGTTTACTATGTCCCATTAATCTACTTTTAATGTTATTTTATCTCCTGTCTGTAACTTGGAATTTTACTGTGTAAAGTCAACAGACCAGTCATAGCCGGACGTTTCGCATTTTACTTGATTCTCATTATGGGTCTACATATCAATCTCAACAAGAGACATTCTTCTAATTAATGATTATCGTTTAAAATTGTTTTATGAATTTTAGCAACACTCATAAGCCTTTAAGTACAACAACTCTTAATTTTACAAAAATATTGACTTTATCCGAAACTGTTTCCCTCTACCTTAAAACAAAATGATTTTCGTTTTGAATCTTTCATAAATTTAATTAATTTATTATTTAAGAAGACAATAAAAATAAAAAAAAATAAAAAGAACTTTTGCGTAAAACAAATTGGTTACATTTTATATGCATATAATGTATATTATATTATACTACATCAAATAAAACTATTATTTTTTTTATCCAGGTTGCTAATATAATAATCCAAGAACACAAAGGACGCAGACTAGCACCTCTTCTGAAACTTGCTGCGATTTGCGAAGAGTACGATGGAAAGGCATTTTCAACCGAACTGAAGGATAATATACAGGTATTACATCTGTATGTATATGCATGTATGAGTCATATGTCTATAGTAAAAAGAGTGTTTGATAACAAAGACTTCAATTTGATATACATCAATTTGATAGACTGAATTTAAAACAGAGACGAGTGACTTGTGGGCCAAACGACCAATGACAGAGGACATGATTCTTTACGCCGCAAGTGACGTCACAGCCATTGTACCGGAAGTGTATGAAAACCAGAAAAGGTATGAATTGAAAAATATTCATAAAGAAAGTTAAAACTACACATAGATAGACAAAAAAAGCAATTAATTCAAAGCAGAAAAATCAAATAACAAAATTCCTACATTACTTTTAAGGTACCTTGAAGAAAACAATTTAATGTGTAAATTTCAAGAAAGAGTTCAGGAAGAAATATTTTTTCATATTGACCAAACTATTAAACAAAAGAAAAAAGACCGGGTTGATGCCACAATTAAAGAAATTGTAGCGGATATAAACGCCAAACACTCTAGCAGTACTTCATGTAACTTGAGTGATTTTGATGAAAATGGTGATGAGTACAGGGCTCTCCAAAGGATACACTTCAAAGATGCTGCTAAAATTTCGCCGTTCATTGATAGCCTAAAAACAGAGATCATACACAAAGAATTAGCAGATCTTTTGCAAAAGCTTGAGGAGGACAATGACAGTTTTTTCCTAAGCTGGAGATCAAAAGGAAGTATCCTTGCTTTTGAAAGACATCCTAATAAGCTAGTCGCAGACAAAGCAAAGATAGTAAATGCAAAAATGAACAAAATTGCAATGAGAAACATAAGTACCAAATACAATATAAATTCCAAGCTTAGCCACGTACCTCAAATTGAGAGGGAGACTCTTCGGTCACTTAGACCAAATGGTAGTGCTGATCCCAACTTTCATCAAGTGGTTCTTCATCTTTACTGGCTACTTATGGATGAAGATT
The DNA here is from genome assembly GCF_963853765.1 of Magallana gigas. Lineage (NCBI taxonomy): Eukaryota > Metazoa > Mollusca > Bivalvia > Ostreida > Ostreidae > Magallana > Magallana gigas. The sequence continues at coordinate 29,313,505 of NC_088854.1, forward strand.
TGCAGAAGAAAATCGACGAATTTAACGAAAAACGTCGAAACTTTAAGATGACAGAAGGTTATTACAAGAAGATGAAGTTTTTCATTGCAAGAAGAACAAGGGTTCCGGACAGCCTCAAACAAAAGGCTCAAAGGTTCAAACATGATTTAGACCGAACATTTGGACGTGATGTCGTTCCATCAGGGTGATGCTTGCATCTAAATGAAAAATGTTTTTTTATACAATGAATATCCCCAACGAGTGACCAATTTCAATTTTTAGTGCAGTTATATACGTAGATTTTTTTATTGAATCAATTTTGAATAACTATATCGTTAATTATCATCATAACAATGTCGAAACGAACTACATTAATGTAACATGTAGAAGAATAAGCAATTAACATATTATTTACATTTTAAAACACCACGTTTCTTTGCAATTGGTGTTGACTTTCTTCATTAGAAAATGTGTTGAGGAAATACACCGAACTTCATATTATGTACGCTGCACCAGTTTGGAGATACATTTTTACCAACAATTTTTCATAAAAATTATTTGATTTAGTGTTCGGTGTTTTTACCTTCTTGTACATAGCATGTTTAATACAATTATAATTCGCTTATTAAGCCATCTACCTTTTTAACCCCAATTTAGCTGTCAACCGTTCCTTGAGGTTTTTTATCGTGCCCTTTTATCACTAAAGAAAACATCATGAAAGAGAAGATTATATTTATGCGATAACAAATTATTTGTTAGAAAATAATATCGTAATACACTTACAACAATTTGTGAAACATATTATCTCTCCTTAACTGTCAATTTTAAGCATGATATTCTAGTAGTTAAGCCGAACAATTTTTAAGCACAATAATTTATGTATTTGCATTGAAAAACATAACGATGAGAAATCGTGTTTTAATTAGATAATTAAGAATATAAATATTGGCTTAAACTAGTTTTACTGAAAAATAAAACGTCAATGATTATTTTCAAAGCGAATTTACTTACTTTTTTTTATATCTTTCTTTATTTTCAAAATTGTTATGTCTTGGGCAGATAATCTGCATTATAATCCTTAACATTGTGTTAAAACGATGAACAGCAATGAAGTATAATTATGAACTTTTTGATGTATTGAAGTTTCTTACATTTACAAAGAAACGAAATTAAAACGTTGTTCTGTATGTCTTATTAATGCTGTGGCTTTGGAAATCGAAGAAATTTTGAAAGCTTTTAAGAACTGTAAAGGTTTTAAACTAAATCTATCAAATGTAAACTTTATTCACGTTGAATGAGCTTTGAATGTGGTAACAAGTTTATTTTGGTTAGGTCTCCTCACGTTTCCTCGGTAATCCTTCAGATGGCACAAGCGATGCATAGGGTGTAAATTTAAAATAGTGAGTCAAAAGCTTGGACGGAACTAATTTCTTTACTAATTTTAGACTATAGGAGAGCGAGATATACTAATGAGTTGAAAATAAGTTAAACATATTTTATTCATCGGACTTTTTTGTGCCAGTTTTGCTATCTATTCGTAATACCTGGAAGTGACCCACAATCCATAAAGTACGTGGTAATGTCTGAAGAAACCTTATCAAAGCTGCTACTTCGAAGTTATTTTGTTACAAAGATCTGTTTTCTGATAAAATTTCCTTTCTGTTAATACAGCCATTTCATGCATATCTTTTACAATTTCATGTTATGCAATTTTACTGATATGCTTTGAAATGTATATGCTGTGCAACGAGATATTGAAATTAAAGGCTTAATGATATGGTATACTGTTTATGTTATTAATAATGTTTGAACAAGAAACACTTCGGCTTATTGAAGTTATCCAAACATTTCAAAGGAAAATATTTAAAAACATTAGTTTACCACTAAGCCACAATGTACACATTTTTCTTTGAAATACAAGAAAATCAAGTTGAATGTATGCTATGCTTGGTATGATATGGCGATTGAGAATCAAATCCATTGATATGCTATGAAATTCCAATGTTATGATATTTCAATGCTATGGTATGATATTTTAAAGCTTCTCTTTGCTATTTTTTGTTATAAAAGATATGCTTGAACTGACTGTATAAAACAAGTTATCATAAACATGCGTTTTACATCGTGACTCGGAATACCCAGAATGACTGTCGCGGAACAACAATTAAAAAAAATGGAAAACCAAAATCCGTAGGAAAAGGAATTACATATTTAGACATCTGACTTAACATTAAAACATAGTTCACATTTCAAAAAAAAAATAAATTAAAAAAAAAAAGAAACAAAAAAAACAAAACGAAAACAAAACAACGACCAACCACAGGGTCATCGTATCCGCTCTTCACTCTATGACATAACGGTTACGTGTATATAAATAATACACAAGGGAAGAATAGAATCGAAAGTAGGACACGATTTGTAAACAATGTTAAAAAACAACTTATTTGACAAAAGTTACGCAAATCCTCCCACACAATGTTGCAAATATTGTCAAAAAACAACGTTCATATTGAAATATTCCTAATAAACCCGGTAAAAATCGTTTTTTACTTTGTTTACAAATCGTGTCCTACTTTCGATTCTTCCCTTGTGTATTCTTTATATATATATATATATATATATATATATATATATATATATATATATATATATATATATATATATATATATATATATATCATAGAGTGTAGAGCGGATACGATGCCCCTGTGGACCAACGATAAGACATTAAAACCTGCCGTAAATCGGTCGACGCCATGCTTCAGACGTTTCGTCAAAAAATTAAATGAATGCCCACGTGGTTACACTTGAATATTCAGCAGTTGCAAAGTTGTTAGTGTAATCGGCCGATCGTATGAAAACAAAATGTGGCTCAACGTTTGATAATCGCGCGACGAATTAGCGAATAATAAACATTCAAACTGTTGAAAATCGGTGTTCCTAGAAATTAATATGACTGTTACGCGCCTTCCAATACCAGTGTCGGGCGATCATGTTTCTTTAGCCGACGATACAAGAAAGTTGTTCGTCGATCAGCATATTAAAAGTTTTTAACAATTAATTGTGGCTTGAATTAGACCTAGGCGTAATCCATAACCCATAAGAGTATATTTTTATTAAAATGAACTATTTTCAAGCCCTTTTTCAAATCAAGGTTCTATCGCGCAGGAAGTAATATAAAGATAAAAAATCTTTATCAAGTATACTTACAATTTCATTATTTTAAAATTCTTTAATAATTTGGCTTCATGGAACAATGGCAATTAATTATTTAAAACCTTTGATATGCTAATCGACGAACATTTCAATTTTGATGACTCCGATTTTATAATTAGGAATTGGTGCCTTTATACATGTAAATGTAGCTATGTTAATCCAGTACAGCTATTGCTATATGTATTGGCAAAACTTTGTATTTACACACATTAAAACAGAAAACTGAATTTACATGTAGCAAAAGAAAAGTTCTACTTATATACTATCTAGAAAATAATTTTCTTTAACAAAAAACCCCAAAACATTTAAGGAATTCTACATTGTAAGTTTTATCTGCATGCAAAAAACATGCAACAAGTAGAGTAACATCTTCAAACGTGAAATTTTTCATGAGCTTTAATATCGAAACAACTTGTTTTTGATTGACGAGAAAGATTTCAATTAAAGACAAATTGCTTCAAATGTAAAATTTTTGAAGAACTCTTTTTGAAATTGCAAAGATTTCTACAATTAAAATTGTGTATGTGATGGGTTTTCATACGTACTCGAATGGGTTTGGGTCACGTGATCAGGTAATATAAATAGTAGGACCATGCGGTGGCGTGGAACTCTAAGCTTGCTCGTTATAGTTTTGATTTAAGGTACATGTACAATAGCAGATAATATGAAAAGTGCTGATTTAAACTTTCAAGCGATGAGTTTCGTTATTTAGTTCCCCATTAAACAAAGCGCTAGAAAAGCTGAGTAATTTAATTGTGAACACCATAACGTGGCTTACTGAGCAACTTGCAAAAAAAACAACACGGTGAGCAGTGCTGCGCACGTGGCAGAGACCGGACCAGCATTTGAATTTAAGCACGAGGGGCACAAAATTCAATTCAAATCGCATTCAACCAGGAGAGGTCCCAAAAGTTGGTTGATATTGAAGGACTGGTTCAGGAGGAAAGGACTATATATGATAAGGACCTAAAATGGCCCCCTAAAATGAACATCATCAGTTTACTATCATTCTTTGTTTTCTTAGTACAGATATGTATGTGATGTGCTTACATAATATTCATTTTGGTTCAAGTGCCCACAATTTAGAAGTATAAAATTGTAAAGACAACCTTTTCCCGCCATTTTTGCATTTTTAGCGTAAAACAGCTTGTTTTCAAGCAGTTTCTCCTTCCGAAAACATAGAGCGCATTCTTGAACAAATCAAATATTTTAATCAGAGATGTATCTAGCCAAGACTAATAAGTGACAAACAAATTTTCCTTGTTCAAGCATGCGCTCTATTTTTCCCATTCGTAAATAGATAAGTAAAATGTCAATTTTTGGCTGATTTTGATTGAATTATAGAAATGGCGTCACTTCTGATGTCATATACTGCCAGTGAGTGCAAATAAATCAAATAAATAGATGAAAAATATATTTTATATCAACTCTTCTAAAAAAATTAGTTAACATTTTATTGTAGCGAAACACTTTAAAAAATGGCGAATTATGGGGGCCAAATTTAACTCTTATCATATATAGTTCTTTAGCGAAGACCGCGCTCGTTATTAATAAAGAGAAAGCCGCTCTACAACAAAGAAACAAAATCCTTAAAATTGCTGACCGTCATGGCTGGGACACAGTACACAAATATCTGGACGACCCGCTGGTAGACGGTACTGAAGACGCTGCTAAACTTCGTTACGCTATGGGTCGTGCTGCAAGAAAACGTGCCTACAGAAGTAGACCGTCGACAGGCGCAAGGGCGGTTTTGCGCCCAGTGACTTTTTTCGAGGCTTTAGCCAGTCGTATAGCTCCACCGACCAATTCAGCAATGCAACCTCAAATGTCAGCCCCACAGGATCTCCATTCCCAAGAGAGCGTGCTGAATGTTTCTACTGTCGGCAAGTCGGTCACATGGTCTGATAATGCCCCTTTCTTAAAGGACAGCCAATCCTAACCCTGTCAGCACCGAATACTAGCGGAGTCCCAAATCAGTGCAAATAGAAAAGTTGAGTACATGTATATGTTTGATGTGCATAAGAAATATGAATATAAACAAAATGTTAAAGTTATTAGCGTTAAATCAAATCTCAAGAAAAATGTTTGTTTTTGGAGCGCTGAACTCAATGCTAATAGTTTCATTTTGAATGTTATAAAATTTGGGTATGCAATTCCTTTTAAAGAATTTCCAACGAGTATCATCTAAAAAAAAACAAGTCATTATTGAACATTGCAGATTTTGGTAATGGCGCTGTTTAAGAACTTCTTGATAATGGGTGTATAAAGGATGTCAATAAGCCATCTTTTGTAGTTAATCCTTTGACAGTTTCGGTCAATACCTCAGGTAAAAAAATGTTTGGTGATAGAGCTTCGACATGTAAATCATTTCATTGAGAAACAAAAAGTTAAATTGAAGGTTTTAAAGAAGGTATGTATTACGCAAGAAAGGGAAAGTTTATGATCAAGTTTGATTTAAAATCCGGTTATCACCATGTATGTATGTAAACCATATAAATTTGCAGATGAAAATTGTTGGGTTGTTCCGCCTCCTGTTGTAATTTGTCGAGTAATTGTGCATATGAAAATTTGCAAAGCGTTTGGTACATTAATTATTCCAAAATGGAAATCGTCGTTGTTTTGGCCTATGGTTTGGAATGCTAAATCTAATAACTTTTACAACTTTGTGTTAAAGTTTATTGAATATAAAAACCCAAAAAGGTTATTTACGTTTGGTTCAGATAATTAAGGCATTTTTGCTGCAGAAAGATTTAACAGTAACCTGCTTGTTTTGAAAGTGGATTTTAGAGGTGTTAAAATTGAATGAAAAACTGCAAGGAGAAAAAAGGACTTTAAGAACCATGTGCATTTTGTTATGTTGGATACAGGCACCATGTGCGAAAGTTACACAATAGTGACACCATGTGTTTTTATAAAACATTATATGCAAAAAGAAAGAAATTGAAACAGTACCGTTGATCATTTTATATGGTTTTGAATTTTTTTTTTTAAATTTTACATATAGGTCCGCAATATTAGGACGGAATTTCAGGATTTGGAAAAGAACAGATTTTCATCAGCAGCTTCGAACATTCTTCGTTATATAATCAGAAAAGGAAAGAACGACAACTCAAATAAAATGTATGATTCTTACTTAAAGAAGTTTCAAAACTGATGTTTAAATCATTGCGTTTCTCATTTGCCAGCTACAGTGAGTACAGTAGCCCGTTTTTCTTAGCATTTTAGTGCAGGAGTCAGTGTCTGAATCAGTGTTATCAGCATATTTCTACAGTATTAAGTGGTATCACGATCTAAATGTATGTGTTAATAATCCGTGTGATTCTTAGCCTTTACATAGGGTTATGGAAGGAGGAAAGAGAATTCTTAGCAAGCCGATCCAGAAGAAGGAGCCGATTTCTACAGAAATTTTTAGAACAGATCATAGCGAAGTATGGAAATGACAACTGTAAACGTGATTTTTTGTGTTTAAGAGTGTGCACTATGCTTTTGATTGGATTTGCAGGATTTTTAAGATACAATAATTTAGCAAATTTACGTGTTAGAAATATATCATTTTATGAAATGCATATGTTTGTATATATTGAAAGTAGCAAAACTGATGTTTATAGACGAGGTAATGATATGCATATTGCTAGTACAGGTAAATCTACCTGTCCTGTTTATTGGATAAAGCTTTATTTGCAGCTTGCAGAATTGTCGGATAAGCCGGACAATTTCATTTTCGTTCCATACGTTATTTGAAATTGCAAAAATGTAATAAGCTTTGGGTTATCAACAAACCGTTGTCTTATATTTTGGCGCGAGAAATTCTGCTTGAGACTCTATCGTCTATTGGTTTAAACTCAAAGCTTTTTGGTTTGCATAGTTTAGCAGTGGCGATGCTACATTTGCAGCTTCAAGTGTTGTAAATGATAGGTTATTAAAAATACATGGCCGATGGAAATCGGAATTTTCAAGGGACAATTATGTTGAAGATTATGTTGAAAAGTATGGTGGCATATCTCTGCCCCTTGTATGCTAGTTATTTTTCTATTTATTATGTCGACATGCAAGATAAATATGTTGACATGCAAGATAGTTATGTCAATATTCAATATAACTATGTTGACATGCAAGAAAACTGCAATCAAATGAGAATCTCAAACATCCAAGATGCTAGATATGCTACATGTTGATGTAAACATGCAACTTATTTATGTTAACATTTAACTTCTTTGTGTCGACATGCAACTTATTTATGTCGACATGCAACTTAGTAATGTTAACATGCAAGATAGATATATTGACATGCAACATATATACATGTATTTATGTCGACATGCACCTTAGTTATGTTGACATACAACTTATAAGTTGCATGTCAACATATTTATCTCGCATGTAAACATAACTAAGTTGCATGTCAACATATTCATCTCGCAAGCAACATAAGTTAGTTGCATGTCGACATAAATAAGTTGCATGTTGACATAAATAAGTTGCATGTCGACATAAATAAGTTGCATGTCAGCATATCTATCTTGCGTGTTAACATAAAGAAGTTGCATGTCGACATAAAAAGGCAGCATCTTGCATCTTGGATGTCACAGGTGGGCGATATTTGGGATTTTGTATAATTCTTATCTGATTGCAATTTCCTTGCATGTGAACATAAGTATGTTGTATGTCGACATAATAAGCTTGCATGTCAACATACTTATCTTGCATGTCGACATATTTGATAGAAAAATAACTTGCACACAGGGCAGAGATATGCCACCATAGAAAAGCAATTAAATGTTACAAAACATTTAAACATATAAAAATAAATGTTTATACATGTAGATTGTTGTTTATTGTGTTATAAAATTGTATTGCTTGTATATCTGTCAGCTAAACGTCATATTTGTATCTCTTTGAATCTCTAAACGATAGCAAGCAGCGTACCTATGTAATGTCTGGGTTTTTTTTTTTTATTCATATAGCACTTTATTGTTTTAAATTCAGACGAACGTAGTGAGGGAGAATACAAGGTCTGAAATTAACGGGAGACTTTAAGGCTTTGGAAAAAGTACAATCGACACTGGAATTAAATAGAAGTTTAGAAAAAAAAATTGAATTAAATTGAAGTTTAAACAATTTTAATAATCCACTAACAAATTGTGAAAATTTATCGATAATTTCAGATCTAAGCATACAGCATTTTTAATAGTGTCACATGACAGCAACCGCTAAAGAATATTATTATAGAAATATAATTTTATGTAGTTTTTTTTTTCATACAAGCCCCTTGATCATGCTATGTATAAGAGAGAACGTTACCATCTTCTGCGATTGCATGATTAGAAAGGGGAAAAGATTTTTGGTGCGTCTAAAGAATAGTTTTTTTGACAAAAAACCCATTTATTTCACTGTTGACTATCATGTTTTCTAAAACGTTTTTGTTAAAAAAGGTTTTATGTAATTTGGTGGTTAGTTTTTCAATATAGCCATAAGTTGTACAATTCTCGTCTCAAAGACATAGTCATACCCTAATGGGTCCTTCAAAAAAATTAACAAACTTTTAAGTGCTCTTATTTATTTGTATACAATGTTGATAATTGTATTGTACATAAAAGTCAGAATTTTGAAAAGCACAAATCAATTGTCAAATATTTACTATATCGTACTGTTTGATACTTCCGTTTTCTCATATTTTGTTTTCTAAAGTGCGTCAAAAAGATCGTTTAGAACAATTAAATTCATCTAAACGGCTATTATATGCGTAATAAATATTTTTACCTTCCTTTTCTCAATCACTTATCATATTAGCTTTGTGTAACGGTGTTTTTTAAATGGTTAAGCATGGGTATCTTGATAAGTAAACTGGAAACGTCCAATCATGAAGTTTGAATTAAACTAGTCAAAGTAATTGGTCTTACAATAACGGACTAGGAGGAACAACATCTTGTCCAAATGTTTATCAAGTTGTTTTTTAAATGCCAAGGCGCTTTGTTTAAAAAATATTGGTACATGTGCTCCCCTTTCTACGTAAGAAATTATTCGTTCGTAATACCATGTTTCCATTGTGAACTCATCTCCTTTTTATATTAATTTCTCGTAATTGTTATCAATATCATCTTTTGTTAGTAGCCAATACAATCTTTCAACGTTTTTTGAAAACCGCTGATCATCAGTATCCTTTATATTCAAAGATCTTAATACATCCTTTTTGCACTTTGTTAAGTGTTTTAATTCAGCTTCTATGCCGTATTTTTCTCCAATCTCCTCAGATTTAATATCTTTAAGCTTATATTTAACATCTTTTGCTAGTCTTGATACTGTTGAATTTGAGTGGTCACAAAGTTTAGTGAGAGACGAAAATGTGATCCATTTAACCTCGTAGTTCCTTTCACCTCTAGTAATGTTATCATCTAGTTCATTTAAATCAGACATTATGCTCTCTGTTTTCAGCCGATTTATAAAGGCCGACTTTTTACCAGCCTCTGTATATTCAATTTCTTTTAAAGCCTCAAATTTATCACTGTCATTTGAAATGTCTGAAAAAGTATTATCAGCATCCCATTTTTCGTCAATGGAATCAATAATTTGATTAACTATATCAATTTTTCGTTGAAATATTTGTTTTCTAACTTCATCGTCAATGTAAAATTTGACCGTTCGTGATACTCGTTTGTGAAATTTTTCTTGCAATACATTGTTCTCGATTAACCTAAAAATAAAACACATTAATTTATTTTTAATAAATATATGATTATTAGCTGTTTAAGAAATTAATTTCACTCACACCTTTGTTACTAACCGTTTTTGAGTCTCAAAGACCTCCGGTATCAAAGCTCTGACGTCACCTACTGCAACGGACTTCATTTCGTCTGTTAAAGGACGTTTTGCTTAAAAGCAACCCTCCTTTTTACTATACTATATATATTTCTAAAAGAAAAAATAATTTATTTCACTTTTAAAACGTTTTAAAACAAGTTTTTTTTAGCTGATTGTTACTGTAGGAAACAAAGTACCTTTATCTGTTCTTTGTATGCTGACACTTTTTTGCAAGAGGAATATTTTTGGCATAGTGCCTGTAAATCCAATGAAGAAACAAGCAAGCGTCCTTTATGTTCTTCTAAGACGGTATCAGCAACCTAAATAGAAAATTAAATTAAGTTAACTGAATGCATATAGTATAGGAATATTTAAAATTGTTTTAATCAGAATATGTTTTGAAATTAAAGAGCCACCAACCCTTTAGTAATATTTTGAAAAAAAAATGATGAATGCAATTCTTAATATCTCGTGTGACATTAATATTTCTGTCTTCCTTTGAATATTTTATTATTTTATGACATGAATAATACAAATTGACGTTTTATTGAAAGGAAACATGCATTACATTTAGTTAGATTTACAAGTATACCAAGATATATTTTTTTAAAATTCAATTTAGGTCTTTTGTGGAATAATCAATATAACATTTACATTGTAGATAACGAAAGTGGTGTTCGTTATGTAAATATTTAAATTCAGTTAGTAAAGATCACTCAAAAGTACAAAGATATGCATTAATCATTTCATAATGGCCCAGAAGCAAAAAATGTCATAAGTCGGTGCTAAATTCTATCTATTTTAATCTTACGTCACAAAGTTTATTGGAAACATGTATACTGGTACCTGGGTGTCAAAAACGTTCTGGAGATATACTCCGAACTGGTGTTAAAAAGCAGCGCTGTCGTACGAACATGCATGTATTACCTACCGGTAAATAAAGAGAGAGAGAAACAAATCATTAAACCATATAAAAAGATTTGTTATGTTTTATATGACTACAGAAACGTAACATTAACATAGTTCATAGATCGTGAACATATCTTCCTTATAAACCATAATATTTGATTCCATATTTACAACAACGTACTTTCAAAATTACATCAGACTCCAACACGTTTCTAGATGACCTTCAGAAAACAGTTCTCGGTTTTCTTGTACATCAAACAGGTACACGTCACCGCTGTAGGTATAAATTTGTAGAAGAGTCATTGGACCTTCGATCCCAAGCGCAATTCCTTCACAGTCTACTGCCAAGACTGACTCACGTGACAAAATTGTAATGACCTGGCGACATCGCCTTGTTTCTACGACAATTTCAACCGCTTGATTTGCCATCTTCATGTATCAAAAGCAAAGTCAATGAGAGATTATAATTCAAATCAAATTTATATCACACGAATTCTATTTGTTAAACATGTTAAAGATGGTCCCGATAGTCACCCACTGTAATTTTTACCCAATTTCAAAATAAAGAATGTATGTAATGTATCGCATGTATTGAAGGGTGTTAGATTCCACAGAATGAAACACCCAGAGATAATCATTTATGTAATAAAATCTAATTAAAGCATGAATTGAAATGATATTTAACAACAAAGAAGTAATAGACCGTGTAATCACAAATATATCTGGTAAAAACAAAGATTTCGGTTGGTTGCAATATCGTTCAATTTTGAAAAAATACAGACTAACCTTTTCATTTGCAATTATAACTTTCGTTTTCGCTTCGAGGTAAATAATTTAAAAACAACACTCCTTTTAAATTTACATGTTTTAACACTTTAAAAGATGGAACGAATTTACAACTTGGGTTATTATTATTATCATGATAGAAATAAAAAAACAACAATTATAATTCAAATAAAACCATTATCCGAAATACATTTTCTTCGCTGAGGGTTAAAGATTTAATATGCTTCAACTTTTGACATGTTTATGTGAAAAAAAGAGGACTTACATGTGTGTTGATGAATAACATATATTTCAAGATAAACTTTGAAAATAAGGACTGATTACTCGTTGATTTGAACTATAAATTAAACATATTTAAACAGAATTATCTTTGTTAATTTTTTCTATCAATGTCCATGTTTGCAAATTACATCCCCGGCCCTAAACAAAACTCATTTCCAAAAAAGTAAGAATAACCTACTTACATCTTGCTCAATTCAATATGAAATCTCCAGACTCACAAGTAACTGCGCAAATAAAAGAAAAAAGAAGAAGAAATAAAACATCACTTTATCACTCCATGTGTACATAACCCTGATCAAGCGATCAAAAACTATAATCTATTAATTCAAATAACTACGTTGTACGCTTTATTATCTATAGTTCATGTATGAACAGGCTAGGTCTATCTCAATTCGTTTTTAAAATAACATTCTAGTACATAATACATGTAAGGGACACATAAATACTGCTTAAAATAAAGAGAATACCTGAAGCTCTGCTATTTCAAAATGACTAGGTTTCTGCGAAGTGTTTTCGCAATATTATTGCTTTGGTATTATTTCCCTATTGAAAACGATGCTACGTGCTGGTACACACAAACATAGCACCAAAGGGCCTATATCTCTTTCGGATGACGTTCGTTGGTTAATAAAATGTGAAAGAGTAGTAACCCTGATTGAACGATATTAAACAAAATATTTTTAAAACGATTTTACATGCCTGCACGCGCCCACAGAAGTGTATTTCACTTTGATTTTTTTTCTTATTTTACATGGTATTCATTTACAAAGACGTAGAGCACACGGCGGGTGTGACCAGTTAGCAGAAGATGCTTATTCCTCCATGGCACCTGATCCTACCTCTATCTTTTTAGAGATCCGCTTTGCTCTGCTTTGATTTTGTATTTCGTTTCATGAATTTTTGAGACAGTTTGTTATTGTCATTTCTCATTATATCTACACTTTGCCCTGCTTTCTAAATTAAATTTTAAGTACTTTAGAACTCTGCATGTACATGGTCGGATGAATCGATTTTCGATAATTTGATTCTTGGAAATGCATATTCTAGAAATACTTAATAAAAAGCACATTTGGTGGAATATAGTGATTTGAACAAAAAACGCTTCCATACACACAGAATTTCCGAACATTTCAAACTAAAATCATGAGAAATCAAAGTTAACCACCAATCTGCAATGAGAACATTTATTATTTTAAATATGTTTGTATGGACTTAATGTGGAATTTTACTAGAATATGAACAGTATTACTTCAAAATGATGAGATGATTGTTGTTGGAGATTTTAATTTGGTATTAGATACAAGTCAAGATTATCATAGTTATTTACATGTTAATAATCCGAAAGCAAGGGAAATAGTTTTAGAGCATATGATTTCTTACAGTCGAGTAGATATATATAGATAATTTCTTCCATATGACAAGAGGTATTCTTGGAGAAAACCTACACCTTTGAAACAAGCACGCCTAGACTTTTTTCTTATCTCAGCTTCACTTATAAAAGAAGTCAAAAATAGAGATATCACGATAAGCTATAGATCAGATCGTTCTACTGTTTTTATCTCTTTAAAGTTTTTTGATTTTAAACATGGTAGTGGCCTTTGGAAAACTAACAACTCCCTTTTAAAAGATTTAGAGTTTTAACTGTCATATTAATCAAATTAAAAAGCAATATGCAGTTCCAGTGTACAAAAAAGCGTCTATTCTGGATATTCCAGATTCTGAAATCCGATTTACAATTAATGATCAAATTTCCACTGTTGATGGAAATTAGGATCTAAAACTATCTCGTATGCAAGCTATTTAAAAAAGCAAAGGACAAAAGAGGAAAAGGAGTTACTAGAAGAGCTTTTAGAATTGGAAAAGGAGTATGAAAAACATATAGATAAAATAAATGGAAAGATAAAGGAATTAGAAACTATAACTACATGGTGTGTTCACGCTCTAAATGGATAAATGGGGGAGAAAAACCAACTACATGTAATTATTTTCTAAATTTAGAAATCGTCACTATACTAGTAAAATTATTCCAAAGATAATACTATCAGAAAATAATGAACAGATAGAAATAGTTAAACAAGAGGATATTTTAAATGAACTAGATTTTTTGGGAACTATAATTTTATACAAATTATATGCAAATAACTTGATGATAGCAGAAAGTACATATATTTCACTAAGTGACATTTTAAAAGAGTATTCTGTCCCTAAATTATCTGACAATGAAAGAAAAACAATTGAAGGTTATATAACGCATAAGGAAGCTTCTTAAGTATTAAATAGTATGTCAAACAATAAAAGTCCAGGCATGCAGTGATGGGTTTACAGTTGAATTTTTAAAATTGTTTTGGAATAAAATAGGTCCCTTTGTTGTTAGATCTTTAAATTATGGATATAAGGTAGGGAATTATCATCTACTCAGAAACAAGGAATTATAACTTGTATACCCAAGGAGGGAAAGAGCAAATTATCCCTTGGTAACTGGAGATCGATCTCATTGCTCAATGTTATATACAAAATTGGGTCAGTGTGTATAGCAAGCAGGATAAAAACTGTTCTAAAAAATTATCAGTAATGATCAAACTGGTTTCATCTCTAGAAGATATATAGGGAAAAATAATAGATTGAATTATGATCTGATGAACTCAACAGAATATTATTATATTTCAGAGGTATTAGTACATGTAATGATTGGTTTTGAGAAAGCTTTTGATTCTGTAGCTTGGGAATTTATACAAAATACGCTCAATTATTTTAATTTTGGACCATTTATCTGTAGCTATATTAAAACTGTTCGAGGAAATGTTGTGTCCTGTGTGTCCCACGCAGGCATTTTATCAAACTTTTTTAAACTTTGGCGAGGCTGTATACAAGGTGATCCAATATCGCCTTATATTTCTTTATTATGTGCGGAAATATTGTCAATTAAAATTAAAAATAATGAAGATATTACAGGAATCAAAATTAATAACACCCAATATTTAATATCACAATATGCAAATGATACATCAATAATTCTTGATGGATCTGAAAAATCATAAAGGCAACCATGAAAGAAATAGATGACTATTATAAATTATCTGGCCTTAAAATAAACCAAGAAAAAACTCAGAGAGTGTGGATAGGGAGTTAGAAATATTAAAATAAAAAATCTGTTCAGAAATAATTTTCAATGGATAACTCTATTCAAACTTTTGGGCATATATTATGATGTAGATTTCGATAAAATTATTAAACTTAATTATGACGAGAAACTTGTTAGAATAAAATCTATAGTAGAACAATGGAGCAAACGACACTTACAATTGGAAGGTTAACACTGGTTAAGTATTTTTCAATTTCTCAATTAAACCATTTATCTGTAGCCCTACCAAACCCTAAGAGTAATGCATTAAAAGCAATAAACAATATTCTATTCGATTTTGTTTTCAATTTAAAATGTGATAAAATTAAAAGATAAGTATGTACTCAAAAGTATGAACATGGTTGGTCAAGGATGGTTGATATAAATTCCTATATTAAAGGATTAAAGCCTACTTGGATTAGGAGATTAATTAAGGATAATAATTCAAAATGGAAAACACTGCTGGAGAATACTATTAATATAGAAAAGCCATAAATACAAGTTCAGATTATATTTTGCAAATGCAAGAATTTTTAAGAAATGATTTTTGGAAGGAAGTTACCATAGCTTTTACAGAAAACAAAGATAACTCAAAAGTAAAATTTTGGCAGGATTATTGTTGCCAGCCATGTTGGAACAATAATAAATTTAAGATGGGAAATCAGTCCTTTTTTAAAAATAAATCTTGATATGTTAAAGGAAAAAGATGTGTAATTGACTTGTTTGATGAAAATGAAAACCTTTTGGATTTTGAAATGTTAAAAAGAAAATTTGATATTCAAATGAATAATTTAACATATTTGGGAGAAAGAAAAGCTGTAGTCTCAGATTTAAAAAAATACAACTTCATTAAAAAAAAAAAAGTTTTCAAACCTTTTATACCATTTGATATTAAAACGTTTGTATGAAAGCTGACATGAATTCATTAAAACGCATTATTTCCCTTTTATCCCCAACCAGCGCCATATTAGTTGTCGATTTCTATTGTTCTGCTCATCGCTACACACCCCCTATATAAGGCCGGATGCACTATTCATGCTTCACCGCATTCAGGTATTTCATTCACCCGAACACGTTACCTTGGACGAAAAGACTTGTGGAAATGCTTTTTGAACAAAATAACATGACAACCACTGCACTGGCAAGGAATATCCAATGAACGACGAAACAAGACAAACAGAAATACAGGCACAAATACTTAAAAAATCCTTGATAATTGTAGACCATTTTCCGGTGTTGTTATAACATTGCACATGCGCAACTACACACTGTGGCAGATCGAGCAATGTCAATGATCGATGGATTTTTTTGTAGAAACCGATGGAAACGATGTTACCATGTTACTTTCTTGGATTAACTATCATTTATTTACTGTGTTGGATGTAGTGCCGCCGGAATTTTCAAGAAGATGCATCCGTTATGCTCTTTTGTATTTTATTGATTGCTGTTTCTTTTATTTTTAACTACAAATATTTTACTACAAAATATAGTTCATGCATTTTGAAGTCCGTGTAACCTGAATGCCTCGATCGGAAAGTAACCGACCGTAACCTTTTCGACCGGTATATATACCCCAGTGTCAGTAGAGGAGCGATCAAAACTAATATGGCAACCAAACGCTTTTATGAGTTCATGTCAGCTTTAACAAAGATGTTTAAAACCAATGTATGTTCTGTTAAATGAGACAAATGTAACACCAGCGGAAAGGAAAAAAGGAGTAAACATTTTGTTATTGCCAAGGGTACAACATTTACTAGCATAATTTGTTAGAGTTTGCAAATGTAAAGGAACTAGAATAGACTTTAATAATAAAGCTTTTTTGTGACTTAGATGATGTGACGTCAGAAGTGTTCAATATTGTACTCATCATGATTAAAAAAAATATACACATACAGAATTAGATGTCGGAAAAAGCAATTAACAGTTAATGCCCATATGAATGATTTAAAACAGTTATATAAAGTATTCTAATTCTGTGCAAAAGAAAGAAGTGAGATGGATAAGTTCAATGCAGACTGGGAAATTTGGACCTCTGTTATTAACTCACTCTAGAGTGCTCTCTCTTTCTCTCTCTTTCTCTCTCTCTCTCTCTCAATAAAAAATGTGCTCTTATATGCTATTTGTTTTTTTTTCTTAGTAAATGTTCATTATCATACAGTTGTTGATTGTGGTAGAGGGCAACAGTTAGTCTGTAGGACCGGCTCGCAAACTGTTTCCCAAGACCAAGGGCCGCGGACAACAGTTTGCGAGCCGGTCCGACAGATCAACTGTTTCCCTCTACCCCAATCAACAACTGTTTTGTTATACCCCTTCTAATCAATAACACGTTTTTGCGGAATGTGACATCACCGGTCATCAATCTTTTTTAA
Source organism: Magallana gigas (assembly GCF_963853765.1). Lineage (NCBI taxonomy): Eukaryota > Metazoa > Mollusca > Bivalvia > Ostreida > Ostreidae > Magallana > Magallana gigas. Next base: position 29,330,965 of record NC_088854.1, read on the forward strand.
CAGTCGATTTTAACAGTTCCAATCTAACAGTTCCAGCCCAACAGTCAAAATGCTGGACATTTTTCGTATATAGTTATATAGTAACTGTTTTACAGGTGTATAACAAATACGCAATGTTGATGCAATTGTTTCGTTGCACTGTTAAACACACTTTGCATCGATCCTTGAAAATTTGTGATGTATGCAGAAGCAGTTGGCTGATTAATATGTTTGTATCATAAAATTTGAATAATAATTAAAAAAAAATAATTATAATAAATAAAGAAACTAATTTTCTTATTTTATTTATACAACATTTGTCATATCTTAACTTCTATGTATTCTCTAAATAGGCTCATAGTAAATATATTCAATCTTTACGTAATCATTCAATATTATTTCATTGCATGTATATATTTTAGTGCAAACTATCTCCAACTTGGATCCGCCAAAGCGTGTCCGCCACCTTACTCTCATTTTTGCTATTTTGGACTTGTTAATCGAAAATGAAAGTAGGTTTTTTTATTACTTTCACAATAATAACTTATCAGCTAAAATTCAATTATACCTTACGGACATGATAACGCATGTGATGAAATACCAAAGATGTAAGCAAGTACTCTGGTGCAGGCATTTTGTAGTTTATTTGAAAATGTCTTAATTTATAAGTAAAGATATGAAATACTTTTTAAAATCCTAATAGGATTTTATGTGGGGTAAATAACCGAATATTAAATCCCTTTTGGATGGAACTATTAAGATCAAATTTCTCAAAAACTATCTAAAATGTTCATTTTTCTTTTCAAAAACCACACAGTTTTGTAGTAAACTTATAATGCTTCCTTGTCTGGAAAAAGGTACCCAACCCCGGAAAAATGTCCATTTTTGAGTTGTCGGTCCCTCTGTTCATACACAATGTTTGAAAATGGTATTGTACTTTAGAATTCTGCAGTGCACTCGCCAATATACTTGGCAACAACGGAAATCCATTTTGGATACTCCAAAGTATTTCTGAAGCGCGTCAAAAGTATTTCGCACATTTAAATTATTTCAATAGCTGTTATGTCTACATGTTATCTTATATTGAAAGTATTTAATCCCTCCATATTCTCAAAAATCTATTATATTTGCTTTGTGCCAGTGGTGATGTATAAAGCGATAAAGCATGCATGCCTTTATTTATATATACATTGGAAACACACAATCATCCAATCATTTAAGTTGGATTCAATCAATTAAATTAATTGTTCTACCTAAGGTAGGAGGAACAACATCTCGTCCAAATGTTTCATCAAGCTTTCTCTTAAATATCAAGGCGCTTTGTTTCAAGGATACTGGTACATCTGCTCCTCTTTGCACGTAATACTTTATTTTATCGTAATACCACTCTGCACCATGCATTTGGAACCCATTTCCCATTTCTATTAACTTCTTACAGTTTTTGTTTATATCATCTTCCGTTAAAAGCCAATACAATCTAACAACGTGTTTTGGACACCGCTGATTATTGGTACCGTTTAGATTCAAAGACCTTATAACATCCCTCTCGCACTTTGTTAAGTGTTTTAAAGTAGCTTCAATGGTGTATTTGTCATCAATTTCTTGTAGAACAACATTTTTGAACTTTTGTTTGACATCTTTTGCCAGTTTTGATACCGTTTTATTTGGATGGTAAATGATACTGGAAAGTAACGAAAATGGAATCCATTTAACTTCGTACTCTTTTTCATCTCTAGAAAGTTTATCATCAAGTTCTTTCAAATCAGACAAGATGCTCTCTGTTTTAAGCCGATCTATAAATGGTGACTTTATACATGCCTCTCTATAATCAATCCATTTTAAAGCCTCATATTCATCGCTGTCCTCTGGAAAGTCTGAACAAACTGTACGTGTATCCCGTTTTTCGTTTATGGAATCAATAATTTGATTCACTATGATGAACCTTCGTTTATATCTATGTTTTCTGACTTCATCGTCAATGTAATACTTGATTATTTCTGATACCCGTTCTCGAAATTTTTCCTGTAGTCCACTATTCAAGATGATTCTGAAAACATTGCAAAACATTTCTTTACAGTAAATGTTTGTCCAGTCTGTTATCAAAATATGTTTTTGAACCTTCTTTACTTACCGTTTTTGTTTCTCAAAGACCTCCGGTATCAGAGCTTTGACGTCACCTTCTGCAACGGACTTCATTTCGTCTGTTAAAGGACGTTTTGCCCAAAACTCACCGTCTGTTTTACTGTACTGTATCTACAAGAAAAAATGTATTATATATTAGAAACGCGTTTCAACAAATATTGGTTTATTGTTACCATAAGAAATAATAAACCTTGAGCTGTTCTTTGTAATCTGACACTTTTTTGCTAGACGAATATTTTTGGCAGAGTCCAAGTAAATCCAATGATGAAACAAGCAAGCGTCCGTTATGCTCTTCTAAGACAGTATCAGCAACCTATGTAGAAAACAAAAAAAACTGAGTATATATAGTATAAAATATTTTGCATGGTTTTCACCAAGGAATGTTTTGAAATGAATGGTTCCCAAACCCTTTAGCAATGTTTTGCATATAGAATGGATGAACGCAATACCAATTATCTTGTGTGGCATGTTTTCGTCTGCTTTTGTACATAATATTAAATTGACGACATGAATAAAGATTCATTCGTATGTTTTACAAAATGACATTTGTAGCACAGTTATAATTAGTTTAAACATACGTTCTCAGTTTTATACTCCTTGGTTGATCGCGATATCATCATAGCATTTAAAATATGATATACAATGAAGCGCATTGAAGTGGTAAAAATGTTTGTTTAAAGGGAGTATTCTAAACTTTGTATCGAACGTCAATTGTTACATAAGACACACCCATTTCTTTTGAAACGAGGAAAACAGTATTCGGCACAATGCTTTCGGAACCGACCCTCTTCTAAACAACACAAGCAGGAATTTCACAAAGGCACATTATACACAAAAACAAAAACTTTCTTTCTTTTCTTTTTCTCTTTCTTTCCAACTATGTTCAGAAACAGTACTATTGTTCAAAATAAGAATATTTTTAGTAACTTTGTGTTTTGAACTGTTGTTGTTGAGGAGAATGGAATATGCGCGGGGCATGGAAAACATATACGGAGAAAATATAATTATAAATAATTATATAATAAATGGACGTGTCCTATGTAACAATTGACGTTCGATACAAAGTTTAGAATATTCCATTCAAACGAACATTTTTACCACTTCAATGCACTTCATTGTAGTAAACATCTTTGTGAATGTATTGTCAATCTTTGAAACCAGTGGATCATAATTACTCACATTTCAAATATGAATCATTTTCCTAAAATGAAGTAACTGGCCCGATAGCAAAGATTGCCATTTGTCCGAGCTATATTTTAATAAAATTTGATTTATTTTAATCAACTGTCATGGAGTTTTTTCGTTATATACTGGTACCTGTGTGTCAAAAACGTTCTGGAGAGTTACTCCGAACTGGTGATATAAAGCAGCGCTGTCGTATGAACATGCATGTATCACCTACCAGTGAAAAATGAGAAGAACTGATCAAAAAAATCATAAAACAAAAAGAAACATCATTTGCTTTAATATGACTATAGAAATGTCACAACAACATAGTTAATAAATCTTAAGTAAATATATTTTCTCTACAAACCATTATATTGATTACATATTTACAAAATGCACAATTACCTACCTTTAAAATTTCATTGGATTCCAGCACTAATTTTAGGTGCCCTTCAGAAAACAGTTCTCGGTTTTCTTGTACATCAAACAGGTACACGTCACCGCTGTAGGAACAAATTTGTAAAAGAGTCATCGGACCTTCGACCCCAAGGGCAATCCCTTCACAGTCTACCGCCAAGACTGACTCACGTGACAAGATGGAGACAACATGGCGACATCTACTTGTTTCAACGATAATTTCAACCGCTTGATTTGCCATCTTCATGTACCAAAAATATATTGATAGATAATTCAAACTAAATGAAAATCGTATGCATTGTATTTATTAAACATGATGATAATGGTTTTTTTCTATAGATGACCCCGCTATGAAGTCACTGTATATTTTACCTAATGTCATAATGGAGATTGCATGTATTGAATGTATTTGGATTTCGTAAAATAAAACATTCTGAGATAATTATTTATGTAATTAAATCCAATCAAATCAAACTTGAATTGGTAAAGCAATATTATACGCTTGTATCTGTCCCATAAAATTCATTTAGGCAGCAACAATTTTGGTAAAAAAGAGAAATTTTTAGAAGGTTACAATATCTTGCAATTTGGAACAATGGACAAAATAACCTTGTAATTTGCAAAAAAATTACTATAATAATTTACTTTAACTATAACTTTCGCTTTCACTTTAGTTTCGAGGTAAAAAAAGAACTTTCGTTTTGTAATTGTACGTTTTGTTTAACATTATGAAGCGAACCTACAATCTGAATGATACTAATGAGTAGTAGTAGTAGTAATAATAATAATAATAATAATAATATATCACATATAATAATGCAAATAACGATAATGCGAAATATTTTTCATCAAACAATGGTTGGAACTAAAATATTCTAACATTTTACAAGTTTGGGTGAAAAAAAGTACATGTTATTAATTATAATCCATATATAATTCAAGATTTAAATATCAACAAATTTGAATTGTATTTTTAAGATACGTAAACTGGATAATTTTGTAAATATCAATGTTCATGTTTGCAAATTACAATACCCCACTTTTTTTTTAAAAAGAATAAGGAAAACTTCGAAAAAGAAGATAAAAAAACTTACAACTTGATTCATTTAATGCGAATATCCATGTATCTAGACTTACTGACACTTGAGATAGAGTTGATTAAAAAAGAGATAACAAATAGCATTATCACTTTATTTATATATAACCCAGATCTAGTGATCATTGACTATAATGCATCAAATATCTACGTCGCGTGCTAGCATATGGATAAAGTCCACTAATAATCTGTTACTCATGTACTCATGTAAGGGCACATGCCATACTGCTTGAAAAAAACCCAGCTTGCGTTATATTGGTTTCTAAATATACATGTAATTACCCGATTTCGTTTCATTACCATTGTATTCTTTCTTAACTTGTTATATCTTAAGATACAGTGAATCCCTGGGACTAACATGGCGTTAAAAAACTACTTTTATCCATAATTGATTTCCCTATGAAGTGGCTATAACTTATGTAGTTTACTTGACGTATGGCCATCACCTCCATCTTTCGATACATAATACAATGTATGTAAACAAAACAAGACATGGTATATGTTGCCACCATCGTGACTTTAATTGTTACATAACACTGTAACATATTGCGTAAAATTATGTAAAATAATGTTACGTAATACTACAATTAAAATTTAATTGAATTATGTCACAATTCTGCATTTGATCTTAATATGATGTAACTATAATTAATTTATGAATATACAACTATGAATTTTATTGATTGGCTGTATTGAGAAACGGAAATCGAAAATTGGTTACGTAATATCGTTAAACAAATTTCTTGTGGTCTGAAAACGCCATGTACATCTACAATAAAATACATGCATGAAAAAAAGAAAAGAAAAAGAAAACGAAGAAAAAAACCCATTTAACACTGGAAAGGTGGGTGGGAAGCGGTGGATTTTTAAAGAAAAAATCAGAAGGAACAGAATCAGTATACAAAGGTTTTACCCGTGCGGCGTCCTGAAAGAAAATGAATTAGCGTCGCTAGAATTCCTGCGTTTAATTTCATTGGTCAAATGATGACACTAACAAAGAGCACTCTCTACTTTTTGATAATATACTTTAAAAAGTGTGATAACTCGTAAGGCGAAAAATTGTAAAATCAATATATATAAAGTTTTTAAGTAAACTTAAAATTCCTTAAGCTTTATTTTACTGAAGTGTAAAGGAAAGAAATACTTGTGATAGTAATACCATGTGTTCCGGCCAAAAATATAAACAACTACATTTGTTAGCTTTCTGAACATTGCAAGGAATTGGTTATTCAATCTATCAAATCATAAAATAAATAATAAATAAATTGTTAGCATTATATGTTGCTTAAAGCCCTTTTCACAATTGACGCACGTGCACTTTAGAATACTTTGCATTCGGAATTCTTTGGCTTCGCAAGAGCTATCACTTACGTTGCACGAGCTCTCACATTCGTTGCATGCACTTTTGTGGTCCCATCAAGTCTCCTTTAAGCCCCTTTCACAATTGGTGCACGAGCAGAAGCGACCAAATATTCGTGCGACCGAAAAAATGAGATATGAATTCTTAATTGTTGCCAAAATAAAGTATAAATAATATAAATATAAATAAAGTATTCGTACGAATTTCGCACGATCTAAGCGAGCGTTGCGCGATGTAAACGCATTGAATCTTGCGATATATCTTGCGTCTGTATTCGACTGTTTTCAAATGAAGGCAACTGTTGAAAGATAATAAGATAGGAACGCGCGAGAGACTAGGTGATCGGACGATTGAACGTGCGCCAATGTGATTGGACGTTCGATTATGCGTTCCATGGTACGAATGATCGTGCGAGTCAGAGGGGGTATATACACCGCCCATATTCAGTAGACATAGTTGAAAGCGAGAAAAATACAGATTTGCGGCAGCATTTATTATTAGGCCCTATACCTCAATATGATTATTCTATTATATCTGATTGGTCTAGAAAGTCACGTGACAGGGCAATGTCATAAGAATGAACAAGCCGATATGAGCATAAGGTGTAGACAAATATGATTAAATCAAAAATATTTAATCATTATGATTCTCTTTATATCTCAGAACCAACTTAACTATCTATGATTTATGAAAGAAAAAATAGACAGTAATTACATAGAAAATCAAACAATCACGACGTTAATGTTGCGACTGTTGAAAAGTCAAACATTATTAGAAATCAACGTATATTGTGTAATCATACGTTGCTTGGTATAATAATACGTTTATTGCATTAATGTTCAGGGAATATAAAGATTTATCACCAGAAAAAACTAATTTTTTTTGGGCAAAGCCCTCCGGAAATATGATTTTTCTGTTCTAAAACAGAGAATATATGAAACAGGGTATATATACTAGTAGCAAAGCATGGCATATTGAGGCTGATAATTCGTGCAATGATAGCAAAACGTTGCAAGATTACATGAGACACTTTGAGCAACAGTCTCACGGTCGCAAAACAGACGAATAAACACCAGCGATTTTATCGTACGATCTTTATAAATCGTGTTACACTCTTACGAGTACACAAAACGTTGTAAAACGATCGTACTAATGTTCGTGCGTTGCACCGCAATGGTTTGTATCGTAGATATGAATCGTAAACTGTTGCCAAAATAATCGCATTTGAAAAAAGTATTCGATTGAACGATTGAACGTGCGCCAATGCGGTTGGACGTGCTATTATGCGTTCCATGGCACGAATGCTCGTGCGAGTCAGAGGGGGTCATATATATATACCGCCCATTTCCGATACTCTTCAGTAGACATAGTTGAAAGCGAGAGAACATGCTGCCTAAGAAGAAACAGAGATGCAGCAGCATTTATTATTATACCTCAATATGTTTATTCTATTTTATTTGATTGGTCTAGAAAGTCACATGGCAGGGAGATTTCATAGGAATGAAAAAGCCGATATGAGCATATGATGCAGACAAGTATGGTTAAATCAAAAATATTTAATCATTATGATTCTCTATATATCACAAAACCAACTTAACTATCTATGAAATCATGAAAGAAATGTGAGACAGTAACAGAGGAAATCAAACAATCAAACAATTTTAAGAAATCAACGTATTTTGTATAATCATATGTTGTTCGTTTATTGCATTAACCTAATGTTCAGGGAATATAAAGTTTAATTACCCCCGAAAAAACAAATTTCCCTAGGGCGATGCCCTGGGGGAAATATGATTTTTCTTGAGAAAATAAATCTTCATATTTCCCTCACCATCATGCAATAAACGTATGTTGTTGAACAGTGGTCTGAAACAGAGATGCTTATACAGGGTATATATATACTAGTGGCAAAGCATGGCATATTACTGATAAGTCGTGCAATGATAGTAAAACGTTGCAAGATCACATGAGACATGTTAGCTACACGCATTAAAATCTGCGATTCATATAACGACCTTTAAAAATCGTGCATCACTCTTGCGAGTACACAAAACGTTGTAAAACGTTCGTACTAATGATTATGCGTTGCACTGCGATGATTTGGATCGCATTTGGTTGCGTCTGAATAGTGTGCATGTCCACTAAGTGCTCGTGCGCCAATTGTAAAAGGGGCTTAAGGCCCCTTTTACAAATGGTATACGGACAGAAGCGAAAAAAAATTCGTGCAACCGAAAAAATCAAATATGGTGTGGAGACTTTTGCCAAATAATCGCATTTGAAAAAGTACTCGAAGCGACCGTTGTGCGATGTAAATGCATTAAATCTTGCGATATATCTTGCGTCTATATGCAACTGTTGTACAATGAAAGCGAGTATTGTAAGATAATGCGATAGGATCGCACGAAAGATCAGATGATCTGACGATTGCAATTGGACGAGCGGCGCTCGTCCGGTCATGCGTTTCATAGTACTAATGCTCGTACGAGTCAAATGAGGTATATACGCCGCTCTTTTTTTAACGGTAAAGAATCACTAGAAATAGTTGAATGCAAGAGAAAATACAGCCCAAGAAGATGACAAAAGCAACAGCTAAAATCAAGGTCATTTCTGGCATGAAACAGATATACTCATACAAGGTATCAAACAGGTACACGTCACCGCTGTAGGAACAAATTTGTAAAAGAGTCATCGGACCTTCGACCCCAAGGGCAATCCCTTCACAGTCTACCGCCAAGACTGACTCACGTGACAAGATGGAGACAACATGGCGACATCTACTTGTTTCAACGATAATTTCAACCGCTTGATTTGCCATCTTCATGTACCAAAAATATATTGATAGATAATTCAAACTAAATGAAAATCGTATGCATTGTATTTATTAAACATGATGATAATGGTTTTTTTCTATAGATGACCCCGCTATGAAGTCACTGTATATTTTACCTAATGTCATAATGGAGATTGCATGTATTGAATGTATTTGGATTTCGTAAAATAAAACATTCTGAGATAATTATTTATGTAATTAAATCCAATCAAATCAAACTTGAATTGGTAAAGCAATATTATACGCTTGTATCTGTCCCATAAAATTCATTTAGGCAGCAACAATTTTGGTAAAAAAGAGAAATTTTTAGAAGGTTACAATATCTTGCAATTTGGAACAATGGACAAAATAACCTTGTAATTTGCAAAAAAATTACTATAATAATTTACTTTAACTATAACTTTCGCTTTCACTTTAGTTTCGAGGTAAAAAAAGAACTTTCGTTTTGTAATTGTACGTTTTGTTTAACATTATGAAGCGAACCTACAATCTGAATGATAATAATGAGTAGTAGTAGTAATAATAATAATAATAATAATAATAATAATAATAATAATATATCACATATAATAATGCAAATAAAGATAATGCGAAATATTTTTCATCAAACAATGGTTCTAACATTTTACAAGTTTGGGTGAAAAAAAGTACATGTTATTAATTATAATCCATATATAATTCAAGATTTAAATATCAACAAATTTGAATTGTATTTTTAAGATACGTAAACTGGATAATTTTGTAAATATCAATGTTCATGTTTGCAAATTACAACACCCCACTTTTTTTTAAAAAAAGAATAAGGAAAACTTCGAAAAAGAAGATAAAAAAACTTACAACTTGATTCATTTAATGCGAATATCCATGTATCTAGACTTACTGACACTTGAGATAGAGTTGATTAAAAAAGAGATAACAAATAGCATTATCACTTTATTTATATATAACCCAGATCTAGTGATCATTGACTATAATGCATCAAATATCTACGTCGCGTGCTAGCATATGGATAAAGTCCACTAATAATCTGTTACTCATGTACTCATGTAAGGGCACATGCCATACTGCTTGAAAAAAACCTAGCTTGCGTTATATTGGTTTCTAAATATACATGTAATTACCCGATTTCGTTTCATTACCATTGTATTCTTTCTTAACTTGTTATATCTTAAGATACAGTGAATCCCTGGGACTAACATGGCGTTAAAAAACTACTTTTATCCATAATTGATTTCCCTATGAAGTGGCTATAACTTATGTAGTTTACTTGACGTATGGCCATCACCTCCATCTTTCGATACATAATACAATGTATGTAAACAAAACAAGACATGGTATATGTTGCCACCATCGTGACTTTAATTGTTACATAACACTGTAACATATTGCGTAAAATTATGTAAAATAATGTTACGTAATACTACAATTAAAATTTAATTGAATTATGTCACAATTCTGCATTTGATCTTAATATGATGTAACTATAATTAATTTATGAATATACAACTATGAATTTTATTGATTGGCTGTATTGAGAAACGGAAATCGAAAATTGGTTACGTAATATCGTTAAACAAATTTCTTGTGGTCTGAAAACGCCATGTACATCTACAATAAAATACATGCATGAAAAAAAGAAAAGAAAAAGAAAACGAAGAAAAAAACCCATTTAACACTGGAAAGGTGGGTGGGAAGCGGTGGATTTTTAAAGAAAAAATCAGAAGGAACAGAATCAGTATACAAAGGTTTTACCCGTGCGGCGTCCTGAAAGAAAATGAATTAGCGTCGCTAGAATTCCTGCGTTTAATTTCATTGGTCAAATGATGACACTAACAAAGAGCACTCTCTACTTTTTGATAATATACTTTAAAAAGTGTGATAACTCGTAAGGCGAAAAATTGTAAAATCAATATATATAAAGTTTTTAAGTAAACTTAAAATTCCTTAAGCTTTATTTTACTGAAGTGTAAAGGAAAGAAATACTTGTGATAGTAATACCATGTGTTCCGGCCAAAAATATAAACAACTACATTTGTTAGCTTTCTGAACATTGCAAGGAATTGGTTAATATTCAATCTATCAAATCATAAAATAAATAATAAATAAATTGTTAGCATTATATGTTGCTTAAAGCCCTTTTCACAATTGACGCACGTGCACTTTAGAATACTTTGCATTCGGAATTCTTTGGCTTCGCAAGAGCTATCACTTACGTTGCACGAGCTCTCACATTCGTTGCATGCACTTTTGTGGTCCCATCAAGTCTCCTTTAAGCCCCTTTCACAATTGGTGCACGAGCAGAAGCGACCAAATATTCGTGCGACCGAAAAAATGAGATATGAATTCTTAATTGTTGCCAAAATAAAGTATAAATAATATAAATATAAATAAAGTATTCGTACGAATTTCGCACGATCTAAGCGAGCGTTGCGCGATGTAAACGCATTGAATCTTGCGATATATCTTGCGTCTGTATTCGACTGTTTTCAAATGAAGGCAACTGTTGAAAGATAATAAGATAGGAACGCGCGAGAGACTAGGTGATCGGACGATTGAACGTGCGCCAATGTGATTGGACGTTCGATTATGCGTTCCATGGTACGAATGATCGTGCGAGTCAGAGGGGGTATATACACCGCCCATATTCAGTAGACATAGTTGAAAGCGAGAAAAATACAGATTTGCGGCAGCATTTATTATTAGGCCCTATACCTCAATATGATTATTCTATTATATCTGATTGGTCTAGAAAGTCACGTGACAGGGCAATGTCATAAGAATGAACAAGCCGATATGAGCATAAGGTGTAGACAAATATGATTAAATCAAAAATATTTAATCATTATGATTCTCTTTATATCTCAGAACCAACTTAACTATCTATGATTTATGAAAGAAAAAATAGACAGTAATTACATAGAAAATCAAACAATCACGACGTTAATGTTGCGACTGTTGAAAAGTCAAACATTATTAGAAATCAACGTATATTGTGTAATCATACGTTGCTTGGTATAATAATACGTTTATTGCATTAATGTTCAGGGAATATAAAGATTTATCACCAGAAAAAACTAATTTTTTTTGGGCAAAGCCCTCCGGAAATATGATTTTTCTTGAGAAAATAAATCGTCATACATGAATTTCCCTCACCATCATGGAATAAATGTATATTGTAAATTCTGTTCTTAAACAGAGAATATATGAAACAGGGTATATATACTAGTAGCAAAGCATGGCATATTGAGGCTGATAATTCGTGCAATGATAGCAAAACGTTGCAAGATTACATGAGACACTTTGAGCAACAGTCTCACGGTCGCAAAACAGACGAATAAACACCAGCGATTTTATCGTACGATCTTTATAAATCGTGTAACACTCTTACGAGTACACAAAACGTTGTAAAACGATCGTACTAATGTTCGTGCGTTGCACCGCAATGGTTTGTATCGTAGATATGAATCGTAAACTGTTGCCAAAATAATCGCATTTGAAAAAAGTATTCGATTGAACGATTGAACGTGCGCCAATGCGGTTGGACGTGCTATTATGCGTTCCATGGCACGAATGCTCGTGCGAGTCAGAGGGGGTCATATATATATACCGCCCATTTCCGATACTCTTCAGTAGACATAGTTGAAAGCGAGAGAACATGCTGCCTAAGAAGAAACAGAGATGCAGCAGCATTTATTATTATACCTCAATATGTTTATTCTATTTTATTTGATTGGTCTAGAAAGTCACATGGCAGGGAGATTTCATAGGAATGAAAAAGCCGATATGAGCATATGATGCAGACAAGTATGGTTAAATCAAAAATATTTAATCATTATGATTCTCTATATATCACAAAACCAACTTAACTATCTATGAAATCATGAAAGAAATGTGAGACAGTAACAGAGGAAATCAAACAATCAAACAATTTTAAGAAATCAACGTATTTTGTATAATCATATGTTGTTCGTTTATTGCATTAACCTAATGTTCAGGGAATATAAAGTTTAATTACCCCCGAAAAAACAAATTTCCCTAGGGCGATGCCCTGGGGGAAATATGATTTTTCTTGAGAAAATAAATCTTCATATTTCCCTCACCATCATGCAATAAACGTATGTTGTTGAACAGTGGTCTGAAACAGAGATGCTTATACAGGGTATATATATACTAGTGGCAAAGCATGGCATATTACTGATAAGTCGTGCAATGATAGTAAAACGTTGCAAGATAACATGAGACATGTTAGCAACAGTCTCATGGTCGCACAATACACGCATTAAAATCTGCGATTCATATAACGACCTTTAAAAATCGTGCATCACTCTTGCGAGTACACAAAACGTTGTAAAACGTTCGTACTAATGATTATGCGTTGCACTGCGATGATTTGGATCGCATTTGGTTGCGTCTGAATAGTGTGCATGTCCACTAAGTGCTCGTGCGCCAATTGTAAAAGGGGCTTAAGGCCCCTTTTACAAATGGTATACGGACAGAAGCGAAAAAAAATTCGTGCAACCGAAAAAATCAAATATGGTGTGGAGACTTTTGCCAAATAATCGCATTTGAAAAAGTACTCGAAGCGACCGTTGTGCGATGTAAATGCATTAAATCTTGCGATATATCTTGCGTCTATATGCAACTGTTGTACAATGAAAGCGAGTGTTGTAAGATAATGCGATAGGATCGCACGAAAGATCAGATGATCTGACGATTGCAATTGGACGAGCGGCGCTCGTCCGGTCATGCGTTTCATAGTACTAATGCTCGTACGAGTCAAATGAGGTATATACGCCGCTCTTTTTTTAACGGTAAAGAATCACTAGAAATAGTTGAATGCAAGAGAAGATACAGCCCAAGAAGATGACAAAAGCAACAGCTAAAATCAAGGTCATTTCTGGCATGAAACAGATATACTCATACAATGTATACTTTAGAAAGTATTTACTCTTGTTTTATTTTCGCCCATTTTAGTCAACAGATAAAGACATGGAGAATTTTAATGTCTTATATTATTTTTTTTAACCACAACATTGTTGGGGCAATTTCAAATCGAGGCAAAACTGAAAGTAGAGGAGTAAATAACACGGGGCGAAAATAACACTGTATCCAGTGTATACAAGTGGCAAAGAATGGAAACTCAAACCGATAAATCTTGCAATGATAGTAAAACGTTGCAAGATTGCATGAGGTACGTTGAGCAACAGTCTCATGGTCGCACAACACACGCAAAACAGCTGCAATTTATCTTAAATAAATCTTCATATTTCCCTCACCATCATGCAATAAACGTATGTTGTTGAACAGTGGTCTGAAACAGAGATGCTTATACAGGGTATATATATACTAGTGGCAAAGCATGGCATATTACTGATAAGTCGTGCAATGATAGTAAAACGTTGCAAGATAACATGAGACATGTTAGCAACAGTCTCATGGTCGCACAATACACGCATTAAAATCTGCGATTCATATAACGACCTTTAAAAATCGCGCATCGCTCTTGCGAGTACACGAAACATTGTGAAACATCTATACTAATGTTTGTACATTGCATCGCAAGATTTTGGATGCGTGTCTGAACAGTGTGCATGTCCACAATAGCTCGTCCGAAGCTAAGAAATTTCGATCTCAAAGTGTTGTAAAGTGTTTGTACGCCAATCGTAACGGGGCCTAAAATGAAAGAAATGCATTCTATTTAGATGCGACTGATCCACATTCTATAATACTAAACTGTTTTGGACAAAGATACAAAATAGAAGGCCCTACATCGCTACGACATTCCCTATCTCTACTCTCAAGCAATGTCATCCATACAAACATTTCCCTGTTGTACTGCTTTTTATGTTTTAAATTACTGCCATACTTACACACATAAAATAAATCGATATGACAAAAATAGAAAAATCAATCCAATATTGAGATTTATATGAATAAAATAAAGAGAATGCTATTGAATTGTGAAGTGGATGCTGGAAAATGTTGGTACATTTATATCATAAATAAGATTAAGATTGACTCATTATTCACTGTAAATTGTATACACAAACATAAGGCACATAGGCCAATCACCGCAGTTTTTTTCAGCCTTTATTAAGATAAAAAAAATCATAAAATAAAATAAAACCAACATGTATCCAATCGTCCATTCTTTAGGAAATTTTAAGTTTTGCTGAGTGGGTTTCGTTAACATTACATTTATGGTACATTGTATGTCTGTCCCCTTGAAAACGATGATATGTGCCTAGCATTAACGGAACTGAATCTCCCACGGATGTCGGTCGGGTGTTGGTAAAATGCGAAACGGACTGGAAAATCCTAATAAAAAAATACTTTACAAATATTTTAAAAAACGATTAAACATGCCTGGACGCATCTGCGTACGGTTATTTAACTTTTCAAATATTATTCTATTCATATTGCTCGGCATTCATTTGCACATACGCTTTTCCCTGTTGTATTAATTAAACATCAGGCCCCTTAGAACTCTGTGTGTACACGAGTCCATTTAATGCAATTGATTTTTCAAAAATTGGATTCTTGGTAATACCTAATCTATAAATAAGTTATAAGAACCTGTTTTCTGGAATTGCGCATTGGCAAGGATATCAAGATTCGTTAGTTTCACTAAGTGAGTTTTGTTAATATCATATTTATGGAATTTATGTATGATAACATATCTGAACACACTTACGTACTAGCATTTAACTTGCAAAACATTATCCTTTATAAATTCCTTAGCATTTATTTACATATACGCTTTTCCCTGCAGTCTTAATACAATTTGATGTCTTTTGGAAATCCGTTTGTTCACAATTCCAATAATTGTATTCGATTTTCGATAATTGGATTCTCGGAAATGCCTTTTCGATATATATGTTATAAAAACGTTCTTCGGAATTGCGCATTTTATTTTGTAGGATATCTGTATTCGTTAAGATATGAGGTTCAGGTTAAAGTGATTAAGGTAAGTGTGTACATGTAGGACCTGAATTCAAATCTAATATCCTTGCGCTGTTTAGACAAGCAATTCTTAGTACATTAAAAGTTGGTCTTTTTAAAAAACAAGTTCGTTTTCTTTCTATGTAGGCAAGTATTCCAAGATATATCAACAGGGATTGTGTTGTGTTATCATTTACATGTCCTTATCAATTTATTTCGATAATAAACATTTGTGTAAATGTACGGCTGACATATTACAAATTTTCTTGAAACTAAATTAATTTCAGGCGTCCCGCTACGCTCACCATGTTTTAAAGAAAATTATGTACAAAGGGACGATTTTAGGTTGTTGTTTCTTTTTTCTTCAAGTCTAATTTAAATAATGTCTTAAAACGAAGATCTTTTGTGCCCCCACCGCCTCACGGTTCACTAATGTGTATTTATGCATCTAAGCATATTTAAAAAAAAACAACAAAAAAACATCAATTTGAATAAATTGATTGTGAATATTATTTGAAAGAAGTATGTACGTGTCCATGTATTAAATAATTATATAAAGATATGGTATCTAATTGTTTTATCAAACAGGTAGCTAAAGAACCGGAATTTTCTCAGGTTTTAAAAGTTCACTGCTTCAAAACGTTGGCTAGCATTTGAGGTTTTTTGACTGAACTTAAAAATGTCGACTGTAACAAATGTTAATTTCTCGTTTGTAAACATGCCGAAATAAAAAAAGACAGAGGAGTTCCGCAAGGGTTGTGATACGGATCCATATCAGCTCTTAAGGGCTGATAACCTGTTTCAGCCCTTGAGGCCGATACGAGTTTTGTGATATCATCTGTATCACATATGCAAAAAAACCTGCATTAATTACTTAGTATGTAATAATTATCAATATATATATTACATTACTTGTGTACATGCATACATGTATTTGTGCAAATTGTTCATAATACTGTTGGATTTTGAAGTTAATCTTTGTAATAATTTTGTTTTAAAATCACAATGTGTTGTGTTTCTTTCTTTTCATTTTTTAGTTGTTGATTTATTTTTGCTTTGAAAGAGAATTTTGTTTCTGACATTTGGTTTTTAAAATAACCTTAATTTCGATAACCTTACTCATGCCTTTTGCCGAGAAGATGTTGCATATACAAATCCCCATGATCCCCACGGGAAATCAAACGTTTGATGTCTTCAAACACATGCAAATTCAGACCTTTTTATATCATGGCCCTCAATCGTTAATATTTTAGTTAACTAGTTAACAATTAAATGCATTTAAAAGGGGAATACGCTTTAGATGTCGATAGAGTTTTTTTTAAATAGGCTAGATTCCTTGATCCGTTCTAGTAGATTTCCCATTCAGTCAGAGATCAGCTGGAGATGATCAAAACCTTGTTTTTAATATTCGATAGTTTATCGATCATTTCTAGTGACATTAAAATTAAGAAAATATGTAAAAGTATTGATTTAAGTTATGACAGTCTATACATGAAACATAACTATACACAAGAGATTACCATAAATATTTTTTAATTGAGTTATAATAATTAATAACTAGGTTTTTTTTTTGTTTTTTTTTTTTTTTTAGATTTTTAGTAGAAATTGATTCTACTAAAATCCGGGATTCCATTATGAAATATTTGTTACCGAAAAAAGTTAACTTATTTTTACTTCATTTTTAACACCCACACAGTGCAGCTTTATCTTAGTTTTCAAAATGTGAATGCTTAGGCGATCACTATGTTAAAACAAGATACAATGTAGTCTCTTACCAGCATTTTCATTGTTGTTGACTTTTTATGTTATCATCTGCCTGGCATTTAAGAGCTACTGATCAATTTTCTGCTAAACTTGCTACAGTGCATTCTTGTTTGGTACTACATGTAGCTGCAGATCTGTAGCTCCCGGTCTGAAAAATTTGGATGAACGACCTGGGAGCTACATGTACAGTGTCTCCCATTGTAAAAAAAACCCCTGCAATTTACAGCGCACAAAACAATTGCGCTTGTTTTGGACTGATTTACCTTATTTTCAAACTTATTCTGTGAAAACAATTAACACCATTAAATTCCTTGTTCAATTTACTACTGATATGGGTACTTTACTTGCCTCAACTTTCTCTTAAACACGCTTACCGATCTCGGAAATTGAAGTATGTTAAATTCACGCCAAGCTCGAGAGTCGCCATTTTTAAATGTAAACAAACTGCACCACTTTACTTTACAGGGCTGGTGATGGAGTTTAAAAGAATATCAGAGGCAAGTAAAGTGATGATGTCTGTAGTAAAATGTCCTAGGAATTTTTTAAAAATTTAATACTTGTATAGAATATGTTCGGAAATTAGGTTAATCAGTCCAAAACCAGCGCATTTTTTGTGCACCGTATATTGCAGTTTTTTACTATGGGAAGCACTGTAGCTCCCAGGTCGTCCATCCGAATTTTTTCAGACCGGGAACTACAGACCTGCAGCTAGTTTGGTACACAACAATAGTTTGTTTTAAGAAAGGAAAAAGAGAAAAAAGGTCATTTTCATAACGTTTTTGAAACGTTTGGTGTTATGTGTAGTTTTCATATAAACTGTGTATGGTGGATTTGCACTCAAAACAGGACTAGATAACAAATATGTAAATAAGAAAATAAAAGATGAATTTTTTAAACAAAAAGCACACAAATCGGTGTCCCTTTGTTTTTTGCAGAGAGCGGGGAGCGGATTGTACCGAAAACAATGGCAGTGATAAGAATACGATGAAATACGATGACTAATTAAAGCAATAATACAGAGCAATAAATTAAAAATTATTTAAATGTTTTAATTGTTCACATTATTTATGACTTATAAAAAGATTCTACGGTACATGTACACCTGGTTTAATCTCTTTCTTAAAGGTCATGGCAAGCAAGTTACCAGAAGTTATTGAAAATACTGCTCGATGCAGACAGGTTGTGGGAATGTTGGAAGGTGAGCAGGTTTTGGCCGTAGACTGTGAGGGGGTCTCACTTGGAGTAGACGGCCCCTTGACTTTGGTACAGGTCGGCATTTATTCAGGAGAGGTTTATTTGTTCGACATACTTAAAAACAAAGACCTGCTAGGCCGGGGGAGACTTGGAACTCTTTTAGAGTCAGGCAATATCGTCAAAGTAAGAATCATATTTGTTACACAATGGCTGTAGATTTTCAATTGCAAAAATGCGATAGATAAAGTTTTCACCTATTTATAACATATATGTAGCTTTAATATATAAGTTTTCTGCATGTTTACTGTAAACTTAGGTGTTTAATTCATCAAGCACATTTTCTTTGTTTAATTTTACCAAAACGTAGATCGTTTATCATGTTCTCGCACATTTGTGATGATATTTCATATTTTAGGTAATGCAGTCTTGTTCCAACGACAGTGCTGCATTTTATCATCAATTTAATTTGACTCTCAAGAATGTTTTTGATACACAGGTAGAGTATTTAAAGTTAATGAACTTTAGAGCTATGAAATGTCACAAGATAATATTTTCGTCATTTTAACGTTTCAAATAAAAATTAACATTTCTGTCTACAAAGTACAAAATTGATGATCGGAACAAATATCCAAGATTATGCATCATCTGTTTTTAACACGAGAAACTCGGGAAGGAAAAAAATCATACAAAGACTTATGATAAGAATTCTAACATCTTTTCTTCATTTGAAAGAACTGCGAACGGTAGTGTTGTCCAGCCGCCTAACTAAAAGTCATATTTTGATTATTGTCTAAATAATTTTTTTTTATTAATAATGTAAACATTTATGTATATTTTCATCAAATATATGTTTTAGTCAAACAAAGAGAGATAACTTTGCATATGGTGTGAAATTAGCTCATTTCATAAAAAACACCTTATTTTTTCATCTTTCACATTTGCTAGTGTGCAAATCTTCTGATTCAAGAGCACAAAGGACGTAGATTAGCACCACCTCTCAAACTTGCTGTCATTTGTGAAGAATACGGAGGAAAGGGGTTTTCAACTGAACTCAAAGATGGTATAAAGGTACGCGAAGAAGTTAAGATATCTAAATGACTATATGCACTTTTCGATCCTATTATATTTGCAATTTAATGACCTACATGTATATGTTTGACTTGAAAACATTTTTCTGAAAGATTGCATAATGCATATATTTTTGATTTTCACTATTTGACAGACCGAATGGATGAAAATGACTGGCGATATTTGGGCCAAACGGCCAATGACGGAAGAAATGATATTATATGCGGCGGGTGACGTCACAGCCATTGTACCGGAAGTTTATGAAAACCAGAAAAGGTATCGATCGGGTAATGATCAAAGATAACTCATTATATGATTAACAAGTACTATTTTTTCCACCTCATTCCTCATTGATACTTATATATGAATAAACAATAAATTCATTGCCGAGATTGTTTAGTGCGTTACGGTGATTAACGACATTATTAACCATTTATGTAAGAATGTAAATAATTCTGTATTTGAAGGTATCTCGAGGATAACAATTTATTGGCAAAGTTTGAAGAGAGAGTTGAAGAAGAAATCTTTTACTACATTGACCATAGCTTCAAACAAAAAAGGAGAGACAGAGTCGATGCCAATGTTAAAGAAATTATAAGAAATATAGATGCTACGTACTCAAGCAACGCCAGCATAATTGACTTCAATGAAGATGGCGACGAATACCGCGCTCTGAAGCGAATACATTTCAGGGAAGCCGCTGATGTGTCAGTTCTTATTGATCGTTTGAAAACCGAACTTGTTAGGAAAGATTTTATTGATCTTTCGGAAAAGCTTGAACAAGAGGGTGAAGACTTTGTTCTAATGAGATCAAAAGTCCATCTCTTTGACTACGAAAAGCATCCAGATAAGCTTATTGCAGACACCGCAAAGATTGTCAATAGGAAATTAAATGACATCGCCTTAAAGGATGTGCGTACCAAGTATGATATGCAATCCAAGCTTGTTTTCTTGAGTCAAATTGAGAAGGAAGCCCTTCGCTCGATGAGACCAAGTGGATTCGACGATCCAGATTTTCCACAGGTAACTCTTCATCTTTACTGGTTGCTAATGGAGGAAGATTTGCAAAAGAAATTTGACGAATTTAAAGAAATTCAAAGAAGTTTTAAGATGGGAGAAGGTTACTACAAGAAAATGAAGTTTTATATTGCAAGAAGAACAAGAGTACCCGAAAGCCTAAAACGAAAGGCACGGATGTTCAAAAATGAATTAGATCGAACATTTGGACGTGATGTTGTTCCGTCTGGAAATGCTGGTGTCTAAACAAATGCATGTCTTTTCTTTAATGATGGATCACATTTGATATTTTCTTTTTGGTTTATTTAACAATTCTTTACACCTTTCCCCCTTTTAAAACTGTTATATTTTTATATGCTTTGGATTGTAGATACTAGACTTAGTATACCCCTAGAGCGTTTCTCATCGCGTTTTTTTATTTGTGAAACTCAAAATTCACTAATTTTTATTTGTGGTGGATCTGATAGTTGTAATTTCATTACAATTAATTAAAGCTATCAATTTTTCAACATTTTCGTTGTCTTTTCCAAGACCCTGACAAAGGGTGACTGCAGAGCAGTTATTTTTAAGAAAAATTCTGGTTGACTGGTCGTATCGCTAAAGTTTCTTAAACGCATGTGTATTACTCACACACACACACACACACACACACACACACACATATATATATATATATATATATATATATATATATATATATATATATATAAATATATATATATATATATATATATATATATATATATATATATATATATATATATATATATATAAAGACATAAGAAATAAGGGCTACCTTTACATCTATTGTCTCACTTCCTACCAAATCGGAAATATTTTACGTCTGTTTTGTTTTTGACATTTACTTATAATTTCATCTTTCTCTTGATATCTTTCCTGAAAACATCCGACTAATACTACATGTAATTTCAAAAAATTTACGAGTATTGGTATAAATGTAGCGGCACTAAAAGTGGCCATATTAGTAGTAGATTATTTACATTCAACTCTTAAAGTATCGTAATGATTTTAATTTAATTTGGGTAAAAAAGCGCAATCCAGCTTCAGCTCTTTTGACTTTTTTAATTTTAAAACTTAATAGGTCTGCACTGAACCTCTATGGTTTGTAACTGCGTTCACTGTTCTGTATTGTGTCCAGTAGTACACCTCTTATGAAATTATTTCATACTAAAAAAGGTAAATTATGCACTTAATTTTTTGGTATAGTCGTACTTCGAAAAATTATGCGCAAAATTTGGTCTAATCTAGTTATTGTTACACTCAAGGTCCTCCTTTAAAGCTTGAATTTGAAATGGAACTACGCAATAATATTTTTTGAAAACCATGTTGATAGCCATTAAGCGAATTTAGATTCAGCCAAATATGACAGTCAGCGTAGATAGTTTAAAGCTGAACACTACGCGTAAATAGGCACTGTCTGCCATTTTTCTTTTTTATCACCGCTATCCCAACCTCTATATAAGCATCATACCTTCGAACGGTTTAAAAAAAAATTCGCTGCAGACGTCTCACCAGTGTGGACGTAAATCATCTCAGTGTTAATCGGTCGCAATGAAATCATAGTCTGTCCTTAGATATTTAGTGCACATTTGGGTAACCACATTTACACATTTGCTTCTTAGTTAACGTGGTGACTTATTGCTTGGATTGAAGATAATACATAGATTATAGTAATGTATATTACATCATCAAGGAAATCAGAATAAACTGGAAAAACAACTGACTAATCTTTAATATATTTGCCAACATATAAAACATTCTAATCTCCTCAAGTAAAATATTTAAAAAGTATTGCAATGATATGGCAATTGATATTTATCATATTACACGTCAAAATTCAATTGCATATTTGATCAACCCTGTAAGCTCGTTAACTTACAATCATAGTAACGATAGTATTATCGAAGTTCTGTGATGACACCCGCATTAATTACTTTTCAAAGTAATTGACCCAACTCTGATACAAATGCAGGGATTACAGATGGAAAGTGTGTATTATAGTAGCAGGTTACATGTAAATAACAACACGATTGCATATTCGGATGTCTGGATTTTTGAACACGATTACCCTCCATAGTTCACCACCTTCCTCCAGATTATATGCTTTTGACCAGTCCCTTCAACGAAAAAACAAAACTAACGAACCAAAATGCAATCAACCAAATTATCAGATTTTCCCATCAAAATGCGAAGCATTTAATATCTTGTCTTCTTTACTTAGTAATAGTAATCAAAAGATTAATGAAAACCAGTGTTACTACTATCAAAGTTTTTTAAAATATATTGTTTCATTATGTTCAACTTTACAAATCATCTCCATAAAGGGGGGATGGTATCATTAGAGGCTGCAACATGAATATTCGTATTATAAGAATTCAGAAATACGAAAACCTGAAACCTTGATCACCTAGAACACATAACAGTAATAGGCATTATTTAAGGGGTGTTGTTTAAACTTTATTACATGTAATAAATAACATAATTAATACACGTAATGTAACAATACATAATTACACACATTTGACAGCATTCATCGGAAATAAACTACCGTGATTTCCTTTTATATACATGGTTAATCCTTTGTGAAGTTTTTAAATGTGCCTAAATCGTTGTCCATTTTTCCCCACCTGATGTATACCATTATTGGATTTAATCAAAATGAGCTATTGCGTGCAATTTTTACAGATTAATTATTAAATTACTTTTTTTTTTCGAAGCTTTAACCGCCTCCATTATTTTCACCTTTTTCTAGAAGTAAGAAGAAGACGAGTAGGAATAATATGGGTTGTTCAAAGCTTCCCCCGCTTACCTTTCTAAAAAAAAAAACAAACCCCAACAACTCTAAAAGCTTTTCGGGGACCTAGATTCGATCAAGCGCCACGCAAACAATCCAAATCAAATCAAGATGTCCTTTTACAACAATTGTCACTTTCATATATTTATTTAGTATATTGATATTATGCATAAAGGTGTGTTAATGTCGACATACCAACCAACCTGCATAATAAACGTTACACGAGAGACACGATTTCTCGAAGAAAAAAAAAATCAGTATCATTAACGATTTTAACTTATTTTTAAATACTGAATCATTTATGTTGTCTCAATTCTAACACAAGAGGCCCAATGGGCCACATCGCTCACCTGAGCAACACTGACTTTATATGGGCGTTCAAAGGATATGTGCCATGTGGCCCCTCAGTAGATTAACCAAAATGAATATCCGAATTTTCACTTATTTCTGCATATACTTAATCTTTGACATATTTACCTTTATGGAATACCATTTTTACCGAAAATAAGATCATAATAGAAATAAGAAAATAATAGCCCCCCCCCCCCCCCCCCCATCACTTTATAAAACGATTAGTTTATCAATTATTTGCAATTACAATTACATTGATTTTTAAAAATGTAATTAATTACTTTCAATTACTTTGATAAATGTAATTAATTACATTTCAAATAGTTTAGTTTTATTTGTTTTAAATCTTGAGAACATATACATATATTAACAGCATTAAGATATACAGAACTTTATGTACGGTTATGTTTTTAAAGGTTGTACAGATCAGTTCAGATCAGATTTCTTGAAAATTTCTTGAAAAATTTTCTTTAAACATTAAATTCATTAAGTACCATTGAGTTCATTTTTGGTTCTGAATAATATTTTCTCTATAGTGAATTAATTTTTATTAACATATTAAAACTATGTTTATTCAGAAAGTATACCTTCCGGCAGTACAGCATATCAGTATATAAATAATAATTGCTATAATTCACAAGACAGAGATATTTTGACTCCCTTTAGTCTAAAATCAATGGGAATTCTTGGGTATTAGAGGAGTTCACACCTCCACAAAATTAGATCTTTACATTGCCTATTGCCCTGGGCAGTGTGTTATGCTGTATAAACATATGAAACATTATGGGACATTTAATTATTGTATAAACAAAAGTCCATGCCAAACATGTATAAAATCTATTTATCATTATAAGACACCTATTTTATATTTTAAACTTGGTAAAAAAGTAATTGAGATGTAATTGAAAAGTAATTGAAAATACACAATATTTTTGGAATGTATTTAAATACATTCAATTACTTGTAATTGAAGACAGACTCAATTACAAATTACTTTCAATTACTTTGAAAAATGTAATTAATTACACTCAATTACAAATACTTTTTTCAATTACCCCATCCCTGATTTGTATTTCCGTTTTCTGAAATATCACGGCTGACATGTTACAAATTGACAAATGTAAAGTCTAAAAGTTTGTCGAATTTTGACATGACCATATATGGAAACAGTGACGACACTGATAGAAAAAGGCTAGCTGCAGGTAAAGGCATGCCGTAATCGCCGGAATAGAGACGGAGTAAATAAAAAAATATTAGGTAGGCCTATAATCATATTATCTCTAGATAACAACATTTCTTAGAAAGTATTATTTTTCGGAAAATTAAATTATGAGATTGGTGTAAATTTTATCAAGAGAAGGTATAAAAGATGCGAGTGAAGAATTCGATCAGCTTCAGATATCTTCTTAGAACTGAAAAAAATTCATTTCATGACTTTGTTCGAACACACATGTATAAAGATATATACGCATTTTTATTAGAGTACAATCATGCTAAAATTTGTTAAAGTATAAGCCTCGGCTGAATTAAGAAAATATCTCCAAAAGCATCCCTATCGCTACCACAAAGTTGGGACAACATTTTTCCGCGAAATTACCAAATCTTTTCAGTTCGTTCATTCGAACTATTTTAAAAAAAACCAAAGTAAAGCTGTCAATGTGACAGCAAACCGGTTTTCTTTTGTGTGAAGAGTATCCATAATTCATTTGTCAATCCTGAATTGATAAAAACTACCTATCCAAATAAATGGGTTACTCTATATGCATTGTTTTTGCCCAAAAGTAACTAAATTTATCAGCTGATATTTTTTCATAAATTATCAGAAATCAAAATCCTAGCAGTTTGCATACATTGTACCTCTGATATATGTATAATTGAACTGAAAAGAACAACTTCCTATCTTGAAAACTGTTCGAGGAGTAGCGGTACAATAAGGGTACCTTTTTGGCAGCCTCTCGCCCGCCCGCCATTTTTACTATTTCAATAACCGGAAACCCGGTTAAAAATTCTCTATCAAAATTCTTAGAATTCAGAAGCAATAGAGTTACATGGGACCTCAAGGCAGTCTTCGAACCCCATGCCGCTCAAAATATATTTTACCCCCTTATATCTTGATCCGTCTCATTTCTAGAGAAGAGTACGCATTAACTTATATTCCAGTTTAAATTACATGTCAATTTTTTTTTAGAGAAATAAGATATTAGGCATTTCCTTTTATAATACTAAGAGAATTATATTACGGAAATAAGCGCATTCGTCACATCGGCAACGATTTTTTTTTAAATAAATAAACCTCTTCTTGTTTGGTCCAGTTTCAATCATACCTCAAATTCTTTTCTAAAAACAATACCGGTATTTCTATTGAAAAGGTGTCGTTCATTAAAAGCTTATTGCAACAGTTTAGCTGAATATTATGTTTATTTTTCGTCTATTCCGGCGATTACAGCATGCCTTTTCCCGCAGCAAGGCAGTTGCCATATAATTAAAGGTCATGTCAAAATTCGACAAACTTGTAGACTTTACATTCATGTCAGATGCAGGCACGTAGCATCGGGGGGGGGGGGGGGGGGGAGCATGTAAAAAATTATATGAAAATAAGGAAATTTGCATTGACATTGAAGGTATACATGTATACTCCGCCAATGGGATTAGGCAGTTGTTGAATGATAACCTTATGCACAGGTTTACGGAAGTTGTAAAATAGAACGAATACAGCTAGCGCGTCTGCTTTCATTGATAAATGAGAAGATGATGTAAAAGGGATAAGACCATCGGCGTCTGTAATCGTCTACTTTTATAGTATAGAATATTAATGAGTCCTGTTTATCCCATAAAAGCAAAAATATGATTTATCACGTTTCCTGCAAGATTATTAGATAATGGAGCAACAATTATGAAAGGAACAAAAATCAAAATCTATCAATACTTTCATCCGGCCAAGGCCATTCTAACATACATATCTAATATCTGATCCTAGCTGATCCTCATTTTTTTACACAGGGTGTGACTAGTTGTATTACAGCCCAATTCATATTTAAGGGTCATGGTCACAATTCGAAGGTTCTTTACGTCAAATTTTACTATCATTTTTATCACTGTCCTAAATTTTATTTCTTTATTATCTATTTTTTGTTGTTGGGGGGGGGGGGGGGGTTGTTATTGTGTACAATGCTCAAGTAAGGCATTTTTAATATTTATTCAAAATATTTGAGTGTCAGTAGTCGGGTTGTAAGCGAGATACAGAGCTAACAATATTTGATTTTGTAAACAAACTTAAGTAAATAAATCTTTTTGAATGTTGAAAAAATTCAGGTTTACACCTTAAATGATTGTGTCAAATGCTGTCAGAACGTTAACAGTTTGTTTATGTTCAAAACGAATTAGCAGCTAACAAAAACATGACACGAGTTTTCTTAACATAACAAAGAATAAGGAGCTGGAATCTTGCTTATAACTCCACGACTGACACTCAAAAGGATATAGCGCCTTTTCCTATTATTTCGCCTACAACTGTTTAAAAGAAAAGTACACTGTACCTATCACTAAAATAGATAACATATACTTGTCGCAATAACTAGGTACTGGTTTTATAATGGTGTTTGTAACCACTGAATTGTCATAAATTCATGAAACCTGCATCACGAATATTTAGTGCAGCGTGTATATTTTGAACCGGGTTAACTTCCAGCAAAATAGAATGAATATAAGTATAAATACAGTTATATACTGTTATTGAAAACATCTTAATCTGCTTACATTGTGTATGATCATAATAAGAATCAAACAAGAGAATTTGAAAAAAATATCCAACAGATTAGATACTTGTTATTTAAATTTGCTACTTTCTCATGCTTAGAGTGAAAATTGATAAAAAAAAAATACTACTTACACCGTCACGTGATGGTTTAGAATCTAATGTCAATATCAAGGCATCATAAAGAAGTAAATCGTTTTTAAAAGCAAGTTTAAGACGGCATGAATAGTTATTAATATCAGTTTATATTTTATAAATTGTTAGACAGACCAAAACTCAATTTAATTTCATTCAAATTTAAGGTACAGATATTTACGTGTATATATGTTTGGTTTTAGTTTATTTTCACACAATATAATTTTGTTATTAATTCAACTTGCTTTTAGATTTTAATTGATTTAAAGGAGAATTATTTTTAACGACAAAGACGATTCGTTGAAATGTTTATTACCTATAAAGTATGCAATTAAAAGAGAGTTATTGTTCTTTTTCCTTTCGTTTGAATTGTGCATCGCATTTATAAAATTTTCATTAACATGTAAATTAAATGTATTATTCAGAGGGTCCTAATAATCTAATCAGAATTGTTCACAATCTGTAAACTACTTATAGTTCCCATTAGAATTTAATTATGGTTTGAAAGAAAGTCGCACGTTCACATTCAACTTAATTTTTACATTTTCTTTGCATATAATACCAAATATTCGGTTATCTTTTGTTCAGCCAAATCTTAAACCATATTTGTTAATATATACTTCAAAGCAGTTTTCCTTAAATGATACTTCTTTAAACTGAGAGTCGTAAATTAGTAGAGAGTTAGAAGAAAAATACTAAGCACGTACATCTAGCATGTTTTGAAAGTCTTGACATAAAAAAAACCCAAACCAAAAACACAATCGCCAGAGCCACATTACCGGTCTTCAAAAAGTTGATTAGAGGGGGGGGGGGGGGGGGGTTGTTGGATATCTCTTTAGATTTTGAATTACATGTTACAATTCACTGTGGTTTTAACACTGTTGTCTTTTACTAATTATCATTTTTTTTATTGCCAATGAGTCCATGACACATGTCATCGGATTAAAGAAGAATTTGATAGCTTAACTTACATGTTATTAAATCAATATATTCAAAAATATAATTTTAGTTAATTTGAAAACAAGTTTTCCTCATATGCAAAGGCATGTCAGAAGAAAAAAATGTTTGATTCCAAAATAGGAAGGGTTTTACTAATGCTTTCTTCCTGAATACAGGGCCGGTGGAATTAGGTCAGATATAATAAATCAACATTTGACATTATAAATTTTTTTATCTCATACTGAACATCTTTCAACCAATCAAAAAGTATTGTTCATTTTTTATATGTATTTAGACCTCTAACATTAAGAGAATAAAGTTTCAAAGCAGAGTTGTCCATGAACTGTTAGGTGCTGAGGGATGCTTACTTACTTATCCGGCATCGCTTTTGTCGTTTTTCTTGCGGCCTTTTTTGAGATCTTTCAGGAAGTCCTCAATATTGGACTGACCCTCATTTGTTGCTCCTCTACGCGGGAGGGAAGAACTTCGGAGTTTTCTGGTAAGTTTGGAAGCAATTCGTTGGTAGATCTTTCCAAGTTTGTTTTCGCCGGGCCACATTTAATGGTCAGTGTGCAAAGTAGCGTCGACATCCAATCCAGTGCCCCACTGCATGTCGAATGTCCCTTCAGCGAAGATGGTACTGCTGTTAGAGTTCTCCAATTTGGCTTTCACTTTTGGGATTTGTTCAACCTTCGCTCTTACGGTTTCCTCCATAACCGTCTCCTTCTCCTTGTGCCATCCCTGCGGATCCCTTACAGTGTGTCCTATCCTCTTGGCGTCCAAGGCTGTGCCTGCCTCTCTCGTCTTCTTGGCCGCTTCAAGGTCACCGGCGCGAATTGCTTTGGTCATTTGATACACATGCTCTGCAGATTTGTGCTTCTCGCCAAACACGTTGAGATGACATGGATAGAAGTTGGATAGCGGATGAGACTTTCCTTGAAAAGAGTTGGTGGGATCGACATAGTGTTTACACTCGGATGATCCTGGATCATGTCCCGTTTCTCTGCAGACTCTACATTTCCTGTCATTCTTACACTGGTGTTTACGATGCCCAGTCTCCCAGCAGTTGAAGCACTGCATTGCTGTATCATTCAACGCCCGATTTTGATGATATATTCGGCATTTCAGTTTAGCACACACTGCATTTCGTGGAAGGGATTTTCCATTGAGAAGCGGAGCAATATATAGAAATCTATACCCATTCAGGACGTTGGTCATACGATGTGTGATGGGATGTCTTATGTTTTCATATTTCATTTCACTTTTTCTGTTGATTTCAAATTTGTCTAGCATTTCAAACACAGCGCTGTCGTCTACGGACAGTGGCAATCCACATATTGTCACTTTGATGACTTTGATTCCCGGACCAGTATCTCCAATTGAATAGGGGTTCGAATCATAAACCTGAACAGATATGTTTCTAAATACAAACCCCTCTACTACAAGCAATGATCTGGATTCTCTGGTTTTCAAGTAAACTCTCCATAAATCCCGCTCCAGTTGAATACAGTGTATATTGTCTCCAACCTTCAGATGCAGGGATTTATACATTTCAAAATCATTGATTTTGTTTGATCTATCCAGCTGAATTTCCGAATTTTTTTATATACACGGGTTTTATCATTGCATGTTGCACACCAGTGCCTTCTTTGTTTTCCATTGTTCCCATTTCTACCGTTACAGAAACGTGAACACAAATCACCTGAGATTAAGCCCACAGTATATATACACAGTATACAACATTTGACATTATCCAAAATTTTGATAATTGTTTGATAAATGAAAAATAAACTTTTAGGCTTTTCCCTTCTTAAAGTAGACGCCATATATTGTGCGCGTAGATGACATAGCCGTGTGGTCTGGTTAGAGAGTCAAGGTGCTGTGGCCTAAAGTTAAAAGGGATGGATGGTTGTAGCATTTTTTATACTATAAATTTATGTAATATGTGGTGAAACATCAGGTTTCAACCGGAATTCGAACCGAGGGCATCTGGCGTACCATGCCCGCGCTCTAACCACACTGTTCGTTTGGAACCCGATATATTGACTGACAGTAACACACCTGTCAACCCGGAGACACTAATCTCCTTAAGATAAATATGTAAGAAAATATTCATAATTAAAAGCTAAAATTTATTATTTTTTATGTTTGAAATAAGGAAAACTTGGGGCTTACAAAATCATTTCTAAATTTTTTTTTAGTATATCTCATTCTTACATATAAAAGGATTTTTGGAGGTATATGCAATTGCAAGGATAAGAGAGAATTGTAAACTATATTTACTTGTACCAAGATTGCAGTCTGGATTAAATGATAAAAACCTAAGAATCCTGTCCGTTACCGGAGGAAAACGGACGCGAAAGACACTTTTACAAATACTGTCCCACCTCTCCATAAAATACCCAAAATTTAAGTAATTTAACTTGCATGCATTCGATAAAGTAATCGTGTACGCATTCATTTTTTTTCTTTCGGAAAATAAGAAAAAAGTTATTAATGAATGTGTTGCCTGTTCTTGATGGTTCAATAAAAAGCTTAACTTTCGGGCTAGCCTCGACCATCCGCATTGACCCGTCTCAATAACTTTTTATCTGAATATGATTGAACTACAGTGTACTTGTGTTATTTTGTAATACTCTGAATATGAGTGCACTACGATATCCTTGTATACCTTTTGTATCTCTCTGAATTAAAGTGTACTATAATATACTTCTGTATCTTTTAAAATTACTCTAATAAAATGATAAAGAAATTCTAATTGGTTTCAAATAAATTTATACATTGTGGATTGGAGTTTATTCGTTATTACACGATGAAGTTTAACATTTTTATAACTATTGAAAAGTACCATGAAATCAAATTAATATGTGACCCATTTTATCTGAGTATTATTGTCATTTGAGTAGACGCTTAAAAGGAAGAAAATGTTCCTATAAAAACACTGAACACGTTTGGTTTCCCAATGAGGTAAAGTATTTAAAAAAAGTAAGTAAGTACTGTAAACACTACAAACACCTCTTATCCTTAAACATATTGATCTAAAATAAAAAGTAAGACAAAAATCTGCATTATTAAAAAACTCTTATTCAAACAATTATTGTATAATTGCCCTCAATTCAATATAATCCGTTACCTGCTGGTCATTTTTAAAAATCAATTTGACACTCATTATTCTATAAGTAATACTTTACTAAAACATTGATACCCAGAATTATCTGCCAATAAAAGGCATTGTCTGCAATGATTTCACGAAATGTTTATTTAACCACAACAAGACTTGACCGTAATTCCTCTGATTCCACTGATCTAGATATTAAAAGTAAAAGGCGCGTGGAATTTCACGACTAGTCAGATTAAACAGTATCAGGAACCTAAAGTAAGTACAGGTATCGATCTTATTAATTGTTTAATCTGATTAATATAATTCATAATGATTTCTTAAGCTAGAATATGTGTCACGGTTTATATATTATATCCAGGCTTTGCTAAGGTCATCCACGTAAAAAAAATAGGGGTGTAAATTGGAAATAACTTTAAAAGTCGATGAAAAAAATATAAATAAAAATTTTCTCCTTATTTAAACTGAAAATATCTTTCATTTAAATTTCTAGATATTTTTCTTTCTTTTCAGTATATACTTTTTAAGTGTACAAATATGCAAACAAAAAATTTGAGATGTATCTGTACATATTTTTTCGACTTTTCAAACAATTTGTCTTCATTTGAAAGAAGACGCTTAATTATAATATTTTTGGCTTACATCATAAACTCGCTTTCTCATGAAGATATGTACTGGTCTAGTATACTTTAAACAAGTGTACTTTAATATAAAACAGTTTTCTTATCATTTAGAATTTTATTGTAGGCTTTTCGAGGTAATATGTTGGGGCGTGTTGATCAGATTTTTTTTCTGTATGTTTCCTTTCTTTCTTTTTTTTTGGAGGGGGGGGGGGGTACAATTATATTATTTTATTGTACAAGATTTGTGTTACAATTATATATTTCTATGTTTTAGATCGACCATGGAGACATTTGCTTCCTTAGCGGTGGTAGTTTCTTTATGGGTCTCGGGAGTTCTGGCTGGAAGCGGTAAATAATTATATAAGTCAATGATACATGTATATCCATACATTGCCTCGCCAGCATTTTATCATGAGAATTAATCATTATATTATCGTACCATTGAATTAAATCAATAAATGAAAATTTACGAAGATCCTTTAATTTCATCTTTTTAAATATTCATTTATGTTATGCAAGTTTGAACGTTTCAATTAAACTTATGATAATTATAATATACTCAAAACACATGATGACGTCATTTGTGCTCATGGTACATGAAATGGCTAAATGTATTCAAAGGAAATTGAACGTCGTTTTATAAGGAGAACATATATAAGGGGACAGATATACTAAATGTAAATATTTCCCCCCTCTTCTTATGGAAACTTAATTATAGCTAATTCATATCTCTATAATCCGCCAGAAAGTTTATCGATTGGTCGAAACCTACAGCGACTAAGAATAATCACGGACTGCACGAAATAATTATGATGATGTCAGACTCAAATTCCCATAGGAGACGATTTGGCTGTTTCTTTTAGCTAACATACTGATGTACATTTTTTAAATTTGTTAAAAAGAAAGATGTAAATATAACAATAAAATGCTTTCTTTGACTCTAACATAATCCATCGTAAGACTACCAAATAACAGTGATTAATGCGTTTAACAAGTGCGTGTATAGAAATGTTATTTGAATGCCAGAGCTCAATATGTGTAACATGAAAAATCAAAAGGTGCAAAAACCTTAATATGAACAGATATACATGAATGTCCTGATTTCAGGGAAGATTGCTGAGCATGCCTGTACGACGTTAAGTTGTGGTAGTAATCAGTTTCTCGACATCACGTACGCTTTTTACGGGATCCAGTATTGGTGCGACGCGTCAAACGAGGTAGGGATACTGGACAGCAGGTGCTACGGGAAGCAGTCCTGTCAGATCTGTGCCACCAACAGCTGGTATGGAGACCCGTGTTCAGGAACTTTCAAATATCTTTGGTACAACTATGACTGCAAAAGTAAGTTTTCTACCATTTTTGTGCAAATCGGCAGTGGGGAACAAGGCTATAAATAGCTTGGGGAGTAGTACATGTATTAGAGTTTACAAGAGGAATTTTATGATGTCATAGAGAACAATTTTTTTTAAAAGTAGTTTCTTTGTTAATCTCCTGTAAACAATATGAAGATTGTCAGTTTTTCATTACAATACTAGTATTCAATGAAATCAACTTTTCAAAATTAAAATACTTTGTTTTCATAATTGGTTCTCAAATCTCTAGCTTAAATGTATTCGAATCACATTTTTTTCATTTGGCAGCTAATGTCGTGAACGGCAACTGGGGAGGGTGGGGCAGCTGGGGAAGTTGTACCAAGAGTTGTGCCAGCGGAACAAAGAGTCGGTCTCGCTCCTGTAACAACCCAGCGCCATCTGGTGGTGGATCGTACTGCTCTGGTTCCTCTTCGAGTTCCACTTCCTGTAACACCCATAACTGCCCAAGTAAGTCTTTCAGTTTACTGTTTATTAAAAAATTAACATACTAATTTTTTTTCATCCACTATATTAATGTTGGAAAATAATCAAAATAATGTACATGTATATTTACATGTATGTATCAATAGTATATTGACTTAAGCCTTCTTCATAAAATTGTTCTTAAAAATACGATCGTTTTACATATTATGATAGTTAATGGAGGATACACTTCTTGGTCCGCGTGGGGGACTTGTTCAAAGTCATGTGGAAGCGGAACGAAATCTCGATCCCGATCTTGTACAAACCCATCACCTGCATATGGTGGAAGCGATTGCAGTAGTCTCGGATCGTCAACCGGTTCTACCTCATGTAACACACACAATTGTCCAAGTGAGTTTTTTTACATTATCATAATTATTTATAAGAAGCATATAATTTCTTCATAAAAATAATCTCTGTACCCAATATTATAAAATTATTTGAGAGCAGTATAATCAAAACGTGGCATTCTCGTTTTAGTACACGGTAACTGGGCCGCTTGGGCAGCCTGGGGATCGTGCACGGTCACGTGCGGAGGTGGAACGAAGGCCAGGTCCCGCACGTGCACTAATCCTGCACCTCAGTACTCAGGCAATGATTGTGCTGGCTCTTCAACCTCTTCAACTAGCTGCAACACCCATAACTGTCCAAGTACGTTTTAAAGATATTCAGTTAGTTTATGATCACCCTGTGTCCTTATTGAATTAGTTACATGTATACAATAGTTTACTTCAATACTTACATATGTGTATTTTAAAAAAAATACTACTATTACGAATGATTGAAATGTAAGCTTCTTTTTTACAGTTGATGGCAGTTGGGCGGCCTGGGGTAGCTGGGGAAGTTGTACAGTGACCTGTGGGGGTGGTATTCAGTCCAGGACACGCACATGTAGCAGCCCCGCCCCACAGTACGGGGGTGCTGACTGTCCCGACATGTCGACGTCTTCCCAAACATGTAACACCCATAATTGTCCCAGTGAGTTTAAGATTTCTTAAAATTCTTACTCGCTAGCTGGACAACGGCTCCTGCTTGGGGTTTATTTAACATGATAAATCTGTTTCTATTAAAAGTTTTTACATTGAATATTTTAAATATATAGATATCAAATCCATCTTCTTGATATTTATAATCGGAAGGGACGATGGGGAAATACACCACACGTTTTGAGATTATGTTATCGTTTACTCATGTAAAAAATGCAACTTAATCAACTTTATCAACTTCTCATAAAACAGTTGACGGTGTTTGGGCCACTTGGGGATCCTGGGGCACCTGCACAGTGACGTGCGGTGGAGGCTCACAGACACGGTCCCGCACGTGCACGAATCCGGCCCCACAGTATTTCGGTGCCGCCTGTCCAGGAAGTGACGGATCCTCACAAGATTGCAACACTCATCATTGTCCAAGTATGTTTAAATTTTCTTGAAATCATTTAGTTAGCTGTTCAACTTATCAAATAATAAACTTGTATTCTATTATAACAAGCAGTTGTTAAGTTTAATAAATATATAAATGACATTTTACATGAAGTTGATGGCGTGTGGACAACGTGGGGAAGTTGGGGGACGTGTACAGTAACCTGTGGGGGAGGTACCCAGGATCGATTCCGCACGTGTTCGAATCCGGCTCCTCAATATGGCGGGGCCGACTGTTCCGGGGCCTCAAACAACACCCAAGACTGCAATACTCAAGTTTGCATCAGTACGTTTTTCTATTCGACATAACTAATCAGGGCGCTAGTCATGTTATCCAAGGTGTGTTAAAAATGAAAATGTCTTTTTGTCATGTATGATCATGAATACACGGTTTACTGACATTGTAGTTGACGGAGCTTGGGGGGCTTGGACTTCTTGGGGTGGGTGTTCGACCACGTGTGGGGGAGGAAGACAGTCTAGAAGCAGAATCTGTGATAACCCTAGGCCAGAAAATGGCGGGAAAACGTGTTCAGGGTCGTCTGCAGATTTCCAGGACTGCAACACTGCGGCTTGTCCAACAGCTGCACCTGGACAATATATACAGGTGAATCATGTGATATGTTTTAATTGATAATCAACATAATAGCCACTTATCATAGTTTACAAGAGTTTGCTTTCCTTGTATAAAATAATAGATATTTGTAAAATGAAACAACTCTTTGCCAAGTAAAAAAGATACAACTATCATTTACTAGTATTTAGCTTTAAAGTAAAAAAAACAAATTATGAAATGGTTTATTTTGGGTGTTGAAAACAATCCTTATGATATACAAGATAAAATGAGTAATTGCAATTTATTGATATTGGTAAATCAGATTTATGTTTTATATATATACATGTTCTGTTTTAGTCAGTTTCAATTATATTTTGTTCTTAAACTTTATACTTATTCGATTTTAAAGTATCAAACCGACTGTAAGTAAATGCATGCAAGAAAGTAATGAAATGGATACCGGTAATTAAAATCTGAACTGACTTCTACATATTTCTCTGTTTCCTGGTGTGAACAAAAGAACTTCTAAAACTTAGAACATCCTTTCCAACAAAGATGTAATTAATGATAACACAAAGTGATTAAAATTATTATTAAACACAAAATTAATTGAGATCATTATATTTAAATTGTGATTGAAATTTCATCTCATAATATGTGTTCAGCGATTGTGTCTACATGTATTTTGTATTTCACAAAGTGATATTGTATTGTAATAGTTATGTCCCTCTGGATATTTCACCTGTCAATCGGGCTCGATGTCCTGCATTCAAAACGAGTTCCAATGTGACTGCTCGGCGGACTGTGACGACGGAAGTGACGAAGCTGCTACGTATGCCGGATGTACAAATACTCTTGAATGTTTGGCAAAGGCCGGCGCTGGTAGGTTGCACTGAAGGAAATTCCTTAAAAAACAACACTTAACATAAAAATTTCGACACATCGTATATTTTTAACGTTATTATTATCAACTTTTTTTCACATTAATAATGATAATGAAAAATACATGAAATAAACGCTTACATTCAAATAGGGTGAGTTAACCATACATCGGACACATAGGCCTACCTTATGTCGGACAACTTTGGTTATTAATAAATATACAAATAAATGTGCATTTGCTCATGTGTTGTTTCATATATTCCTGAAATAGAACTAATGAACTTTTCAATATTAAGAATTGACAGTCACATTGTCAAAGAAATAGCAATATAGGCATCGTAAAATGACGTCAAATACGCCATAATTGAAAATTTAGTAGATTTTACAATGAAGCATTAATATTAAATTTTTTGCATTTGATTGTGAATTAGTGAAAATGCACTCTCTGCGTAAAATAATTAAAAAGAAGTTTTGAAACAAAATTTGATTAAAATAAGTTCAAGAAATTTAAACAATTACGGTCAAGGTCATTTTTGCTCCATGTGTTCATTTCACCATGGATAGGACACAAATTAACCATGCATCGGACAATTTTCAGTGCATGATTGCTTCTAATAATAAGGAGATCATGTGCCCATTCCTTGGGATATACTTTAAATGTGAGGTAAAATAAAAATTGAAAAATAACTGATTCAAACATTTCTTCAGACCACTTAAAAGTCGAGTATTATGGACACAGCTTTTTAAGTCTAAAGTTCCTGTAGGAGCTGACACAATAAAGAAGCCCTCATGATAAATATTTCTTTAAACAAAATTCCTATATGTAAATTTGAGGATTTACATTAAAAGAAATCTGAATAGCAATTGAATAAATCTCTCTTTCCGAACCTTTGTATTTTTGCATTAAAACGAGAACATTTTGTCATTTTTAATCTCTAATTTATAGCTGTCCGATGCTTGGTAAATATTGTCTGATCCATGGTGAAATAGTTTAACACTTCATTAATTTGCTTTCACAATTGTTTCTCCAATAATTAAGCATATTTATGTAGTGAAATTAACCCTTACATAGACGAAGGCTTCATGATTAAGGTCAATTTGACTTTACCCGTTTTACCTACAAGCACTCGCTGAAAAATTTAATGCGAAAATATATAATATATAGTCGGATAAATCCATAAGAACACAATACGTTTAAAGTTGAACTGAAAAAAAAAATGTCAGTTTAAAAAGGCCACGAGCAAGGTCAAGGCGTTTGATTCGGAAAGTGTCAAATACCTATAATTCACTCAGCTTTGGTAAGCTGCATGTCCCAAGTTCTTGATTTAATCCGATGGCTTATTTTCTGACTTTTCTACTAAACACGACAAATGCACAAATTGATATTTGCGTAGAAAATTTGAAATGTGTTTTTAAAACACTGCACGATGCAGGACACGCGCCGCAAGTGGGTCAATAATTTCGTTGTATAACGGTTCTACAGGCACGTAGCATCAGGGTGGCGAGGGGGGGGGGGGCCTAGCAACCCACCCCCCCCCCCCCCCCCCCCCACCCCCACGGATTAGGATTTTGAGGATTTTAGGAAACTGTAAATTTTCATTTACATTTGATTGTGAATTAGTGAAAATGCACTCTGCGTAAAATGATTAAAAAGAAGTAAGTTTTGAGACAAAATTTGATTAAAATAAGTTCAAGAAATTATGTGTTCATTTCACCATGGATAGGACACAAATTAACCATGCATCGGATAATTTTCAGTGCATGATTGCTTCTAATAATAAGGAGATCATGTGCCCATTCCTTAGGATATACTTTAAATGTGAGGTAAAATAAAAGTTCAAAAAATAACTGATTCAAACATCTCTTCAGACCACTTAAAAGTCGAGTATTATGGACACAGCTTTTTAAGTCTAAAGTTCCTGTAGGAGCTGACACAATAAAGAAGCCCTCATGATAAATATTTCTTTAAACAAAATTCCTATATGTAAATTTGAGGATTTACATTAAAAGAAATCTGAATAGCAATTGAATAAATCTCTCTTTCCGAACCTTTGTATTTTTGCATTAAAACAGAAAATTTTGTCATTTTTAATCTCTAATGTATAGCTGTCCGATGCTTGGTAAATATTGTCTGATCCATGGTGAAATAGTTTAACACTTCATTAATTTGCTTTCACAATTGTTTCTCCAATAATTAAGCAAGGGGAAAACCTATAACTTTTAAAACAAGTTTTATTTATATTTGCACGATATTTGATGCGAGAACATGAGGAAAATCCAAACGTGTCCAATGCATGGTGAAATCACCCTATAATAATTATGCATTTTAAACCATTCATACTAAGGTTCAATTATCCAGAAAAAGTTATAAAAAAGCGGTATTGATAAATTGTTCTCAATATGATTTTTTTCTCATTATTTCAGGAACCAACGTTATCTCGCTGACTCTAATATGTTTGGCATTCTTCCTCTCTCTGGGGATGTTTTAAGACTTTTGATACAGATATCTCTCATGAGAATCGATGTGTACTATGTATTATTATCTATTATTTGGTATATTTTCCTTTTTTTTAAACTTCACTAATTAATTGCCGTTGAAAATTAGTACAAATAACAAAATGCTAGTTTAGCGTATTGAAAATCATATGTATTATAATGATATGACGAAAGCTACAAGTTTACTAGCTTCAAATTTGAATTTTTTTTCATGCATGTATGTACATTTAATATGGGTCATTTTTTTCTTTTGATTTACAAAAACTTTTAGCATGTTTAGTACGATTAACCTGCTACTTGTACAGTCCTGTTCTATCAATACTACGCATTTTATGTTGTTTTTTTTTTCAGTCACGTTTACGCCTGAATTAAAAAATCTTTTAAAATAAATTGAGTGGTTTTTCTTGAAATGATGATAAAAGTGAGTGAGTTTCTATATACAAGATCCATGTTATGTTTTGTTTTCAACGAAGAAACAGTCAAATATACAAAAATATGCCTGCCTTGTGAACTATTGCTGAAGCTACCGGTATACGTGTATATAAAATTGTTTCTACCGCTTGCGTTTTGGTAACAAAATGATGGATTATCATAAGACTTAGTGTAGATTTAGATCACAAATCTGCAAGTTGATTATTTACCAGAATATCTTTTTAAGATCACATTTATATAATTAAAACTCGTACATATTGAACATCAAGCGTTCCAAACTCGTTGGGACATCACCCTGTAATAGACAACAAGTTAATCATGACTTTTCTTGGCAATGTTTCAATAGTTGCTTGTATATTTATGTAGTGAAATTAACCCTTACATAGACGAAGGCTTCATCATTAAGGTCAATTTGACTTTACCCGTTTTACCTACAAGCACTCGCTGAGCAATTTAATCCAAAAATAATAGATAGTCGAATTAAAATCCATAAGCTGAACTGAAAAAAAAATATGTCAGTTTAAGTAGTCCACGAGCAAGGTCAAGGCGTTTGATTCGTAAAATGTCAAATACATATAATTCACTCAGCTTTGGTAAGCTGCACGTCCTAAGTTCTTATTTTCTGATTTTCTACTAAACACGACAAATGCACAAACTGATATTTGCGTAGAAAATTTGAAATGTGTTTTTAAAACACTGTACGACGCAGGACACGCGCCACAAGTGGGTCAATAATTTTGTTGTATAATGGTTCTATATGCACATAAATATATAATGTCCTTTAATTAAATATCATATTGAATGGATTCGTGTTAATATTCTTTTAAATACCGTAATCTTTGGTACAAAAAATTTATCGCAATATCTAGTTGATTTGTTGAATTATTTAACGATTATTCAGGACACGATCAGGTAATAAAAAGTGAATACTAATATATCATTGCATATTTTTCCCTTTTTAATAGAAAAAGTAACATTTAAAACTACTTTTATTTTATTTTTAGCTCACCTGAGCTGAAAGCTCATGTGAGCTATTCTGATCACATTTTGTCCGTCGTCCGTCTGTCTGTCCGTCTGTCTGTCTGCCTATCTGTCTGTCTGTCCGTCTGTCTGTCTGTAAACTTTTTACATTTTGAACTTCTTCTCTAAAACCGCTTATCCAATTTCAACCAAATTTGGCACAAAGCATGGGAGGGCGAATATAAATTGCAGAAATAAAAGTCCGATCTGTATTCAAAGCGGAGAAAACCTTGAAACTGTAGAAAAAGGGGGGTGTATTTTTAAAAATCTTCTTCTCAAGAACTACTGAGTTCAATTCAACGTAGTTTAGCATAAATTATCCTTATGAGCAGGAAAATATAAATTGCAAAAATTAAGGGCTAATTCTGTTTCAAATCTGAGTTATTACGAAAATAATAATAAAGGAAAGGCGTATTTCAATCAGTTTAATAGCTTCGGGTTCGGCATCCGGTAAAATGGGTAGGCAAGACTTGGCCTGGGCAAAACAAAAGATTGGCAGTTATTAATCTGCGAATCTTATTAAAAATTTCAGGATATTTGATGGATCTGTATATTTGTATTCGCTGTAAATATTGCTGCAAAATAATGCGTATTTGGAATTGCCGATCTGCCCCGGCTTTTATTTTGCCACGGCCCGGGTTAGCATACCCATTTTACCAAGACTCGTATTCCATACTTCTAAAACGAGGTTCTTTGTTTAAAGCAGCCATGACATTATACGAAAAAGGGTCGATCTGACTCTGATGAATTTGCTTGTTCTGCAACAGTTCGCGTATGAAGGGAAATTTTTGAAACATGCAAAATATATTGGTGCCGATTTTGTGAAGTAAATTGAGGCTAAATATTTCAATGCGTTGACAGTTTTCACACATGACGTTGGTGTTAGCTTGTTTTGATTTTCGTTTCGTTTTCATTATTTATGCTTTGTAACCTGGGAACTATCGTCTGTATTTCGTGATTTTTACGTATCAAACCAAACAGAGACTTCGGTAAATCAAACAGTTAACTGTTTACCTGCGCAAATGAAGCAAAATCTGATGTATCAAAAATGTACTGAAATACAACTCATTCTATCGGTAATTCGGCATTATCTTTTGCGTAATGGTAGATTAATGCAGTAGGTTTTGTTAAGATGCTCGGCATTTTCTCGAGTTAATTCAGTTTAAATAGAGTTTGATATCGCTGACGGAAATATGTAGGTATAAAGTCATGTATATATATATATGATTCATTTCGAAAAAATAAATTGTTCTTTATTTGTTATAGTGCATCTCTCTTGTGTTTAATTGTTTACAATTTCTATTTACTAACCATATTTGAGTGTTAAGCTTCGAATGATAAGCAAGATACAGAGATTTGCTCACAATTCTATGTTTGTACACAGATCTTAAAAACTAAAGATTAAAAAAGTAAAAAAAAAATTGTCAATATTTTTAAAGAAAATTTTCAAAGCCTGTTCTTCCAGAAACCAACTTTAACAACTTATTGTATTGTAAACTTAACCTTTTTTCGTCATTATTACTCCTACTGTACATGTGGTACTTGACTGCAGTGGCGTAGCTAGATTTTTTTTAATGTATTCAAAATCAGTAGGAAGTGCAGGGGGCGGAATCTCCCGAATTTCTAATTAAAGGTTTTAGCTTTTGGATTTTCAGGTTTTTTGATGCATGATGAGATATTGTCTCAAAATGTTACTTTTGATCAAGTTTATTTTTGTGACCTTGTTCAAATTTGAATCACCCGCCGACTTTAAATTAAGTATAGACAGACAGGCAGACATAAACTCAAAATTGATTGTGTTTCCAGGTTTTAGTATGAATATATAAACTGAAAAGGAGTTAAAAAGTTGTTCATCTCATTTTAATAATTTTATCGTAAGATATTCTTTTAGCTAATAACATGAAAGTCAATGCGGTATACTGTAACTTCGCCCACATATTGATTCAAATATGCAGATTATTCCATGGAGCCTAAGAGGCAATTCGATGAGTTTATGAGACTTATGCTTTGCATAATGTTGTGTATTCATTTGCTTTTTTGCGTAAAGGGCGCTACGCCACTGGACTGTGTTTGTGTACATTTGTATAAACTGATTTTGAACCTCAAATACCAGTGAACTGGTCTTGAGTGAATAAAAGAATTGAAAATCTTAGGCCATTCTTTTTATCCATTTTAAATGCTGAATAGGAAATACATGTACCAAGTTAAAAATCTTAAGCTAAATGTAATAAACTCATGTGAACAAATTATGACTCAAACCTAGGCGAACTGTGAGCTCTGTACCTTGCTTATAATTCTATGATTGACGCTGAAATTTTGGTTGAACATTAGAAATTCTATATGAATTGGAGTATGATGTTAAATAATTGTACAAACAAAATAAAAGAATGATATTCTGTATATAGCTACTCTCTGGGGCCCCCTCTTTATACAATAAATAATGTGAAATCTACATCAATTTTGATAGTTTTTCAGACACGAGTAAATAAAAACGACATCTTTAAAACAGTTTCCATAGTTCTGACACATTTCTGTTGCGGGGATAAAGTAATTATTGCTATTACTAAGAAAATATCACAGCGGAAAATTATCCTGGTTTGTACGCGAGGTAAATAACAGTCAATTAATTTATAATGGAAAAGACAAATTAAATTTTTGAATGTTTTTAATTTGAGGAATTAATAACATTGAGGTACAATTTTCTTTTTCATATCTATACAAGTAGGATTTTTTAAATAAGAAACAATAACTATTATTCTTTTTTGAAAATACAATAACTAATAAGTAGTTGGTGAAAAAAATGTACCTATATGCTCTCATATATTTTGATCGCTTTACAAAGTAGGGGAGGGGGGGGGGGCAGAACGAAAATATAGGGAATTGGAAGTAAACAACTTAACAGTGTACCCCTACCAAATGTTTAGTTTTATATCTTGCGTGGGATTTTCTTATTCTAGTAAAAAATAGTATTTCATGAAGGTACAATGTCAAAGATTACGTGTATGCAAAAAGAACTGTAAAATTCGA
Organism: Magallana gigas; assembly: GCF_963853765.1. Lineage (NCBI taxonomy): Eukaryota > Metazoa > Mollusca > Bivalvia > Ostreida > Ostreidae > Magallana > Magallana gigas. Next base: position 29,375,339 of record NC_088854.1, read on the forward strand.
ATACTTTACAATATTTATATTTTGTTATTCTACCGAGGGACCATATGGCACAATATCTTTTGAACGCCCATTGTTGCTCAGGTGAGCGATGTGGCCCCATGGACCTCTTGTTACAAATTGTATTGGGTTTGGAACGTAAACCTTCAAATGGTATTTTTTTCTAACAATGTTTATGAAAATACACTTCTTTGATATCTTTATTAAATTGTATTTTGATGATACCGATATAGGACGTAGATTTTAATATTAACTATGAGAAACCAACAAAATTCAAAATAATTAATAACCCAATTCCCTTGTGAAAAGTGGAGATGAAATAATGATCGTTTGCTAGATATACATGTATAACCTAGATTAGTTATTATCATAAATATTACGATTAATTTATGATCTGTAACGTTAAATATGATAGGTTAGACGTATGGGTTTATTTTTTTATCTATTTATTATATTCGTATTTATTTATTTTTTTATGTTATATGTATTATACCCTTATTTATTATTTTTTTTATGTTTATTTGAAATTACTTACATTTGTTTGAGGCAAAACCTACGAAGAGGCCCTCATTATAAACCTCACCTGGGGTGCCAGGGGTCCCCTGGATAGGTAATTAAATAAGAAAATAATGAAACATATACCGGTACATTTATATTTTTACAAAATAAAGTTAATAAAATAAAGTAAATAAATATAATTATATTCATATTAGATATTACATTCATATACATGTAACTTAACAGTGCGAATTCATCATTTTTCTTATGTATAGATTTATTGAAAAAATATATATAGATGTAAACATTTCAAAGTCATAACTTATCTGCAATTTACGAATATGATAGGATTTGACAAATATGATTATAGAAAATATAAAAAGCAAAATATAGTGCGATACCCGTATTTATGTTAACTTTATAGACATATTTGAACAAAAGATATTCCCCTTAAGAGAGAGAGAGAGAGAGAGAGAGAGAGAGAGAGAGAGAGAGAGAGAGAGAGAGAGAGAGAGAGAATCTGTTTCCATAATTGTTTTCGAACATCATAATCAAAAATAATAAACATTTTAGTCCGACCTACATGATATACTTTTGATACTCAGGGATCTGTCTTACGGCAAATTAAGTAAATGTAATAAATGATCAGTTTGTATAATTATGCATTGCATGCTGAACATTGTTTACCGAAAAAAATTTAAATTGATACATGTAACAACTGTAAATTTTTCTTCTTTGGTTTTAAATAGGTCGAGCAGTCAACGGCAACTGGGGAGGGTGGGGCAGCTGGGATTGTTGTACCAAGAGTTGTGCCAGCGGAACAAAGAGTCGGTCTCGCTCCTGTAACAACCCAGCGCCATCTGGTGGTGGATCGTACTGCTCTGGTTCCTCTTCAAGTTCCACTTCCTGTAACACCCATTATTGCCCAAGTATGATTTGGTGATTTGAACTTACGTAATGAATAATTATCAAAACAGTATTTGCTCATTTCATTTTATCAAGTTATACATGTACGTTTTACATTCACAACAATAATAAAGTTTACAATATTTAAAAGTTCACGCAGGCTTCACAGCCTGGTCTTCTTATGGAAGTTGTTCGAAAACGTGTGCCAGTGGGACAAAATCTCGATCCCGATCTTGTATGAACCCTAGTCCAGCATACGGAGGAAACGGTTGTAGTGGATCAACAACTAGCTCTACTTCCTGCAACACTCACAACTGTCCGAGTAGGTGAAATTTGCATAACTTGAATTAGTATTAAAAATCTATTTATTCATATTGTTATAAATTGTTACCGTGTTTACAGAACAGAGGAAATTCGAAATCATATTATGTTATACGTTTACAGCCTATGTGTTTGTTTTTAAAAGGCTATTTGTGTACTTACGGGGTTGTAATATCATTATCTATTTGTATCTTTATCCTCTTGTTTCTGTAGTTCCTCTTTATTGTGTATTTCACTTGTTTTTCTTGCACATGTATGCATTTCTGTTTTGCTGTTCCGAAGTTGACCTCTACTTCCGGGTCAAACTTCCTATTTTAGAGTTCACCCTCATAAATATTCATACCCGGTGAATTTCATTGAATTTGACATCGTAAGTAAACAAAATTGTATTTTTATTTTGATACTTGGTATGTTGAATGAAAAGTAGTGTTTTAAAAGTTTAACTTTAATTGTTTGTGATTTTTATTCATAGAACTATGTTATTTGGGATGTATTCCGTTTACTGTTAACAAAATCTGTCTTTAGTAGACGAATTTTAGAAGTGATAGGGTTTAACGGATATGAACGGGGTATATATAGCGCGAATCCGTGAATTTTCGTTAGTCTGCAATTTTGGGGGTTTTAAAGATGCAAGTAATTTATTCTATTGGAAATTTAATTGGGTTTAAGAGATTAGGTTTTGATCACATATTTCTATAATTTGGAAATCAGATCAATTAATTTAAAGTTAATTAGTGAATTATAATTAATTAAGGTCATATTTTCAGATTAATATCTGAATCAGATCTTATAAACTTCTTTTGTGGGAATTTTTATCAGTGTTTATATTTAAATCATATAGGTAATTTAAGTTAGGCCTAAGTCACATATTCAGAATTTGTCTGAATCAGACTATTTAAACATTAAAGTTGTTGTGAATTTATGAGGGTATTTCAGTGAATAAAAAGGGCAGAAATTTAATTAATGTTGTTTTGAGGAGGCTATCTATTTATTAATTTTCTGTCTTGTAAGAAATAGTTGGTGTATCAATAAATTGTGAAACTTTACAGCAGACTCTTTATTTTATATACTTTTATTTGGGTTTGGTACTTGCCAGTAAAAACACCTGGTGTCAGAAGAACAAATCAAACCAAAGTGTAGTGTTAGTCCGTTACATATTTTTGGTACATACATGTAATTAGGATCCAGTGAAACGGACTCACAGATACAATGTATGAGACAAGAGCACACAAGAGAAGGGTAAACAATTTTGAGACAGGATGACAATTTAGAGTCAAGTGATGTAGACCCTCAAAGGGATGGGTAGTCAGCTGATGAGGTATTGGTAAAACGAAATATAGGAAACAGTCCAAAGATGGTAATGACAGGAACAAGAGATACAGCATGTACATCAGACAATAATGGTCTACCTACTCAACAACCCTCCTTCATTGGGAACTCAAATACATGTAAGGTAGGCTCAAACTCCCACAGAGGGGCAAAAGCAGAGACAGACTTTAGTAGTCAAGACGAGGTAAGATTCGTAGTTCCATCTGTGAGGAACACCCCTACCTCTACTCGTGTAAGATCTCCACTTGTAAGTTCACGACCACCATTCTATCGAGCAGAGTCAGAGAATGACGAGACAGCTGTTGGAAAACACATGGAGAAAGCAGGGATTGTAGGTACTTTCAAAGCTCTCATTGAGGAAGTGACGACCACAATGACAGAGATGAGGTCAATGGTACAAAAACTGAATGGAAAAATTAGTACCAATAAGAAACTACATGATAAATTAGTTACTGTTTCTACCCATCATTCCCGTACTACAAACTCAAGAGTAAAGCGTCAGTTGACCTCTAGTACATGTAGCAAACTTACAAGGGAGGTACGTACAGACTCCTCGTCCACTGAAGATGATGCTAATGGAAGCTGTGTTTCAACAGGAAACACCTCCAGTCTAATAAAAGACGGAAGGTATAGTAAAACCTTTGGGGCCAAGTTACCCCCCTTTACAGGCACGGAGCCATGGAAAGTGTGGCACAACAGGTTCGAGTCAGTTGCTTATCTCAATAAATGGGATGAACATGAAAAACTACAACAACTATTACCAAGGATTCAAGGTAAGGCTGCGGAGTTTGTTTATTGGCAACTGAAACCAGCAGTAACATCTCAATATAAAACTCTGGTCCAGTAGATGAGGGAGAGGTTTGACGTCATTGAAACAACTAAAGCATATGTGACACAATTTTCTCGTCGTAATCAAAACCTCAGAGAATCTGCAGAGGAATATGCAGCGGAACTTAAACAGCTTTATGACAAGGCATATCCAAAGCGAGGAGCAGAGACGAGGCAATAAGATCTGCTGAGGAGATTTTTGATGGAGCTGCATAACAACAATGCCCGGATGCATGTTGAGTTGAACAAGGAGCCAAACACTGTTGAGGAAGCCGTCCACCATGTAGTACATTACTTTGAGGCTGCTCGAAATACCAACATCGGGAATCACCAAGAAGAAGACCGTGACTGCACGACGAGGAGGAAAGAAAAATGAAAAACCTGACCAAACTGAACAGCCAAAGGAGGCAGATATGATTTGTATTAGCAAACAAGACTTGGAAGGAATGCTCAAAGACATGTTGGCTGATATGAAAGGGAAAGAGCATAACTCAAATGACAAAAGCCAGTTCTCAGGTAAGCCTACCGGTACTAACAATGAGAATAATTTGTTTTACCTGCCAGGAGCCTGGCCATATTTCCAGGAACTGTTCGCGGAGGATGAACAGGAGCACGAATGAAAGACACAGAACATTAGGTAATCGTACCGCTTTCAACACCAATGCGAGAGAATTCATTTCCAGACAGTCACAGTTAAACTGCAGCGGGTCGGCTCAGTAGGCCCCAGGTGATGAAGAGGGCCTATCTAAATTAACAAGTGAATCACGTAACAACGAGAACAATAATTTATTTGAAAGTACAGGTAATGACTTAAGTTCAGGTGAGATTGAGGTGATCGACTCAAGGACCCAAGGTCACTCCATGGGACATAATGTAGAGGAAGCCATTATGCAGAAGATGGGTGATGAATGGGCCAGAGTAAAGGGGTCAAGGATTACTTGGGGGGGGGGGGGTGAGGCTTTGATATTACAGATGTAGGTGAGGTGAAGGACTCAATGACCCAAGACCTTTCCATAGGCCATAATGCAGAGGAAGTCATTATGACAGAGATGGGGGATGAAGTGGGTCACGGTGAAGGACTAGTGTCTGATGATAACACCTGTAGGGAAAGAGTGACAGAGCCAGCGAACCTCATTCAAGCTAACAGATATTTAATTTGTAGACAGCAACCAAAAGCTGATGGTATTGAACGGCACACTTGAGGATATCATGATATTCTTCACAAAAGATACAGGGGCAGTGAAGTCTGTGATTTCGAAGAGGATTTACGACAACACTGCAAAGACATTAGAAAAGTCCTCAATGTTAACGACTGTAAATGGAGATCCACTTGTAGAATTTGGAAAGACTCTTTTCAAGATCAAACTTAGCAATGTTGAATTGAGTTTTGAGTTTATTGTTGCAGATATCCAAGATGACGGATTGATTGGAATAGATTTTTTGATGTACAATGATATAGGGGAGGCAGAGATCAACCTGAAAGCAACCTCTTTAGAATTAGGGCATGAAAGGATACCAATCATCAGAGTCAGATCACCCTTATTGGTGCTAAAGGTTCTTTTTGGCAGACAACTACAGTATTCCTCCGCTGAGTGAGAAAGTGGTTGATACATATGTACAACGTATCGGAGAGGGAGATAATTCATCTCAATGTTTAATAGAACCAATAGAAATTAATAGAAATTTTTTGGAGAAAAATTCAGTAATGCTCGCGAACTGTTTGATTGACACAAAAAAGAGGTAACAAATAAGGTAAGGTATTAAATCCATTCTCTAGTGTTGTTCAACTTTATCAGGATACTTGTATTGGCTTTGCTGAGGAAATAGAAGGGGAGGTAATCCTGATACCAGAACAGGGAGATGATGCTAATGAGTCAACCCTTCGCCAGGTCAATACTATGTAGACCCCTTGTATAATTCCAGAACATTTACAAGACATATTTAACCAGGCCTCTGAAGGCAAGAGCTCAGAAGAAATAAAACTGATAAGGAAAGTGTTATGCAAATTTTCAGATATTTTTTCCAGATCTGACTCTGATTTAGGAATAACTGACCTTGTCAAGCATTCTATAGATACCGGAAACACTAAACCAATTAAGCAACCTCCAAGGAGATTACCATTAGCCTATGCAGAGGAAGAAAGAAAAATTATATCTCAAATGGAGGAAAATGGTATAATCAGAAAATCTAGATCTCCCTGGGCAAGTCCTCTCTGTTTGGTGTTGAGGAAAAACGGAAAGATTAGACCTTGCGTTGAGTACAGGAAATTAAATGCAGTCACAAATCCAGATGCTTTCCCACTGACAAGAGTACAAGATTGCTTAGATGCTGTTGCCGGAGCCAAGTATTTTTCCACAGTTGACCTTACTTCTGGCTACCATCAAGTACCTATGACTTTCATGTGCACCCGCAACATTCCAAAGACTGATGAAATTGGTACTTCAGGGTCTTCAATGGAAAATCTGCCTTATCTACTTAGATGATGTAGTAGTATTCGGATCATCTGTAGAAGAGCACATGGAAAGAGTATCACAAGTCTTTGAATGTATCAGGCAAGCAAAATTAAAACTTAAGCCAGAAAAATGCCAGTTGTTACAAAAGGAAGTTACTTTTCTTGGTCATGTAATAAATGAATTGGGAATTTCACCTAATCCTGAAAATGTTGAAAAACTGGTACAGATGAAAGTTCCTAGGAATGTACGGGAAGTAAGGGGATTCTTGGGGTTGGATAATTACTACAGGAAATTTATTGCAGGTTATTCTCAAATAGCAAAATCCCTAGTTGACTTGACCCGCAAAAACGCCAAATTTGATTGGACGGAAGAGTGTGAGCAGTCCTTTAATCAATTAAAACGTGCATTGACTGGAGCTGATATAATGGCTTACCCAAAAGACCACGGGAGATTCATATTGGATACTGACGCCAGTGATTATGCCATCGGGGCAGTACTCAGCCAAGAACAAGATGGACAGGAAAAGGTTGTAGCTTATGGAAGCCACACTTTAGGAAAATCAGAGCGGAATTATTGTGTTACAGATAAAGAGTTGTTGGCTGTGAGATATTTCATTGAGTACTATAAACAATATTTACTAGGAAGAGAGTTTATTGTTAGGACCGACCACCAGGCTTTGGTTTGGCTATTTAGTCTCAAAGAACCGAAGAGGCGTATTGCACGTTGGATAGAGATATTATCCCAGTACAATTTTAGTATCCAGTACCGGCCAGGTAAAAAGCATGGGAATGCTGATTCCCTGTCTCGAATGTGTATAAATCCTAAGCAATGTACTTGTGAAAATTATGAGATTTACAATCTGGAGACACTCCCTTTAAAGTGTGGACCATGCAGTAAATGCAGGAAAAAGACTAAGGAGATGATGAGCCAGTTGTTAAAGGACCAGCCTGAACAAGAAATCACAGAATGTAAGAAGTCAACTCCTGGAGTATCAACTGACATTATTAGAATGATCACAACTAGATCAAGGGGAAATAACCCTGCTCCACTGTCAGGTAAAATCAATGTGACTGAGCTGTAGCAAAATGATACTGATATAAAAAAAATTTACCAGTGGGTAACACAGAATCAGAGGATTCAGAAGTAAGCAAATTAAGTCCTACTATCCGTCATTACTGGCAGAAGGATAGGAGTCTGTCAGAAACTACAACCAACTTATCTCGGTCCGTGTGTAATTACGCGGAAATTTAACGATTTGATATTCAACATTCACTTGGGTCCGAACGAGTCTCGCGTTGTTCATCATAACAAGCTGAAGAAGTATGAAGGAGAAGACAAACCAGAATGGTGTACAGTCTCCTAAAAACAGAAGTTTTATTAAGATAGATGTCAGGGCAGATTTGAGGGTTTTATATGGTTGGGGGGGGGGGGGGGTGGCTCTTTAGAATTTATTAAGTTTCTTATTATTTGTGTGTATACTTTACAAACAGATGGCAGATCTAGAGAAAGAAATCCTTAGACGAGGAAGGGCCTACCAATGTCTTCTGTGTGACCAGTACCAGGGAGAGAAGAGACATGTGATTCCGCACATCTACAAGTACCACATCCCCCTTGACAGTGTGCCCTTTTATTGTAGCCTCTGCCATTTTATAGCAACAGAGAAGAAGAAACTAGTAGATCATGTTACACACTATGCGAAGCATGCTGAGGCAGCAAAAGGTCTGGCAGATAATGGGAGGAGCTACTTACATGAAAATAAAGACCCCATACTATTGGTGGAGGGAAACCACTTTGCAAAGATGGGAAGGAAGGAGTCACATGATCTGTGGGCCAGCCGGTTAAGACGGACAACTGTCGTCCCTGACTTAGCATCCCCACCAAGAAATACCGCTCCATCATACCCTGTGGTCGATGTCGAGCCAGCTAAGGATGTCCTGAATACACCAGAGCCACTGTTAGCTACTGAGTCTATAGGAGCAGCTGCCATTCCTATAATAGATGACTTCCTCAGCTGTGAACCAAATCTTGATTTTCTTGACAAGATTTTAGGGTATGATTCCTCCCAGAAGTCTGCAGGGCACTTGCGCATCCAAGGAGGAATAGGTGCTGGAAAGGGGAAAGGGAAAGAGACAAGAGAGGAAAGAGAAAAATGTAGAGAAAGGAGGTGAGGCAAACATTATTGAAGAAAAGGAAGGTGGGAAAAGAGACCAGAAGAAGAGAAAGAGGCGAGATTCCAGCAGTAGCAGCAGCTCTGACAGTGGCACAAGTGACAGCGAGAGTGAGGAGGAGGAAGACCGAGTGAAAGAAAAGAAAGGTTCACAACAGTCACAGTAAAAGGAAATCCTGATATCGAAGGTAGATACCATGAACAATCACCTATTTATGATACATGATGTATTGCACCACATGATGGGGGAAATGAAACGCCAGACAGCAATACTACAAGAAATGAAGGATACTAGACAACTGGACAGAGAAGAACCTGTCAACAAGAGAAGGTCAAGATCACCAAGACCAAGGGAACCAGTACCAAACAGGCCAAGGACACCACCCAGGAGATGGACACCTCCTAGACGGAGAAGTTGGAGAAAGTGAAAGACTATATATTCGAATGAATTATTTACTTATAGTTGTATTTAAATTTTGATTTTTGTGTATATGAATTTTCTTAAGTTTCCGTGAGGACACTGCAAACTTATAATTAAGAGGGGGATAAATGTAGAGTTTTGGTTCTTATCTTTAAATAGGTCAAAATATGTGTTTTGACACTTCCCCTTCCCCTGTATCTTTTGCCATGTGAATTTATGTGAATAATGTTTATAAAATGATTATAATTAGATTACATATATGTGATCTGGAAGAGTTGAATCCTATATTTAGGGTTGGTAGAAAATCACTTGTTATTTATGCATTATTCATATTGTTATAAATTGTAACCGTATTTACAGAACAGAGGAAATTCGAAATCATATTATGTTATACGTTTACAGCCTATGTGTTTGTTTTTAAAAGGCTATTTGTGTACTTACGGGGTTGTAATATCATTATCTATTTGTATCTTTATCCTCTTGTTTCTGTAGTTCCTCTTTATTGAGTATTTCACTTGTTTTTCTTGCACATGTATGCATTTCTGTTTTGCTGTTCCGAAGTTGACCTCTACTTCCGGGTCAAACTTCCTTTTTTAGAGTTCACCCTTATAAATATTCATACCCGGTGAATTTCATTGAAATTGACATCGAAGTAAACAAAATTATATTTTTATATTGATACTTGATATGTTGAATGAAAAGTAGTGTTTTAAAAATTTAACTTTAATTGTTTGTGATTTTTATTCATAGAACTATGTTATTTGGGATGTATTCCGTTTACTGTTAACAAAATCTGTCTTTAGTAGACGATTTTTAGAAGTGATAGGGTTTAACGGATATGAACGGGGTATATATAGCGCGAATCCGTAAATTTTCGCTAGTCTGCAATTTTAGGGGTTTTAAAGATGTAAGTAATTTATTCTATTGGAAATTTAATTGGGTTTAAGAGATTAGGTTTTGATCACATATTTCCATAATTTGGAAATCGGATCAATTAATTTAAAGTTAATTAGTGAATTATAATTAATTAAGGTCATATTTTCAGATTAATATCTGAATCAGATCTTATAAACTTCTTGGGAATTTTTATCAGTGTTTATATTTAAATCATATAGGTAATTTAAGTTAGGCCTAAGTCACATTCAGAATTTGTCTGAATCAGACTATTTAAACATTAAAGTTGTTGTGAATTTATGAGGGTATTTCAGTGAATAAAAAGGGCAGGAATTTAATTAATGTTTGTTTTGAGTGTATCAATAAATTGTGAGACTTTACAGCAGACTCTTTATTTTATTTACTTATATTTGGGTTTGGTACTTGCCAGTAAAAGTACCTGGTGTCAGAAGAACAAATCAAACCAAAGTGTAGCGTTAGCAAGTTACAATTACACTATGAAATTGGGTGCTTTGAACAAATTCATGTTTTTTGACTCTTGAATATTTTTTTCGCAAGTATGTCATACTTTTTACTTGGCTACCAAGCATTTGTAATGATGTAGAAAATAATCCCAAATCGCCGAACATTATACAGGTTCTTGAGTGAATGCAGTTATTAAAGTATATCAGAGTTGTAATCTATATGTATAATTATCTTATTTCTTATTCGTTTTTCAGGTGGCCAATTTAGTCATTCAAGAGCACCAAGGACGTAGATAAGCTGATTAGATTATTGATGGATATTTTTTTTAGATGTTAGTTTGAAAGAAAAAATTATTAAATTTAAATTAATAAATTACAAAATTATTTTTAAACTGCATTTAATCATGTATAAAACTGAGTGGATGACAGTGCCAGGTGATTTGTGGGCCAAACGACCAATGACAGACGAAATGATTCTGTATGCGACAGGTGACGTCAAGGCCATTATTCCGGAAGTTTCTAAAAACCAGAAAAGGTATCTATTGAAAACTTGTTAAGATAGTAAATAAATAATCATAAAAAAGGGCACATTTCTTAATCCTTGCATACATTTTACACGCCATATTTTAGAAAGTTTTGGAAATCGTCAACTAAAATAAATATTATTAGTCCACAGGCACCTGAATTTTTATCAATCAGTCGCTTAATAAGTCATATATTGAAAAATTATATCCCTACTATATATAAATACACAAGGTGTGTAACGCCATTTTGACCCCCTTGTCGATCCCGGCGTCAATTTGCCACATAAATCAGATATGCCTACCGGTTTGCGTGTAACATTGAGTTCAAATGTGATATTTCTCACTATACATTTCGTCCTAAAGGTTAAATATAACGCATTGATAATGCTATCAACTAAAATTCATGCAGACTTTGAGTTTCGTCCCGAGGCTCGATAGCCATCAGCTGACGTCACGAAATTTCAACTCCGCACTGAATGCTCTAATACATAAACTTTTTTTAAAACATATGTTAAGTAAAATGACGATAACAAACAACATAGTTTTTTGGTTTCTTTAGTGTCTCTGATCTTAGTTTGTCAATGAAATAAATTTATAATTATTGTTTTAAAAAGTTTATGTATTAAAGCATTCAGTGCGGAGTTGAAATTTCGTGACGTTCAGTGAACATAAGGTACTTTAATCACACCGTAATTATCTATTACCGTGGACACGTGTGTGTATTGGATATTGTGTTGGCTTTACTACAAATCATGGCTAGTACGTCTCTCGCGCCAAAACGTTGGTGCCTTACAAAGATTGAGACTGTCAACACGTTCGAAAATTGGAGACAGAACTTGTTATATACACTGTCCCTTGATAAAAACTTCGCACCATTCCTCATTACCGGAACATGGTGGGAGAAAAAGACCAAAAATACTCCATTCCGTGGATTCGCCGACGACGACGAATCGATACCCGAAGGCAGCCGCCTCACTCGCATGCAGAAAGTTAAATGCTTGAGCTTATGTTGGGCCAGACTGCAAACTACTGCCCTGTTATTTCTAGGAACACAATCGTTAAAAATTCTACGTCAGTTGATCAAATTTGGCAGACAATTCGACTCCATTATGGTTTTCAAACCACTGGCACCCACTTCATCGATTTTGACTCCATACGATACGACCCGAGCGAGCGCCCTGAGGACCTCTTCCAGCGTTTAACAGCTTTTGTTGAGGACAATCTATTGCGTAAGGATATTGGTATAACTCACCATGGCCAAACACCTGAGGACGATGAGGAACTGAGCCCGTCAATGGAAAATTTCGTGGTATTAACGTGGTTACGATTGCTCCACCCTGAGCTTCCAAAACTCGTCAAACAGAGATACGGTACAGAACTTCGAGCAAGGACGCTGGCATCTATCAAGCCAGAGATTTCACAGGCACTTGATTCATTGTTGGAGGAGCTCAGGACATCTGAAGATGCTAAGGCCATGAGAACTGCTGTAAATAAGTCTAAGCCTACCAATAAACAACACACTACAGCCTATCGTTCTAGATCCTGTCCCCTTTGTAAAACAGCCGGTCGGCCTGATAATCATTTTCTCAGCAAGTGTACCTTCCTACCATTACAGGACCGCCAATTCATGGCCAAAGCACGCTGTAGTGTCCGGAAATATCCGTCCCCGGTTTTAATTTTAGTTTTTATTGTTTGTTTCCGCCCAGTCTTTGTTTACACAACGTGGTTTACACTGTTTGCGTGTTTTGTCCCCTCATGGAGTAAGTTCTGTTGCCATGTCTTCTTTTTGTGTATTAAATGATCGAATACTCTTTAAATATTATGTACGCTGTGTGTAGTTTGTAAACATTCTGTATAATTTGCATATTTCTGCATTTCTATCATCTGTCTTTGTAACTGGGTCGTCGTAAATATGGCGGACAATTTAGGTCATTTTTATATATTAACACAGTAATGGTTTAGAGTAATTTTTCATTGTTTTTATCCTAAAAGTCTGTTAACAACAAGTCCTAATTACAGCTTTAATAAGTCTAGTCAACATTGTCATTTGTCAATATTTTTGTTGTGAAATTGTGTATTGATTGTGTCTAAATGTGTGTTGTCTTATTTGTAGTTTTTTACCCTCTTCCGAGAGGTTTGTGCCCAAATAAAACATTAAACAGTACAGTAAAAAATCCATTACCCGGACACAGACTCGTCGACAGTATGGTGGATGCTCCGGCATTAAGACAATCTAGGACCATCACTTCAGTAGGGATGGAAGAATTCGATGAGAAAGTTAACAGACACGTTTCTAAATTGGGAAACATTAAGAGAGACATTGATTCCATTTTTATGGACATTGCTGAAAATCCTGTCATGAACCTCGAACGGGCCAAGATGTACAAAACCTCGCTCACCAAATTTATGAAACAATATGAAAGAGCTTCGGGAGAATATGCGGCTTACTTACAGGGTCAGCGGCATGAAGCTGCTAAGAGAGAGGAAACCTCGAGGGCACTTATTGCAAATGTACTGCAAGAAAAAGTTTCAACTTTATTGAAACAGTTGAACTCCATACTTCCAGTTCCTAGGGCGAAATCACAGATGTCCGGACACAGCCACATCTCCGCATCGTCACATCTCACATCTGTGATACTCCAACACACAGCGAAAGTTGAAGAAGCCCGCGCAAAGCTTAAATACGCTAAGGAAGAAGCAGAGTTGATGAGAAAAGAAGCAGAGATAAAGGCAGCCCAGTGCTTACTTTCGGTCAAGAAAGAATTTGATGCGGCAAAATCAAGTCTAAGTGCTATTAAGATGGTTCTTGATTATGACTCTCTTGGAGAAAGCTACATACCACCATGTGAAGAGAACACAGGTGAAGATGACCTGGGTGAGAAGGAAGACAATGCGTGCGCAATTGAGCAGCCCAATCCTCAGGATCATGATGAAACTACTGGTCAATATACAGAAAATCCAAGAGAACTTCTGAACACTAGAACAGTTCAACATCACAATCACTTTGAATCTACAGACAGACCAAGTGAACCGGTTAACCTTAACACCAGTGTATGCCCTGACCATATTGAATATATTCCGCGTTCATCGATGGAATTGCCGCAGCCACGCACTAAGCATATTGAACATACTCTACCTACGCCAACAGAGAAAACGCAAACACTGTTGAACCCAAACGCTCCAGAGTTTGTTGCTGTTAATCAAGATAGAAACGTTTTAAGTGAAACCAATGAACTGGCTAAGTTGTTAGCAAAAAAGCAGCTTATACCCACAAGACTTTCTACCTTTGATGATGTTCCAGGACACTACTTTGTCTGGAAGTCTACATTTGAAAATGTGACTGATGAACTTGGTGCTTCCACAATGGAAAAACTTGACCTCTTGATTCAGAATCTTGGAGTGAAATCGAAGCAGCAGGCCCTCAACATTCGTTCAGCAAACCCTCGTGATCCCTCTAGAGCATTGGGTCTGATATGGGAGCGGCTTGATTCGAGATATGGAAGCCCAGAGAGTATTGAATCTTCCCTGAAGAACAGAGTTGCAGCTTTTCCTACCTTAAAGAATACAGACAGGGGTGAACTGTTTGAACTGGCAGATATTATCATGGAGATAGAATCCATTATGCAAGACGAGAAGTACACGAAACTCTTCGCATATTATGATTCGTCAGTAGGCATAAACCCGATTGTCAAAAAGTTACCTGTAAACATTCAGGAAAAGTGGACGAATGAAGCAAACAAGTATAAACAGAAACACAGTGTAGTTTATCCACCATTTTCTGTCTTTGCTACGTTTGTGAACAATATTGCAAAGATCCGCAATGATCCCAGTTTCATTTATGACACTACCAATAGTGCACAGCAGGGTGATGGACTTAAGCGCATCAGAGGGACAGGTTTTACCAAAACACAGATATCATCTAGGAAAACAGATGTGACCACAGAGAGCTGTCCAGTCCATGGCACCAACCACACACTCAATGCGTGTCGGCAATTTCGCACAAGGCCGCTACAAGAAAGGAAGGATTTCATCAGAGAAAATGGCCTCTGTTTCAAGTGCTGCGGACCAAGGAAACATATACAAGCGAACTGTAAAGTGACTGTGAAATGTGACATTTGTAACTCTACAAAGCACCCATCAGCACTTCACCAGGACTCAAGGATGTCTCCACCTGTGAAAGCTCACGAGGGGGAGAACTCTACTCAAGCAGTGAATGTGATGAGCAAATGTACTAAAATTTGCAACACTCGTGGAAACACATCAAAATCATGTGCCAAAATAATACTAGTGAGAGTGTACCCTCAATGAAGAAAAAACTTGTCTAGAGAACTCTATTGCATGATAGACGAACAGAGTAACCGATCTCTGGCAGTCTCACAGTTCTTCAACGCCTTCGGAGAATGTGGAAGTGAGATGGAATATGTCTTGTCCTCTTGCGCTGGTAGATTCAACACATCTGGACGCAGAGCTTCTGGGTATGTGGTGGAATCGATCGATGGTTCTTGTGCTTTGCAGCTACCTGATTTGATCGAGTGCAATGATATTCCTAATAACAGAGAAGAAATACCGTCACCTGAAGTGGCACAATGTTTTACACACTTGAAGGATATCGCACACTTCATACCACAAGTGGATGAACGCATCAACATAGAGTTACTGATTGGTCGTGACCTCATTATGGCACATCATGTGTTGGATCACAGAATTGGGAAAAACGACTTACCTTATGGACAACAATTGCCACTTGGGTGGGTTATCATTGGAAACGTCTGCCTCGGAACAGTTCATAGTCCGGATGTTGTCAACGTCAACAAGACCGCCATCTTAAGTAATGGACGTCCCACCACGATGATTCCGTGCGATAGTGAGATCAAGATTGACTTTGACTCAGTTTTCAGAAGGACTGAGCAGGATGAGAAGCCAGGATTATCAATTGAAGATAAAGACTTCCTAAAGATTGTAAGTTCTGGAATACAGAAAACAGATCAAGGACAATGGATGGCTCCACTCCCTTTCCGATCTACACGGAGAACGTTACCAAACAACAGGGAAGCAGCTGAACGACGTGCCAGATCCTTTGACGCAAGTCTGCAGCATAATGAACAAAAACAACAGCATGTCACAGACTTTATGCAGAAGTTATTTGATAATGACCATGCAGAAAAGGCCCCAGCGTTGGATGAAGGAAGTGAATGCTGGTATCTTCCGCTCTTCGGAGTATACCATCCCAAAAAGCCAGACAGCATAAGAATGGTTTTTGATTCTTCAGCCAGGTTCCACGACGTATCTCTTAACGATGTGCTGCTCAAAGGACCTGATCTTAGCAACAGCTTGCTAGGAATTCTTATGCGATTCAGAGAGGAAGCTGTAGCTGTGACAATGGATGTAGAACAAATGTTCTATAATTTCAAAGTAACCCCAGAACACAGAGACTTTTTGAGATTTTTTTGGCACGAGGATAATGATCTTAACTGCCCACTCACAGAATATCGTATGACAGTGCACGTCTTCGGGAATAGTCCCTCTCCCTCCGTGGCCACTTATGGTCTTAGAAAATCGGTGGAATCATCCAGCGAAGATGTGAAAGAACTCATAAACAATAATTTCTACGTTGACGATGGGCTATTGTCATGTAATAGTGAAGAAGAAGCCATCAGCCTCGTACTCAGGACCAAGGATGCACTCAACGAAGGAGGGAAGTTGAGGCTCCACAAATTTGCCTCAAATAGCCGAACACTCCTCGACTCATTTCCGTCAGAGGACCTAGCCAAGAACCTGAAGGATCTTGACCTTGGTACAGCATCACTACCACTACAGAGAAGTCTAGGACTTCTATGGGATACTAATTCAGATGTCTTCCTATTCAAAGTATCAGAAGAGCAGAAACCTTTCACCAAACGTGGAGCATTGTCGATCATCAATAGTATTTACGACCCGATAGGTTTTGCACAACCAGTTATAATCAAAGGCAAGATATTGCTGAGAAACATGATCTCTTCCTCATCAAAGTTGGACTGGGATGACCCCTTACCTGACTCTCTCTACAAGGAATGGAAATCTTGGGTGCAGTCGTTGCCGGAGTTGGAGGAGTTCCAGATTCCCAGACAGTATAGTTCCCGGTCATTTAAAGGCGCACAGAAGCGAGAGGTGCACATCTACGCAGATGCTTCTAAAGAAGCCATTGCAGCAGTAGCATTCTTGAAGTTGTATGGCAGCGATTCAGATTCATGCACTACAAGCTTTCTTATGGGAAAGGCAAAGGTTGCTCCATCTAGTGGACACACAGTACCTAGACTCGAGTTATGTGCTGCGGTTCTAGCCGTTCAGTTAGCTGATGTCATTCATGAGCAGTTGAAGATAGACAGAGAAGATTTTTCTTACTACTCTGACAGTCAAGTTGTACTCGGGTACATAACAAACGAGAATAGAAGGTTCTACATTTATGTTGGAAATCGAGTGAGTCGCATCAGAATGTCAAGCCAACCCTCGCAGTGGAAGTACATAGCATCTGAACTGAACCCAGCAGACGTCGCAACGAGAAGCGTCAAAGCATGTCAACTAGCGGACAGCAAGTGGATCAAAGGGCCAGACCCTTTGATAGATTCTACATCTGATCTGGATCAATACCCCCTCATTGAACCAGAGACAGATAAAGAGTTGCAACTAGAAGTAAAGTGCTGTAAAACTGAAGAGTCGCAGGACAAGAAACCTATGCATGCAGGTGTCAATGTTACAAGGTTTTCAGACTGGAGAAAACTTGTGCGAGGAGTAGCATATTTGAAGAACTTCATCAGGAAGTACAAGGGAGTAAACACTACTAAAAATGTTGACACAAATATTATCTCGGAAACGGAGCATTTCATAATTCAGATGGTTCAGAAGGAAGCCTTTGGACCTGAGATTCAAGCCATTAAAGAGGGAAGGTCACTGAAAAGAAGCTCAATCTTATCTTTGACACCAGTGCTCGGTCCAGACGGTCTCTTACGAGTTGGCGGAAGATTAAAGGACAAAGACTTTATTGACAACTTGGCTAAACATCCAATAATTATCCCTAAGAACCACCACCTAGCCAAACTACTCATCCATCATTTTCATCGCAAGGTCTCCCATCAGGGTCGACACCTTACGGATGGAGCCGTGCGAGCTGCTGGATTCTGGATAGTGGGATCCAAGCTAATGATTTCGTCCGAGATCAACAAATGTGTCATTTGCCGTAAACTCAGAGGGAAACTTGGTTGGCAACAGATGGCTTGTTTACCAGAAGACAGAGTGACGCCTTGTCCACCATTTTCATATGTTGGCGTGGACACGTTTGGACCATGGGCCATTGTTCACGGAAGGACCAGGGGCAGTTCAGCCAATCAGAAGCGGTGGGCCTTATTATTTACATGTATGGTGACTAGAGCTATACATATAGAAGTCATAGAAGAGTTATCCAGTGCGGCATTTATCAATGCCTTGAGACGCTTCATAGCCATTAGAGGACCAGTAGTGCAGTTTAGGTCTGATCGTGGGACCAACTTCATTGGGGCTACACAGGACCTGTCCATCAATGCAGAGTTTGTGGAAAAGGGACCCGTTGGTACCTTTCTATCCAATTCAGGAACGTCTTGGATATTTAACCCACCTCATGCCTCCCACATGGGAGGAGCATGGGAACGCTTAATAGGAGTATCACGCAGAATACTTGACTCTATGTTACTTCAGAATCGAGTTGAACTTACCCATGATGTCTTAGTCACTTTCATGGCAGAGGTATCAGCCATAGTGAACACCAGACCGCTACTTCCTGTGTCATCAGATCCTGAATCTCCGAGTCTACTTACACCATCCATCTTGCTAACAATGAAGACCTCGGCAGACATTGGACCATTTCCAGAATTTGGACCAAAGGACATACGTGCACACTGGAAGCGAGTACAAATACTAGCAGAGGAATTTTGGAAAAGATGGAGAAACGAATATTTACATACCCTCCAGGTGCGTCAGAAGTGGAAGGAAGACCGTCCAAACTTGAAGACTGGGGATGTCATCTTGATGAAGGACAGTGGAAGTGCGCGTAATGACTGGCCTATGGGCATTGTGAAAAGAACATTCCCAAGTGATGATGGTCGCGTCCGGAAAGTCGAGATATGCGTTGTGAAGGACGGTGTACGCTCTACATATGTGAGACCAATTTCAGAACTTGTCACGCTTTTGGAAGTGTAATGACATTACTAAACAGTTATATCTGTGTGCTATTTTCTTCATAAATAAGAGTGCATTATAACTAACAGTTAATTTGTTTTAAAAAGTAGTGATTTCTAGTAGAAATCAGAGGGGGAGTGTAGTGTCCGGAAATATCCGTCCCCGGTTTTAATTTTAGTTTTTATTGTTTGTTTCCGCCCAGTCTTTGTTTACACAATGTGGTTTACACTGTTTGCGTGTTTTGTCCCCTCATGGAGTAAGTTCTGTTGCCATGTCTTCTTTTTGTGTATTAAATGATCGAATACTCTTTAAATATTATGTACGCTGTGTGTAGTTTGTAAACATTCTGTATAATTTGCATATTTCTGCATTTCTATCATCTGTATTTGTAACTGGGTCGTCGTAAATATGGCGGACAATTTAGGTCATTTTTATATATTAACACAGTAATGGTTTAGAGTAATTTTTCATTGTTTTTATCCTAAAAGTCTGTTAACAACAAGTCCTAATTACAGCTTTAATAAGTCTAGTCAACATTGTCATTTGTCAATATTTTTGTTGTGAAATTGTGTATTGATTGTGTCTAAATGTGTGTTGTCTTATTTGTAGTTTTTTACCCTCTTCCGAGAGGTTTGTGCCCAAATAAAACATTAAACAGTACACACGCGCTATCTCAGAAATTCATGATGTTGAGGACCTTGAGGACTCCACTGCAGACAGTATCCAACCAGTCTCTTCCAGTCGTATCCAGGTCAGACAGTCACTGTATGTGGACACTTTTCATGGCCATATTCCTGTTAGACTTACAATTGACAGCGGCGCCACAGGAAACATGATGAGAGCGTCTACTGCAACCAAACTGAATGCCAAGATTACTGGAAGCTCCCAGTCTGCTCATCAGGCAGACGGTTCATCGCCTCTTACAGTTCTAGGTGAAACAAGACTTCACTTCACCCGTGGCGGACATGAACTCTACTTTGAAGGCCTTGTCGTAGAAAACCTGGACACGGAGGTTCTGGCGGGCATACCATTTATGGAGATGAACGACATATCTATTCGTCCCTCCCGCCGTGAAGTGTGTATAGGCAACAAATATGTTTATACGTACGGATCATCTGCCTCCCAAACTCGTAAACATACTGTACGTAGAGCACACATTGCTCGAGCTCCACCTCAGTCAGTTACATTGTGGCCAGGGGATTTTATAGAAGTTGACTTACCTGAAGATATGCTAGGTTCTGACAACACATTCTCTGTAGAACCTCATAGCTTCACTGACAAGTCAGTAATGTGGCCTGAACCATGTATTGTCTCAGACGTCTCAGGGAAAATCCGAATCCCTAACACTACCGCCAGCCCCTTGGTCCTGCGACGAAATGAACACTTATGCCAAGTTAGGACAACATTTGTGCCTGAACCGTCCACTTGTTTAAAACTGACACCCACCAGGTCCGGTAGTTCTAGTGTGTTCCATTCAGATGCTGTGAGAGTTGATCCCGACTCCTTGCTCCCAGTCAGAACAAAGAGTAGATTTGAAGAGTTGCTACACAGATACGACAATGTATTCAATCCCCTCTTCTGTGGTTATAATGGTGCCGTTGGGCCCCTTGAAGCCAAGGTCAATATGGGCCCCGTACAACCTCCCCAAAGGAAAGGCAGAGTCCCACAGTATTCAAAGGATCAACTTTGCGATCTACAGGAAATGTTTAATGAACTAGAAAACATAGGAGTTTTCAAACGTCCGGAAGATTTGGGCATTTCCGTGGAGTATATCAACCCTTCTTTCCTTGTGAAGAAACCCAGTGGTGGTTTTCGTCTAGTTACTGCGTTTGCTGATGTGGGTCGTTACAGGAAGCCTCAGCCCTCTCTTATGCCCGATGTAGACTCCACTCTTAGACAGATTGCACAATGGCAGTACATCATTATTTCGGACCTCACAAAGTCATTCTATCAAATTCCGCTATCACGAGATTCGATGAAATACTGCGGCGTAGTTCCAAGGAGTACGGGTCTACGTCCGAAGCGCCATGGGAATGCCCGGCTCGGAAACGGCTCTCGAGGAACTTACCTGTCGTGTATTAGGTCACCTGGTACAGGAAGGGGTGGTAGCCAAGATTGCAGACGACTTGTATTGCGGCGGTCATACACCTGAAGAGCTCTTAAATAACTGGGAAAGAGTCCTTATCGCATTACACAAATGCAGTCTCAACCTGTCGGCTTCGATGACTATCATAGCTCCTAAAGACGCAACAATCCTTGGATGGCACTGGCACCTTGGAACGATCCAAGCAAACCCACATCGGATAGCCACTTTAGCTAGCTGCCAACCTCCAAAGACTGTAACGGCACTAAGATCCTTTATTGGCTCATACAAGGTGCTATCCAGAGTCATTAAAAACTCATCTGACCTTATAGCTCCACTTGAGGATATAATCGCAGGCGGAAACGCCAAGGATACCATAGCTTGGAACGATGAGTTACTTGCAGCATTCGACAGGGCCCAAAAAGCTCTATCTACACACAAAGCCATTACCCTACCCAGACCTAGTGATCAACTCTGGATAGTGACTGATGGAGCTTTGAGAAAATTGGGACTTGGAGCTACTTTGTATGTAGGGCGCGAGGGGAAACCACTCTTAGCCGGCTTTTTCAGCGCTAAACTCAGACCGAACCAGCGTCAATGGTTACCTTGTGAGATCGAGGCACTTGCTATTGCCGCTGCAATTAAACACTATAGCCCATTCATCATTCAATCTAAACTGTCAACCTGTGTACTCACAGACAGCAAGCCTTGCGTCCAAGCGTACGAGAAACTCTGTAGAGGTGAATTCTCCACAAGTCCTAGAGTGTCTACATTCTTAGCAACAGCTAGCCGCTTCCAAGTATCCATTCGGCATGTTTCAGGTCAGGCTATCCTGCCTTCTGATTTTGCCAGCCGCAACGCCCCAGACTGCAGCACCCCGTCCTGCCAAATCTGCAATTTCATCCACCTTCAAGAGGACTCGGTAGTGCGTCATATAACCACACAAGATGTCCTTAGTGGTAAAATAAAGTTGCCGTTTACAAGCAGAGCTGCATGGCTATCCATACAAAATGAATGCCCCGATATACGACGTACAATAGCACACCTCCGGCAAGGTACGCGTCCATCCAAGAATATCACTAACATACGAGATGTAAAGAGATACTTAAATGTCGCAACACTTGCTTGAGATGGCCTATTGGTTGTCAAGAAACAGTTGCCCTTCACCCCCTATCAGGAATGTATAGTCATCCCAAGACAGATACTGGACGGATTGCTAACTTCACTACACATAAAGCTAGATCACCCTTCTTGTCATCAGCTGAAGAATGTTGTTAGCCGGTATTTCTATGCTCTGGATCTGGAAAAGGCCGTCGAATTAACTAAAAACACTTGTCATCAGTGTGCATCTCTGTTGAAAACTCCAAAAGTCTGCGTTGAACAGGGTTCATCCGATCCACCAGAGACAGTAGGTTCTACTTTTGCCGCTGATGTACTAAAACGTGGACGGCAGCTGATTCTCGTTATTCGTGAATGCGTCACATCCTTCACATTTACAAAGCTCATAGAAAGTGAACGCCACCTGGACCTTAGAGATGCTATCATACAACTCCTTGCTGAGGTGCATCCATTGGATGGTCCATTCGCAGTCATCAGAACAGACCCAGCACCTGGATTTAAAGCACTGGTTAGTGACCAACTCTTAGCTCGTCATCGCTTATCAATCGAGCTCGGCCGAGTCAAAAACCCAAACAAAAATCCAGTTGCTGAGAGAGCGATACAAGAACTTGAGGATGAAGCTCTGCGATCTAATTTGTCTAACTCTGCCTTGACACCTTTGTCTTTGTCCCTCATCACAACCCGTTTAAACACCCGCATCAGAAGCCGCGGTTTATCATCTAGGGAAATATTTATAGTGAACGAGCAAAATGCCCATCTGGCAGATTTCCTGCACTCCCTAATTTGTGCGTGGGTGACGTAGTTTATCTCCGATGTGACCTTAACAAGAGTAAGTCACGTGACCGATATCTTGTTGCTGAAGTCGACCCACCCTGGTGTAACATCAGAAAATTTGCCGGCAACCAACTACGCCAGACCTCGTATCGTGTAAAGTATACAGACTGTTATAAAGTCACAAGTGATTATCCAGAGGTGATAACCAAACCAACACACTCCCACACTGATGAGGATGATCAGAATCCAGAAGATCTGCAAAGCGATGACGTTCCCCACTCACCTTCATTACCAGCAGTTCCTTCTGCAATATCTGAAGTGCCTTCTCCTCAACAACATACACCGATAATCGCCCCTAACCCGGCAGTAGACTTAACCGAGACTCCTGATAACTGTGGCACAGAACCAGCAGCATTACCGGTAGACTCCGAGTTCAACACAGAGGAGCCCATTCCAAGTGATTTACCCGACAGAGACACCGTTGTGACCCGGCCATCACGACGCCGCACACTGCCTAAGAAATTTGACGAGTTCGTAATGTTTTAATAACCTACTCTTTCTTGTGAAATATTTTATAACTATTGTTTACTTATTGACACTAAGTTTGTGTTAGAAACATTTCTGTCACATAGTATGTCTTAATTTGTGTTGTGAAGGGCAGAATAATCCCTTAAACCTAAGGGTAGTATACCCAATGAAGGTTTCACATATGTGTGGATATATATATATAAAAAAAAGAAAAAGAAAAGTGGTAGCGCCAGCCATCTTCGTTTATTAGTGCGACCCCATTTTCCCTGTCATTAGTATTACCTTGATTTCCATTCAGTAAACTTCCTCCTTCCAAACAACACGTGTTGTGGTTGTCTTTTATTTATTGGCGCGAGGAAAGTATGAAGTCAGTAAAAATATCATGCATTACGTGGACCATTCCTTGTATTGTTTTTAACAAACAAATAAGTTCATTAAAATAGTGTCAAGCATTATGTTGTAAATTTATTGGACAGAGGTTTTTTGTATTATTCCAATCGGGTTCGTTATCGGGTTGGTCTGTTGATTCGGGGTACAGAAGACGGTAAGAAATAATATGCAGAAGGATAAAACGTACGCTCAACTAGGACCCCAGGTCACCCGAAAATAGTTCCAAAATAGTTGTGTATTAATGAGCAATTGTAGAACTCTTTTATCATTGAAGATGTTATCTGTCTGCAAAAATGTGTCTCAGCATCAATGCGATATTTTTCTGTAGACAGTTATTTATACATGTGAATGTAATAAGTGACTTGATATCAGAGCCGTCACCAGTAGACTTCAGTCTGTGAGATCAAATAGATCGTGTTCAAAAATGATACATTTAATTAGTGGGGATGAGCTAATTGAACGGACTGAAACTCCAGAGAAGATGTCCCTAGTTCAATTAAGAGACTATTTATGTATTGGAAAATCCAGCAGTGGAGTGCATAATTGCTCAGGGTTAAAACAAATTATAGATCTTATTCCCAAGCCATGCTCCAATGACCCACCAGTGAACTCTGCTTGGTCATTGCTGACCAAGGGTGAGTATGACGGTTTGTTTCATCACATAACAAGCAAATAGCATGGTATTCATAAATCTTTCCCAGGTAGTATCGATTTAAACTTGTTTAAGTCATGATCAGCCGGGTGGGACCACAATGGGGGAGAGGTGGGTTGAAAGTGTCACATAGGCAAAATTCGAACTAATATCGCTAATATCTTATTGTTATAATACATGGTATTACTGGTACCTGTATGCAAGCATTTTGACATATTACTTATTATTAATAACATAGACTGGGGCCCCTAGACAATCCTGAGCCCCACAAAGGGCTCAACGTTTGATGTAGGTTTATAGATATATGAACAGCTAGTTAAGATCTTCTAGAGAACTGCAATGCTCAAATTAAAAATGTGATATGACTATAAAATCACCCTGTTACCAAAGGGCTCAATATTTATCAAGGATATGTAGAGAAAATCTTGAAAATCTTTTTATACAGACTTTATTCTAATACGTTGTCCAGATATTTCGTATATGACTCCATTAATCTGATGTCATTGAGGCTATGGTTGCTAAGCGAACAATATGGACCATGGAGCTTCTTATTATGATTTTACTAATGCATATAATAATCTTCACAGGAGATGTGCAATACCAAATCAAATTATTAAGCGAGCTCACAGAAAGTCTTCTAGACAAAGAAAGTATTAAAGAAAGAGTTTTGGACAATATGTCTGGTTCTCGTGCACAAAAAGAAGCAAACATTGAGAATGTTAAGTAAGTAATAAAAATAAACCAAGCTTGTGTTTTAGTTTTTATTTACCAGCCCAAAGCTAGCTGACCAGAAAATATGAGTCACTAGTAAAGTTAAATATTGCATTTGATAGAATCTATGAGTTGAAGTATTTAAGAAAAATGTAATGTCATTGAAAGTTATAAAATAAGTATTGATATAGTCGGTGGATGGTTACAATTTGCAATTTTGCATAGACCTTGCTTTTTCAAATGTTTTTATTCTATCTTGTAATTTATTTGAAAATCATTAAAAATCTATATTTATAACATAATGTTAATGAAAGAATCCCGAAATGCATTTAACCAACAACATATGTATTAGGGTTTATAATAAAGTTTACAAGCATGTTGTAAATCATAATGTCTCATCAAATACATTTTTCACCTTTGTCTATAGGGAAGTACTACAGGTTATTGTACAAGAGGTCAACAAAACCGACTTGAATAAGGCAATGCATGGAGAAGTGTTTGAAGCTTTTTGCCAGATACTGGAGTCTTTGCTTCCTGACAAGTAGGTACACACATCAGATATACATAAACATTCAGAGTGTTTCGGGGAACAAGAATTTAATGTTGCAGATTGGTGTTTACTCATGAAGAGTCCCAAATAAATTCAACATTATTCATTATTCTATTGAAATGTGTTTCTAGTAGAACCCTTTTTTCTTGCACTCATTTTAAAATTTCCATCTTCCTTCTTATTACTGTTGTTACTTTTACAACCTTTTTTGGTCATTGTATACGGGTGGTCCTCTTTAATTTTTTTGGCCTTCCTGTTGGGAAAAAGAGGTTGTTGTTTCCTTTTGGTAGTCTTTTTATGAAAATTTGTTCCAATGCAGCTTGAATAAATAGCGTTCAAAGACTGCAGAATGCTCCTTTTTCTTTGTTCAGACACCTCTTTAAATTGGAGGCTGTTTACAACTAAATTGACAGCTTGCAGTTTCTGCCTCACCTTCTGATCTAGCGATTCATTAGGTTCTTTTAATTCTGTTTCTGCAACTTCAATGTATGCATCTCTAGTGATCAAGTGAAATTTGAGAGCCAGTTGTAGAGTCATGAGCAAGATACAGGGCTCACAACTTCTTGTCACAGCCTCGTGTCCTGTTTTTATTTACACAGGTTCAATATACCAGTCAAAAATAGTTTTCAGGTTGATTTGTCTGTCTGTTCATTAATTTAAGCATGAATAAACAGTTACTAACGATTAACACATTTATTTGAGGTCTAAAACTGGAATTTTTACTTCAACATTCAAAATGTAAACAAAAGCTTTGTTTACATAGCGAAGAATTGTAAGCTCTGTAACTCGCTTATAATTCAACAGATGACAATCAAATTTTGGTTGCTTATTAAAAATGCCTTACTGAAGCATTGTAAACATTAAAATCGAAAAAATAATTTTTGACGAAAATCGTGACCATGCCCCTTTAAGGTCAGACGACACGATCTTCAAAAATCTTTTTTGTATCTCCTCATAATAAAGAGTTCCAATAAAAAATATTAATTTTATAATTACTTTAAAAATGATCAAAATTAACTTGGATTTGGTTATATGTCTAGATGGTCGAGTGGTGAGAACAGTGGCTGCTCACTGCCAAATGCGTATAGGTTCTAGAGGTCGTGAGTTCAAAGCCCCGCCCCGGAGGAGATATTGTTCTAATATAGTGAATTTCGCTGTGCTGTAGATGTATTTATTTTTATATCAGCAATTCAAGTGTATTTTCAAGAAGATTATATTAATATGATATTGCATACTCTAGTATTTTGCAGAAATGCCTGATAAGGTACCCTAATTTTTGCAAGAAAGCTTGTCAAAGTAGTAGTAAACCATTAACAAATTCCTGGTAAAAGTTATCTAAAATTGCGGAACGTGTCGTCTGACCTTAAATTTCAGTTTTTTTTCTGACAAGCCTCTTGCTCAAAGACGTGCTTTATACGGGGAAAATAAGTTAGTTTTTTGCGCTTAAGTGGTGAAGAAACAGAACACTTCTTTTATTGGAAATGCTTATATTTTATTGATATGGAAACAATTGGTTGACAAAAAATTATATTTTGCGCTTGCCTAACAATAATTTGTAAAATCACAAAAAATATATGAAGTGTTGACTACTGTTTTTCTAAAATAAAAAAAATCTTATTTTAATGTGATATGTAGTATGTACTTAAACTTTATTAAGAAAGTTTTAGCTCACCTGAGCTAAAAGCTCAAGTGAGCTTTTCTGATCACATTTGTTCTGTCGTCCGTCCCATGGACGTCCGTTTGTCCGTAAACTTTTCAACATCTTCTCCAGAACCACTGCGCAAATTTCAACTAACCTTGGCTCAAAGCAGGCAAAGAGATTTCTAAGTTGTGAAAAATAATGAACCACACTTTTCTCAAGGTGGATAATTAGGAATTTTTTGACAAATTTCAGAAATCTTCTTCTCAAGAACCAATTAACCAGAAAAGCTGTTACTTGCTGGGAATCATCCTCAGATAAGGTAAATTTAAAACCATGACTCCCGGGGGTAGGGTTGGGCCACAATTGAAGGTCCAATTTTACATACATTTATATAGAGAAAAGTCTTTTAAAATCGTGGCCATTAAAAGCTATAACTTGTGTAGAAACATCCTCAGGTAGTGTAGAATCAAGATTGTACTAATCATGACACCCGAGGGTAGGGGGCACAATTAGGGTTGAGTTTTTACCTAGGAAAATACAGAGATAAATCTTTAAAAATCTTATTTTCAAAAATCAATTGCCCAGAAAAGATCAATTGCCCAGAAAAGCAGTAACTTATGTGGAAGCATTCTCAGGTAGCGTAGATTTAATTTTGTACAAATCATGAATCCCCGGTGGTAGGATGGGGGCAGAATATGAGAAGGGGCATTTTTTTACATAGGAAAAAGATTAAGTATTCTTGTACTCGTAGATGTTATAATTCATAGTATTACTAAAATGCGAGCATCTTAACTCATTTAGATTCTCAATTGCTTAGAACCTAAACAATTGTCGGGCCTCACCAAGGACTCTAAGTTTGATGTTAATTTATAGATATTTGCTTAAGATCTTTTTGAGAACTGTAATACTTATTATGTGATTTGACTTTGAAATAAAATTATTCTGTTCAAAAGTGGTCCAATGTTCATCATAATATATGTAACATATGAAGATAACTTTGAAAATCATTCTAATATCTTTATTCTACTTCGTTGTCCGGATATTGTGTATATGATTTCATAATTCTGATTCCATTATAATTATGGCTTTTGTTGTTCAGCTGACCGATGTGGCCCATTGGCCTCTTGCTTTTGTTTTGTAATCTGGTGGTTGGTTCTTCACGAGATCGTGATAAGTTTTATGATACTTGCCTTATAAGGCCTAGTCGTACCATCAAGGTTCTTTTCTTTCATAAAAAACCCTTTAGGGCTCCATTTTTTTTTAATTAATTGGACTTTTGATATTGATCACTGTTCGTTATCACCACATGTCATACAACATTCACACAACAAATGTTTTGTAAGTCAGAGTAGGAAATGCACAATATGCCAATATATATGCTTAGCAAAAATGGAAATCCATTGTTTGATACTATACCGAAATGTTAACTTTACCGTACTTTTTTGTATGTACTTCCAACGGTTTCCCATAATTGGTTTCTAAAGTGCGTCAAAGGTATATTTCCGAACAATTGAATCTATCTCATCGGCTTTTATGTATATATTTTAGTTTGTTTTAAAACATTTGAAACATTCATTTTCTCAATTTCCAATTACATTTGCCTTGTTGCACGATGGTGTTTGAAATGATAATCCATGTATGCCTTTATATGTTTATTGGAAACGTCGCACCATGAAGGTTGAATTCAATCAATATATGTAAATTATCTCAAAATAATGGACTAGGAGGAACAACATCTCGTCCGAATGTTTCATCGAGTTGTTTCTTAAATGTCCAGGCGCTTTGTTTTAAGGGTACTGGTACATCTTCTCCTATTCCTAGGTATTTAATTATTCTTTTGTAATACCATCCTTTCATTGTGAACTCATTTCCTTTTTCGATTAATTTTTTGCAGTTTTTATCAATATCATTTTCCATTAAAAGCCAATACAACCTAATAACGTTTTTTGGAAACCGCTGATCATTGGTACCGTTTATATCCAAAGACTTTAACACATCCTGCTCGTTCTTTGATAAGTGGGCCAACTCAGTTTTGATGGTGTATTTTTCCTCTATTTCCTTTCGAATACTTTCTTTTAACTTCTCTCTAACACCATTTGCTAGTGTTGATACTGTGTCATTTGGATGTTTGGAAAGTTTAGTAAGGAGCGAAAATGGGAGCCATTTATCTTCGTTATCTCTTTCACTGCTAGCAAACACTTTATCCAGTTCATTTAAGTCAGACATGATGCTCTCCGTTTTAAGCCGATCTATAAATTGTGACTTTTCAGCAGCCTCTTTATAGTCAATTCTTTTCAGGGCTTCGTATTCGTCGGTATTCTCTGGAAATTCTGGAATTTCCTCTGGAAAATTCGTATGTGCACCCCATTTTTCATTGATGGAATCAATAATTTGATTAACAATACTGTTTTTTCTTTCATATCTTAACGTCCTGATTTCATCATCAATATAAAATTTGATTGTCTCTGATACCCGTTCTCGAAAAATTGTAAGCAGTCCATTTTCTTCGATGAAACTGAAAATATTTTCATTGGATTTATTTACGACTATTTATTATCCTTTTGTTATGGCTTATACATGTAATAGGTATCTTTTCTGCATTGATCCTTGGACTTTTCAACTTTCTTTGCTTACCGTTTTTGTTTTTTAAAGACCTCAGGAATCAAAGCTCTGACGTCACCTACTGCAACGGACTTCATTTTATCTGTGAGAGGACGTTTCGCCCAAAAGTCACCCTCCTCTTTACTATACTGTGCCTGAAAGTAAATTCTATATTTTCACAATATGATATTTTTTTTAAAACTCAGTTCAATTTGATTTGTAAAGGTAATTTTCAACCTTAAGCTGTTCTTTATATTCAGACACTTTTGTATGAGTGGAATATTTTTCGCAAAGGGTCTGTAAATTCAGTGAATTAACAAGCAATCGTCCTTTTTTCTCTTCCAGGACTGTATCAGCAACCTACATAAAAATTAAAATATACAAAAGTACTGTGTTAACTAGGGTTCAAACAGTATAACATTATTTAGAATTGTTTCAACTAAGGAATGTTTTAAAGCGAAGGGTTTCAAACAAAAGAGTAAGGTTTTGCAAATTGAATGCATGAAACTTAGTTGTTATTGTTTCATGTGGCATAATAGTTTGAACGTTTATGAAGCTACATGTATCACACTATTTTTTTGACGACATATTAAAACATATCTGTATAATATTACAAATTGACGTTATTTTAAGGAAAAACCGTAGCACAATTAAGTCAGCTTACATATATATATATATATATATACTGTACATATTATATAATTTTTTATTTCAATTTTGTTCTTTTGGAATGATCCCAAAATCAATGTAGAATTTAGAATAAGAAAATGGTAAAATTGTGAATGTAAAGTAAATCTTTAAAACCAGTTGATCACTGTGTTAAAACATGGAGTAATTGGCCCAATAGCAAAGATTGCCAGTAGTCAGAGCTCCATTTTAAAAATATTTGATTTATTCTTATCCTATGTCATGGAGTGTTTTCGCCATATACTGGTACCTGGGTGTCAAAAACGTTCTGAAGAGTAACTCCGAACTGGTGATATAAAGCAGCGCTGTCGTATGAACATGCATGCATCACCTACGGGCATATAATGAGAGCAACAAATCATAAAACCATATTTAAAAAATTATAAATTTAATATAAACAGAGTAAATTGATCTTTAACATATTTTCTAAACAATTACATGTATATTCAATTTGGTTCCGTATTTACAATATGTACCATTACGTACCTTCAGAGTTTCGTCAGATTCCAGCACTATTTTTAGATGACCTTCAGAAAACAGATCCCGGTTTTCTTGTACATCAAACAGGTACACGTCACCGCTGTAGGTACAAATTTGTAGGAGAGTCATTGGACCTTCGACCCCAAGGGCAATCCCTTCACAGTCTACCGCCAAGACTGCCTCACGTGACAAGATGGAGACAATATGGTGACATCGACTTGTTTCAACGACAATTTCAACCGTTTGGTCAGCCATCTTGATGTACCAAAACAAAATCAATAACCTTGTCATTCGCAGAAAAAATATAACTTTCGTTTTCGCTGGGAGGTAAATAAAAGAACTCTCCTTTGAAATTTGTGTTTTGTTTAACACTTGAAAGATGGAACGAACCTACAACTTGGGTTATTGTAAATTATCATAATAGAAATTAAAAAAAAAAAATCATAATTTTAAAAAAACATTATCCAAAATAATTTTTCTTCGATAAGGGGTAAAAGATTTAACATGTTTCAACATTTTCCATGTTAATGTGAGAAAAGGAGGACTTACATGAGTATTGAAGAATTACACATATTTCAGAATTTGAAAATAAGGACTGATAACTCGTTAATTTGAACTGTAAATCAAATATATTTAAACTGAATTATCTTTGTAAATTTTTCTATCAATTTCAATGCTTGCAAATTACACACCAAAAATAAAACACATTTCCAAAAAAAAAAATAGAACAAACTACTTACATTTCGCTCAATTCAATGTGACTATCTCCAAACTTACAAGTAACTGCGCAAATCAAAGAAAAAAAAGAAATAAATCATCACTTTATCACTCCATGTGTACATAACCCTGATCAAGCGATCAATAACTGTAATCTATTAATTTAAATAACTACGTTGGTGGCTTTATTATCTATAGTTCAAGTATTTACAGGCTTGGTCTATCTCAACTCGTTTTTTTAAAAAGCATTCTAGCACATTGATACATGTAAGGGACATGTAATACTGCTTAAAATAAAGAGCATACCGGAAGATGTGCTATTTCAAAATGACTAGGTTTCTGCGAAGTGTCTTCGCAATATTATTTCTTTGGTATTATTTCCCTATTGAAAACGATGCTACGTGCTCGTACACACTAACAAAGGGTCTGTATCTTTTTCGGATGTCGGTTGCTAAATGCGGAACAGAGTAGAAAACCTGATTGAACGCTATTTAAAAATATATTTTTTTAAAAACGATTAAACATGCCTGCTTGCGCCCACATAAGTGTATTTCACTTTGATTTTTTCTTTATTTTACATGGTATTCATTTACATCTACACTTTGACATGTTTTCTGAATTAATTTTTAAGTACTTTAGATCTTTGCAGGTATATGCTTGGATAAATCTATTTTCGATAATTTGATTCTTTGAAATGCATATTCTAGAAATAAGTAATTAAAACACACTTTAAGTGGGATATAGTGATTTGTTTAGATAAGGGGTTCAGGTAAAGGTGAGAAAGGTAAGTATATAGTATCTGAAATTCAAATCCAATATTTTCCGCTGTTTAGACAATTGATAAGTGACTCTGGTCATTGATAAAGGCAAACCTCGAGCTCATATTCACCCCTTTTCAAACATTTTAACCGGGATCTTTCATGCAAATTCATAAATATCCCCTTCCACCTTAGACAGTGAGAGTTTGTTTCTCACCAAAACTCTTTACTATCAGAAAGTTTATGCAATTTTACTAAAACTTTTCAAATGTGGTCTTATTGTATCGGAATATAAAAAAAACATATTTTTAAAAACGCCTCCATTCCCGGCTAAATCACCTTGGAAGAAACTGTTTCTGTAAGGTTTTCATGACTTCTTTCGATTCAAAAGATTTTTGTTCATTCCGAATCATTATATCTAGAAACTGTTATCTCTTTAGGTGCAAAATCATTTAATTAATTTTATCAAATACCAACACACAGAATTATTCTACTTAATTTGTGACCACACCTATCCACATGGAAATGAGGAAAATTACACCATAACTCCTTGCAGTCATCTTCAGTGCATCGAAATGCAGGTTTTATCAAAGGGAAAAAAAACTCTATTGGTACTTAAAAACTACTTCCTTCACACTGTTTTTTTCTTGATGAGGGATGATACCCAGGAAATAGCAATCCATTGAGTCATTTCCACACTATGCTAAAAGGATGATGATGATGGAACCTGATTTTCCTGGGTTTTTTCTTTAATCAATGCCAAATATCTTTTTGTAGATTATTTTGTTAAGGGTTCTTCACTTTTTTTTAGAAATAGTTAAGCAAACAAGCTGAAACTATATTCTTCGGAAATATGGAATTTTAGCATGTGTTCAACTTGAAAATGACAAAAAATCAATTTTTGGGAAACAATCTACTGAAAATTAGATCGACATTCATAAAAACTTCTGGGTCAGTTGTGCTACAGAGAGATACAATCAAATTTGGCGATATAAACAGTTTCTTTACAACGAGTTGGAAATTGTCGTGTTGTGGCGTACTGTCATAAAAAGTAAAAGTCAGGGGGTGTCGAAGCCCTTTAGATAACTGAATAACATGCTTTACATACAATGAAATACGTACCCATGTTCCTTAGCAGATTAATTTTTCCTGTTTCATTCAGAAAGCCATGAATTCCTACATCATCAACAAATTTGGTATTTCATATACAGTACACTGGCGTCGGAAGCAAATTGAAAGTGGGGGGGGGGGGGGGCTACACTAATCCTCAGAAATATTGACAAAAAAGTAATTCCCAAAATCATGGAAATGCTTTTGAATCCAATTTCTCATTCTTTCAAGGTAAATTTAGGAACAATAATCTTTCCTGGGAGAAAAAGTGGGGGGGGGGGGGGGGTGAACCCTCTATCATGGTATGTTTCTAATGGTTAGGTATAACTTTGCAAAAAAGTGGGGGGGGGGGGGCTAAGCCCCCCCTAGCCCCCCGGTTCCGACGCCTATGCAGTATAAAAGTTTATCTAACATTTGATCATATTTGAAATTATGAACATTTAAGACTTTACTGTATTTAAGTTTACACTGTTAAACCTCTTTATGAACTTGTTTCTGCAATAAAATTTCACTATAGTATAATCATGATAATAACTTACTGTAAAGGTTGAACTTTAAAATGTATTACATTAAACAAGTGCCTGTGTAATAAAGCTCATAGCTAGGGATTATTGAAAACAATATGTACAAAGTAAATGCATTTCATAAATTGTAATTAGGGTGTTAAACTTTAAAAAGACCCTTTGAATTGTTGCTCTGTTAATTAAGTATAGCTGGTAACTATGAAGTACATCATCGTCTTATAATAAGACCATAGAATCAAAAGGTACTTACAAGAAATAAATTCTTTTAAGGTTATGTTTACTTAACTGATTCTCGACATCGAAAATTAGGTCCTCGGAAAACTAGCAACACAAACAAATTAAAGGCACTTATAAGACTTTTACAGGTATAAACATGCATTCGGGGAAACCAATACACGATTTCAACATTTTGTAGTTATTCAATGTTAATGAATGAACTCATTGCCACATGGGCATCAGAACAGCAGCAGTGGTCGTCGTCGTAATAAGAAATTTGTTTTACATAAATGTAAGATATTTTACAACGACAAGTAAATGTGAAACTGTGGTAAATGAAGCAGAGAAGTGTAGCCATGAATTTTTGAATACATAGGCCCGAGGTGGGGGTAAAGATACAATTACATACGAGGCCAGCGTATGTTGAAAAATTAACCTCCTGTTTCAAATAAGATATATCTTTGCTGTAACTGGAAATAAACACGATTCTGTAATTTGATCAGTCAGTCGGATTCTCTTTTTGCAGCTTTATAAATGAGTTAAACTTAATTTTCTCTTACTAATAGAAAAGGTAAATTAAACACAAAAACACATTTTAAAGCAAATTTTATTTCATATACTTCTCAAGGTAAGTACATTTTTTTTCAAAGGTAAAGGAAAAGAGAAAAAAACCTACCAAAAACCCCCAACCCATCCCATTTCTGTGCTTATCCCTTAGAAATGGTTTGCAACCCCCCCCCCCCCCCCCCCCCGAAGATCTTTTTTATTAGCTGCTACTAGATTTGACTCCTCAGTTTTGAATACTTTTAGACCCCAGATTGATAATTGTGCATTATTAAAATAAACAAAATTTTGACAGTGTATCAAAAAAACATGTCGTGAATGATACATAAATAATTGTATTAAGTAAGAATATTTCCATAATTTCCTTTTTAGATTTATTGGATTTACTGATTCTAATAAGAGATTGTCGAATCTCACGACCGCGTATAACTTGCTCTCGTAGTTCATACTTACAATGTCATGGGTTCTTTATTTTGACGGACACAGACAGAACCCATAACTGTATGGGTATGCTGTACTTTGACATTGCATAATCTACCCAGTTTCGTTTTGCTTGATACGGTTTTTTTTCAAAATTGTTTTGCTGTTAAAATATAGTATTCATTGTTTGAAAACTTCATTTCATAATGCAAGCACATATATGTATATTTTGATTGCAACATTACAGACTACATGTACTCAAACCATTTTATTATAATAAATACATAAGATATATACTGTCCTTGGGCCATGACTTAATAAGTTCCACTTCTGGTCATTGGAATTTATCTAACTTAAGAAATTAAGTAGTAGTGAGAATTCTATATACATGTACTTGTCAAGAATCAGTATTAAGCTAATAAAGTTTTCATCCTCGAAGCTATATATTTTCATTGATTCTATCAACGTATTTTTTTTTAATTAAGTTAAAGATAAGTAATTATAAAGCTATAAAGGTCCATCATTTACAAGTATATGTTGAATAAACAAAACTATGTGTTTAAGTTGCCTAATTATTTGTTAGGCACATGTATCATCTATTCAACTCTGCCTAATAAATGTATACATTACTTCATTTCAGATTAATTTTCTTTCTTTTTGAGGGGATGGGGGATCATTATCATGATCGTACGAAAGTACGGGAACAAAGTCCCTAATCAGCATTATATATGGGGGTCTAAAGATCATTTGATGGTATTTTCTGTTCCAGGGGTTAATAAAAAAGCCCAATAGGGTTTTATACAGGATAATTAACCAAATAAGCATTAACCCCCACCCCCCCCCCCCCCCCCCCCACACACACACACAGTTTGGTCTAAACTTTTTTTTGATAATTTGTTTGGAAAGGGGTACGCATCCCCGGAAAATGTCAATTCCAAAGTTGCCCGTCCCTCTGTTCATACAAAATGTTTGAAATTGTGTTGTACTTCTTGCAAACGTCGCCAATAAACATGGCAACAGTTGATATCCATTATGGATACTCAAACAAAACTTTCACTTTATCATAATGCTTCATACTTCCAGCCTTTTTCTGAACCGCATCAAAAGTATCGTTTTGAACATTAAACTTAATCTCAACGGCTGTTATGTCTTCGTGTTATTTCATATAGAAAGTACATGTATTTGAAACCTTCACATTCTCAATAATCTATCATCTTGGCTTTGTGTCAGTAGTGATGTATAAAATGTCGAAGCATGCATTTCTCTCTTTACATTTTGAAACGTTCAATTATTGAAGTTGGATTTAATCAATCAAACTAATTGTTCTAATTAGGGTGGGAGGAACAACATCAGGTCCAAATGTATCATCAAGTTTCCTCTTGAATGTCCAGGCGCTTTGTTTTAAGGGTACTGGTACATCTGCTCCTCTTCTCAGGTAGGATATTATTTTATCGTAATACCACGCTTGCATTTTGAACCCATTTTCCTTTTCTATTAACTTCTTACAGTTATTGTTAATATCACCTTCAGCTAAAAGCCAATACAATCTAACAACGTGTTGTGGACACTGCTGATTATTGGTACCGTTCAGATTCAAAGACCTTAGCACATCCTTCTCGCACTTTGTTAAGTGTTTTAAATTAGTCTCAGTGGTGTATTTAACATAAATTTCTTGTAGAATAACACTTTTGAGCTTTTGTTTGACATTTTTTGCTAGTTTTGATACCGTTTTATTTGGATGGTCAATGATACTGGAAAGTAACGAAAATGTGATCCATTTCACCCCGTAATCTTTTTCATCTTTGGAAAGTTTATCATCCAGTTCTTTCAAATCAGACAAGATGCTCTCTGCTTTAAGCCGATCTATAAATGGTGATTTTATACATGCATCTCTATAGTCAATCCTTTTTAAAGCCTCATATTCATCGCTGTCCTCTGGAAAGTCTGAACAAATTGTACGTGCATCCCATTTTTCGTTTATGGTATCAATAATTTGATTCACTATGAGGAACTTTCTTTTAAATCTATGTTTTCTGACTTCGTCGTCAATGTAAAATTTGATTGTCTCTGATACCCGTTCTCGAAATTTTTCCTGCAGTCTACTTTTCCAGATGAATCTGCAAACATTGCAACACATTTCTTTACAGTAAATTTTTGTCCAGTTTGTTATCAAAACATTTTTTGAACCTTGTTTACTTACCGTTTTTGAGTCTCAAAGACCTCTGGTATTAGAGCTCTGACGTCACCTACTGCAACGGACTTCATCTCGTCTGTTAAAGGACGATTTGCCCAAAACTCGCCCTCTTTTTTACTGTACTGTATCTACAAGAAAAAGAATTTTATATGAGAAATGCGTTTCAACAAATATTGGTTAATTGTTACCATAAGAAAAAATAAACCTTGAGCTGTTCTTTGTAATCTGACACTTTTTTGCTAGAAGAATATTTTTGGCAGAGTTCTTGTAAATCCAATGATGAGACAAGCAAGCGTTCGTTATGCTCTTCTAAGACAGTATCAGCAACCTATATAGAAAACTAAAATGCAGTTTACCAAGTATATAAAGTAAAAAAAAATACTTGGAATGGTTTTCAGCAACGAATTTTTTGAAATGAAAGGTTCCTCAACCATTTAGCAATGTTTTGCACATAGAATGGATGAACGCAATACCAATTATCTCCTGTGACATATTTTCGTCTGCTTTTGTACATAATAAAGAGGTTTAGCGGACCAACGTGTACGCGTACTTGTACTTGTAGAATACAAGTTAGAACTACGCGTACCGGCTCCCATTATTTTTCTTGTTAAGCATGCGCAGTTGTAACTTGTACCTGTACGTTTAAATGTTTTAATGTATTTCTAGATATCCTCTTCAACTAAGCTGAGAATTTTAGTCGCAGCCGAAAAATTAAAATTCAGTATTAATATTTGTTAATTTTATTATACATCATTGTTTATATATATATTTTTATTAATCACATATGAACAAGAATAGAATTCCAGGGTCCCCCGCCGGTCAAGCAGTATACTAGTATCAAGTCTATCGACCAAGGCTGATTTAGGAACTTGACCAAGGTATTAGTGGTATAAACATTTGGTATAAATTTAATGAAAATCCATCATAATTTGTAGGCATGAGAGCGCTTACAAGGTCAATTTTTTGATAAAACGGAGTCATTATTGCGGTCAAAGTCCCATAACTCCAACAAAAAGTATCGACCAATGCTGATTTTCGAACTTGACCAAGGTAATAGTGGTATAAACATTTGGTATAAATTTAATGAAAATCCGTCAACATTTGTAGGCATGAGAGCGCTTACAAAAAAATGTGACGGACGGACGCACGGACACATGGACCCACGGACACACGGACGGACGCCCGGCATTTCTATGCCCCCGCTCCGCGTTGCGGCGGGGGACAATAAAAAATCAAAGCAATTGCATGATTTGGAGGAAGAGAGACGTGTATTAAAATTCCAATAACATACTGTGAAATCATCATTGTTCGTGGGGATTCAATGTTCGTGGATAACCTTTGCCCACGAATTTACATGTACATCCCCACGAACTTAATATATACACTTATATCTTTTATATTTATTAAAATTATCCCGATTTTACAACCAACGAAATAACATCCCCATGAATCAAGAAAATTTTGGCTACCCATGAACATTGACCCCCACGAAGAAAAATGATTCCGCAGTAATAAGTTTTAATGAATTGTTTTTTTGTTAATATCAGTATTCGCATTAAATATTCAGGCTTAAGAAAAATAAAAACATTTGTTAAAACAAAAAGCCAACAGCTAAGAAACAGAAGCTGCAAGTTCGACCTTACGGGTACTTTGCAATTTACACGTATGTTCATTCGGGTACATACGTGTAGAAATTCGTCATTACACAAACTGATGACGTAATACACATATTTTCCTTTCTACGCTTACACTTACGCGTACACGTTGGTTTGCAAAATCTCTCGAATATTAAATTGACGACATGATTAAAGATTTATTCGTATATTCCACAAAATGACATAAGTTATTTTGATGGGAAAATTGTAGCACAGTTAGAAATTTAAACATACATCATTTATCTCAATGCTGTACTTCTGGATTGATCACAATATCATCATATCATAAAGAATATGAAATAGTAAACATCTTTTTGTGAATGTAATGTAGATCTTTGAAACCAGTGGATAATGATTACTCACATTTTATAATATGAATAACTATGCTAAAAAATGAAGTTAATATTTTATTAATTATAATCCTACATCAGGGAGTTTTGTCGCCATATACTGGTACCTGGGTGTCAAAAACGTTCTGAAGAGTGACTCCGAACTGGTGATATAAAGCAGCGCTGTCGTACGAACATGCATGTATCACCTAGCGGTAAATAAAGAAGTCAACAAATCATAATTTGCTTTAACATGACTCTAGAAATGTTACATAAACATTCTTAAGGCTGCTTTGTCCGATTTTTTTGTTACTACAGTTTCAATTTTTCCCCATACAAACCATTTATCATAGGAAGTTAAGGACTTTCTCCTATTTACACCAGCAGTATCGGTCTCCTTTCAAAGTTTCACATTTTTAAAGTAAATAATAATTTCTTTTTGAGCAAACGAAAAAACAAACCAAAATGCATAATCGAAATGTTTAGAAAAGGAAACCGTTAAGGTTCGCCTCCCGAATGATTGGGGTGATTCAAACCGCATGCTATGCTCGGCATCGATTGTAAACAAAGCAAATTTCAGAAATATTAGCGAACAAAATGTACACAGGTTTATTTGTAATTTGCCTGAACATTAGACCTTTTTTTATAGCAATGTCAAAGTCGTAATACAACCATATCCGTCTCGATGTAAGGGATGAATTTTAACATGAGGCGAAAAAATACGATACCCTTTTATCTCATTTGTTTTCTTAACAAATTTTGTACATATTATTTTCATTGAAATTTGGCTTAATTGACTGGGAAAACTACTGCAATGTCTATTATTATACATATAGATAGCATAACCATCGTTTAAAAACGTGTACAACATTTGATATAAAATCGGACCAAGCAGCTTTAATAAATCTTAACATATGTTCTTTACAAACCATTATATTCATTCCATATTTTAAAAATGTACAATTACATACCTTCAGAATTTCATCGGATTCCAGCACTATTTTTAGGTGCCCTTCAGAAAACAGTTCTCGGTTTTCTTGTACATCAAACAGGTACACGTCACCGCTGTAGGTACAAATTTGTAGGAGAGTCATTGGACCTTCGACCCCAAGGGCAATTCCTTCACAGTCTACCGCCAAGACTGACTCACTTGACAAGATGGAGACAATCTGGCGACATCGACTTGTTTCAACGACAATTTCAACCGCTTGATTTGCCATCTTCATGTACCAAACATATAATGATTGATATTATAAACTTAATGAAAAATGTATGCATTTTATTTATGAAACATGGTGATAAAGATAAATTTTTACAAGCTTACAATATTAAGTAATTTGTGAAAATGGACAGAATAACAGTAATTTACACAAAAAATACAATAATAATTTACTATAACTATAACTTTCGCTTTCTCTTTAGTTTCGAGGTTAAAAAAGAACTTTCGTTTTGAAATTGTACGTTTTGTTTGACAGTATGAAGCGAACCTACCATCTGAATGATAATAATGAGGGGTAATAATAATAATTACATTTAACAATGCAAATAGCGATAATATATTTTTCTTCCAATAAAGCTAAGTTAAAGCTATAATATATATTAACAGTGTGAAATAAAAAGTACATGTTTTTTTTAATCATAATCCATATATCAATGTTCATGTCTGCAAATTACAACACCCCATTTTTTTTATAAAAGGATTTAAAGAACTTTAAAAAGAAGAATAATAAATACTTACATCTTGATTCATTCAATGCGTATATAACTATACTTACTGGCACTTGAGATAGCGTTGATAAAAAAGGAGATAAAAAAGATATTATCACTCCATTTATATATAACCCAGATCTAGTGATCATTGACTGTAATGCATCATATATCTACGTCGCGTGGTTGCATATGCATGCATAAATGTTTTCATGTAAGGGCACATGTCACAGTGCCTGAAAATAAAAAAGCTTGCGTTATATTGGTTTCTAAATATTATCACCTGCTCTCAGAGATTGCAAGAAAAAAAAAAGA
Source organism: Magallana gigas (assembly GCF_963853765.1). NCBI lineage: Eukaryota > Metazoa > Mollusca > Bivalvia > Ostreida > Ostreidae > Magallana > Magallana gigas. The sequence continues at coordinate 29,417,054 of NC_088854.1, forward strand.
GGCTTTATAAACTATTTATTGGCGATTATGGGCACGGCTGATATATACATATATGTATATTACAATGTGAGAAAATCTGACATTGACCCTGGGAGGTGCAGCAGTCAAGGCCAAAGTTTCAAACAACAACAACAACTGTAAGTTAAACAAATGACAGCAATGTGACCTTGTTCCTGTGAGGTGCAAGACTCAAGGTCAAAGTTCAACTCATATACAATTTCAGCATATATAACCTTGACCCAGGGAGGTGCAGCGGTCAAGGCCAAAGTTTTCAAAAAGAACAACTGGGCATATAACAAGTATAAGAGAAGAGCCACTCGATATGCTTCAGGTTTTTAGCCGTCCGATCATGCGTTTAATCGTACGAATGTTCGTACGAGTCAGAGGAGGTATATACAACGCCCTTTTTGACGCTCAAGAGTCAGTAGAAATAGTTGAATGCAGGAGAAGATAGAGCCCAAGAAGATTTCAATAGCAACAGTCTAAATCAAGGTCATTTTGGCATGAAACAGATATTTATTTACAGTGTGTACTGTATAAAGGAATTATTCGCTCTTGTTTTATTTTCGCCATTTCGCTCTATTTGTCAGTAAGCAGATAAAGACTTGGCGAATTTCAATGTCTTATATTAGTATGACGTTACAGGATTACATGAGACATATGTTGAGCAACAAACTCATGGTCGCACAACATATGCATGAACAGCTGAATTTATCTTACGATCTTTACAAATCGTGCATCGCTCTTGTGGGTACACAAAACGTTCGTACTATTATTCGTGCGTTGCATTGCAATAATTTGGATCGAAAAATTGGGAACGGATTGTACCAAAAACAATGGTAGTTCCGCAATGATAAAAATACGATGAGATACGATGACTAAAGCAATAATGCAGATAAATCAATTAATCAAAGTACTGAAAGTACTGTTAGACGGTGGCGTCGTTTGAATGTGGCATATTACATGTATGATAATTATTGTCGTCAAAAATCCGCGGCCTGTATCGCACACATGTCCTTATACTTAACGCTTACATGCACAAATGGTCGTGAGTTTCCTAAATGAATAATTATGTGGAAATCGTAGTTGTAATCTCAATCAACACTTTACAAAAGCTACGTCTCTTGGCCGTCATCTTTGGGAGTAGCCTTTGTAGCATAGAAGTTTGTAACTATATGTTTGTATCAATATCATTTGACATTAAAATCCGTTTTCGGTGTGTATTTTGATTTCCCCGGAATGCATCGTTTAATATGTGGGTTGGCACCAGATAGTGAATAAATAAATAAAAATCAAAGCGATTTCATCACAGAACGCCCAAATATTTGATTGTATAAAGAAGGGAAATTTGGGTTTTTTTCCTTTTGATTTTTGGGTTGACCCCGCAAAGGGGAATAACTTTTGAAAAGTGTGGATTTGATTATTGTGCTTTAAATATATAATTGTAGATTTCTGAAAGTAACGACAACAAATAAAGCTTTGGTATGATAAAATACTTATCAGGATTTTACTAGCTATTTGGTCATACAGGTAGTATGTTTATTGTCCCTCTTGACAACAATTTCCCTAAATTTCTTCACGGTGAAAAAGTTGCAGTCTCGTGGTCCTCATAGCCAGTAAATACATGTAGGTGTATAGAAAACGGAATGAGTTTACAGGACCCTGTTAGACAAAACTGGAAAATGCTTTTGGAATACACGTCATCATGAAGCCTTTTCGAGAAACGGGCCCCTTTTATATATATTTTAGAATATATTCTACGTTACAATGTACCATACATGTAAAATCACATGAGTTGAACCGATTGTTTTCCCCCACAAAAAGCTAGCTTTGCTGCCAACTGGAGATACACGGGTTGACACTCCGTGAAATTCACAAGACGTTTTACAGCATTTGTCTTCGATTCCTTCTTTGCTTACAACAAATCTGTACTGAAAATCTTTAAAACATTGTCACAAGGTCCATAATATGACGAAATGAGGTTTGTTTACATACATGTAAAACTGTAAAATGGCGACTCGATTTGCACGTGAATTTTACAATCCGAGGTCGATTAGCGTGTTTGAGACACAATCAGTGTAAGCGTCAATTTCAGAAACCAAATACATTGTATGTGATAATTAAATGCATTGTAGATGATATTGGGGCACAATCAACATATTAATTGAACAAAGAAATTAACTTCAATGTTCGTGTAAACTTCAAATATTTATAGAATACAAAGACAGGGTACAGTAGATATGCCCCAATACGTCTGCAGAATGAGAAGCATGCTTCATATACACTGTAGATTTTTAGACACTTTCAGATGCTGGGATAAGGCTTGATTCTTTTTATCAATTTACTATATTAGTTATAGAAAATAATATGACCATGGGTATAACAGCAACCAACTGAAATCGAAAATATCTACAGTAACTGCATAAATAATATTACATGAACCTTGTCCATCCTCTGTTCCAATGTTGAAAGGACGGAAACGATTCTTGATTTTCTGCGATTCAAATAAAAATAGTTTTGAAAGATATTAAGAGGGAATGCCACGAACCATCAAGCGTTATCCCTAAAATTAATTGAAACTACATTTTTTGAAAAACCAATTTCTACTCCAGTTGTGGGTCAAGTAAAACAATGCTAATATATCAGACCATTTTTTGCAATATTGCGCTCCATTCCCATGGTAACCAATAGGGGAAAAAGGGGGGTTGAAATTTGGTGAAAAGTGAAATTTTCTCAAATTTAAGATGTTGCATAATGAAAAGTATGAAAAAAATCAATAGATATACAACTGTTTGCCTCAATTCATTAATTTTCACCATTTTTCCCATATTTTTTTTACTGACTATCAGTTTCAAACGGTATAATAACGAATTTTTTTATCTCAATTTTCCCCAATTTCAATGCTATTTTTCTTAAATCTGCAACAACATAATTGATCAAACAGAATATATCCAGAAAGTGCCACACCTAAACAATATAAATCAAAAGAAATATTGAGAAGCCTTTGGACAGAGGCCACGGTGACAGTGATTCTCTGCATGAACTTTCTCAATTTTTCTTCAAAACTGCGCCATAGAATTACCTCCCTTGAATGAGCTCTCTAATAGTAAGTGCACAAAAGATAGTACATGTAGCAGAAGACACTTGTCAACAAATCAATGATATGCAGTATCTTCTTTGATGTGGTTTAAGTGTTTTCATGATGTTATTGATGGAGTGCTCTTTTTCCAAGTATTCAAGGATTACTTGTAACACTAACTTTAACACCAAACCATCATCTCAGATATGTTCATTCAATTCTTGTCGTGACAACATTGACGCACATCTTTCTCAAAACAGAATCAACCCATCTTCACTTTGTAATGAACAAGAACTTGTTAAATTTCGTGCTGGACTTTTTGAACATGAGACTGACCAATTCACAATTTGTCCAAACCACCGCTACTATTTGGGGAAAGGATGGAAGGCATCAAAGCTGTGTATGCTGAAACCCCCACTTCAAACTTGTAATGGAAAGAGAAAAATAGAGAAAGCAACTGTTACAGTTCAGCAGTCAAGAGATATTCTTGAACAGTTTGGAATTCTTATTCCTGTAGGAGCAGGTAAATGTATTTGATTTATTATTTCATATTTTTATCAGCTGTTTATTTCGTTATAGTACAAGGACAAAAGTAAAAAATGTATTTCTCACCTGCCTTTTTTTTGGCTATATTTTTTATTATTCTGCCTGGTTAGCTTTTCTAAAGATGCAAAATTGTCTAAAGAAAATTTGTGTATTTGGTCAAAGTTTTGTCTTCAGTTGCTTTTGTTTATGTGAACATTGATAATAAATTTTAGGATAATTTAATTTGTCTGAAAATCACACAGCATATTTCTAAACAAAAAATGATATTTATTTTTATCTGGTGAGAAAATGAAAATGATAAAAAAAAACATACATGTATACTAGACCGTTGGTTTTCCCGTTTGAATGGTTTTACAGTAGTAATTTTGGGGCCTTTTATAGCTTGTTATTCGGTGTGAGCCAATTAAGGCTCTTTGTTGAAGGCCGTACATTGACCTATAATGTATAAAAAAAGAAGATGTGGTATGATTGCCAATGAGACAACTGTCCACAAGAGACTAAAATGACACAAAATTAACAACTATAGGTCACTGTACTGACTTCAACAGTGAGCAAAGCCCATACCGCATAGTCAGCTATAAAAGGCCCCGATAAGACAATGTAAAACAATTCAAACGAGAAAACTAACGGCCTTATTTATATAAAAAAAAAATGAGCGGAAAACAAACATGTAACACATAAACAAACGAATTACAGGCTCCTGACTTCGGACAGGCACATACTTAAATAATGTGGCGGGGTTAAACATGTTAGCGGGTTCCCAACCCTCTCCCTAACCTGGGAAAGTGGTATAACAGTACAACATAAAGAACAAACTATAAAAATCAGTTGAAAAAGAAAACTCATCAGATGGACAAAAATACAAGTGGACGTGGCTGGGTACTTGTACATTCCGACAAAAAAAGACACTAGGAACAGATCTGAGAGTACTCACAGTTATCTGACTGCTAGTTCAAAGCCACTAACAACTAATAAAAAAATAATGCATCTAAGACTAAATGGTTTACTTTTATCAATTGTTATTTGGATGGAGAGTTGTCTCATTGGCACTAACACCACATCTTCCTATATCTAATAACCAAATAAACCTGTGACAAGCCTGCATCTATTGGTAACACATTGCTTGTACATAATCAAACCACAATTGGTCCAATTGGCCCCAAAATATTTTGTAAAAATGTAGTTTAATTTGTATGAAATATATAGAGAAAATCTCAATTGACAAATACTTATAATGGCATGACAATATATGTATGTCAGTATGAATCTATAAATGATATGAAAACACTGAAAATACAACACAGTTCAATGAAAGAATAGATAGTAAACATAGGGGGTTCAAAAAGGGGGGCTGGGGTTCTGGGTCCCCCCTTTGAAGGGAAGAAATTTGGTTAATTATATGGGGAATCACTGAATCATGACTAGAGCAGCCCCCTTATGAAAAGTTCTGGATCCCCCACTGGTAAAGAACTATTTTCATGGAAACAGTCCCTAATCAGCTCAAGTGGCAGTATATTAGGTTCAAGTTTGGAATTTGAAATTTTGCAAGTCTTCGTTTGGAATTGGCCTTTTCAGAACCTAAAGGACTCGTTGTTCGTACACCAAAATAAAAATAATGTCATGAATGTTATGTCATTGGTTGCATTTTTATTGTTTATCACGTTTTAAAACAATCACAGCGTTTTGGGTACACTTTTCGAAATATTACCTAGAATGAATTAGATTCTGAAACCATGAATTAAAAAAAATCAACATGCATGCATGTCAACTTAATATTTGGTCAGTTTGGCGTCCATAGTTAAAGTCAAATCGAAATATATATATATATGTATGACTGTAAATAATGAAATATACATGTACAGTAACAACTCGATTGAAAATATTTTTTTTAAAAAAAGGGAACAAACGAAGACCCTTATTGCATTTTTTACTTTCGAAACATAATGATAATTATGGTGCTAAATGACTGATGAGTGCTGTCCCCTGTCTTAATACCCACGCTCTACATGTACATTGACCAGATTTGAGACATATTTATCAGTCTACCAAAATAAGTATCCCTGGGGCGGGCTTTAAACCAGGTCGACATAGTGCCGAATTGACTATTCCAGGGGGCGATATGACCAGGTATATATATACACAGTATTATTTGTGTAAATTGTATTTGCATGTGGTACAGACTGTCTCTGGAAAATACCAACATATCCACAGAGGAAGACTTAAAACAAATAAGTGTGTTTGTGTATGGGGTTTGTTTTGTCCTAGTGTATAACATGAAACTATCATTTCTATTTTTATTTTCAACCTTCATAAAAGATTTTTGCATTGTCAGTTGAAAAGCAAACTTTAAAAATCATAAGAACTGAACTGTTGGAATTTTGTACTTTTACAGTTCTGTTGTTTATTTATCTGTACATGTTGTTTTAGTCATATAAACATGTATATACGAGGGTTGTTCGGAAATTATTGAGACAACTCGAATATTTTCTTTTCTAATTGACGAATTTTGGTGAAAATAGGCATCGACACGGAAGAAACGCCAACAAATAATAAAACAAATAATATTAAAAGAATGTTTAATATTTTGTTTACGACGGTAGATAAACAAGTCGGTGGTCGGGGTACCCGGCGCAGCCATGAACTCGAGATTTAACAACTTAAACATCTACTTTATAAGTGTACGTAGAATTACGGTTAATGATAAAACAAATTAAATATAATATGTTCATTTTGCTATTCTTTGCGACTAACTTGATTAAGTTTCACTGATGTTCGAGTTGAAATACGGATATGGTACACGTATATTTACCAAACAATAGAAATCTGACAACGAATTTACATTTAATTTTGACGTCAAGGCGGCGCATTGAAAACCGTCAAACTGGTGGAAATCTCAGAAGAAGACCTTTTAAGGCCACGCAATTGCTTAAAAAAACTATATGATGACAAAACAAGGTATAGAGCTTCAGTTCATCATATTTTTTTCACTGATTGTTTAACTTGAATTAGGCCAAAGGGATTAATTATCAAGTACTTTTGACACGTTAACTGTTGTCAACAGTTCTAACATATATAAAAAATGACTGCAGGATACATTCACTGTTATTAGACTTTCGTGTAAAAATAACTCGATTTTTCTTTTAAAAAAAACAAGAATGAGAGAAAATGTGAATGATGACATCTTGAAATGAAAACAAAAGATGAGAAATAAAGAATAATTCTTATTTCCGTTCGTTTGTAAGGTGTTTAAAACACAGGAGCAATAAGAAGCGTTAAAATGACGTTGCGAAAAGTGCGGTTGCGCCGGGTCACTGGACGAAGGCACGTTGGCCAGCTTACCAGGAATGATCTATTCATGCCATGGACAAGAAACTTTTCACATTGATAATCTCTATCCTGATTTACCTTTTGGTGAAATTTCTAGAGTTTATCTTTTTTACTAAAAGAATAAGAGAAAATGTCTCAATAATTTCCGAACAACCCTCGTATATATAGGCATGATAAAACCTTTGCACTATTAAGCTTGATAAGGGGGTGGGGGAGGGGGGGGGCATGAATGCAGTTCAAGATCACTTTTACTAAATAGTAAAAAAGGGGGACCTTTAATTATACCTATCAATGCACGTATTTGTGTACCTGCAATTTGTACAATAGTTGAATAGTTGGCTTGTTGCAGGATGAATTAATGCATGTAATGTATGGTTACAGTCAGTCCTATATAATTATATAATCTAGAGGAAGACCATTCAGTAGTACCTACTTCAGTAGTTCAACCTTTTCTCCAATTAATATATGTGCATATTATATTAAAAATGTCTATAATCTGATGATGAAATTGTATTTTTTTTTTGTCATCATAGGAGTCCAGTGACATGGTACATGCCATCCTGGTCAAAGATAATCCTATAGAAAGCCTACATGCACCTGTAAATACATATTCTGAAGATACTACCATTACTACTGTCTCAGAGGAGGTAGGAACTCTTTTACAATAACCATGATAACAGATATGATTGAAATATTACTGCGAGATGTTTGTGAGGGTGAAAATATATATGATAAGAATTTATTTTTGGGAAAGTCAGTACAAATTGTGTTTTAAAATGAGTATTGCATAGTAGTCATTTCCTAGAAACTGTTTATCTGAAGAACATGTATGCTAACTATAAGATGCTATTGATTTATAGAGAAAAAAGATATAAAAAAAATAATTGTATTACACATTAGCATGGTTATGGAAGAAATATTTTCTGATTTCCTACAATGAAAGTGTAAACAGGCTTTTGCAAAAGATATTACCAATTTCAAGTATTTGACCAATTTTAACATCCCTTATAATTGTTTTAGCTATAAATAAGGGATACACAAGTTGCATCCTTCTGAATACTACTGTCATGACTGTTAAAATCTATATCTAGCAGAAGGAGCAATTTATTTATTGAAGTATTTACTTATAGTTTCTAGTTTATAATTTATTTTGAGACCTATCTGCAATGTCTGTGTTACATTTCAGCTTGGTCTAAAGTACAAAAAAAGCCACATGAGGTCAATAGTACATGTATGTGAAATATTGTAAATTCATTTATATATATAATATTGCCCTAAGTTGATTTGATGTATACAATCTATTTCTTCTATTTTGATTCAGAGAGCAAGCCTAGACAAGATACCCTGTGATTTCCAACATAACAAAAATTGTGAATATCAGGAAGAATACGCTGCAAGCTGTAGCACACAGGTAAAATGAAAACATTATATGTCCTAGTTTATCTTTAACGGCAAAATACAAGGATTCTCTTGTTTGTCGAAGGCGAAGGGAACTTTAGGTTTGCACTCTAGTCTGAGTACACAGTTATAGTCCCTAGTGTACATTTGTCCATATTGTGAGTTAGAGCCGATGAAGTTTTATTTAATTTTGTTATGATTTGTCCAAAAAGTAAAACAACACACTGTAAAAATATTATTGAAAAAGCACAGGTGGGATTTTTAATTTATTGTTTAAGAATATGCACTACTAAATAACTGTGCACTCAGACCCTCTGCATGTCCATCTGTCAGTCCAGCAAATCAGTTTTCCACACTTTTTTCTTCATGCTTCAAGATATTGATTTGATATTTGTCGTATCATCCCGAGACACCAACGGGATGACACCAATATCAGACCAAGGGCCTTTAGGCCCGAGGGATGATATTGGTCGAGGGTGATACGGCATGTGATACGGATTTTGCCATGTTTTATACGCTTTATCATATATTTCAACAGGAGAGTTATATCATATGAACTGTTCACTGGGTTACCTTCAGTTCTACTTTTGTCTTGTTTTAAAAGCCTTAAAAGAACTGCTCAATTACTTATCCAAAGCACCTCGGTTACCTTACAATTTGCGTGCTGTTGTTTTAAAAATATTTTGTTTATTATTGCATTTTTTTGTGTGTTTTGAATTTTTTATAGTTGCAGTTAGTGTGCCAAAAAATATGAAAACTTGACGTTCGTGACGTCACATGTGTATACCAAACACTGACGTCATTCAATAAATTGCGTCACACCCGAATGACCGCACCTATTTTGAGGACATTTTTTTCTTAAGCTTACATAAATAAAATCTGACTATGTAAAAAAAAAAAAGTAGGGGTGTGATAAAGGGTATGCGATAAAGGGTAGGGGTGTGATAAAGGGTATGCGATAAAGGATGCGCATCAAAGTTGCGCGATATGGATTAAACAGCAGGCTATTTATCAAATATTCAAAACTACTGCATTTACTACTAAACATATGATAAATAGAGGATATCTATATTGTGTGATTTTATATTTGCTTTATCCAACGAGTTGAAATGGTGTATATATTCGCGAGGCTTGCCGAGCGAATATAACCATTTCAACGAGTTGGATAAAGCAAATATAAAATCACACAATTATAGATGTTCTATTTATCTCATACAATTTGATTTATATTATGAAGCTTTTGAGACAGTCCCTTGTGTGACCCAAATTGTTTTTTTTTCTTCAAAGATTAAAAACGATGATGCAACGTTGTGTTATGCGGCTATTGTGACCTTGCGCAATACAATTTATAGTACGTCATTCCTGAGATAAATCTAACTGTTTTAATGTAAAGTTTCACTGAAATAAACCTTAAAATAATTTTTTAGCTCTAGATAATTTTTTTTAGAGCTTATTCACTTGATTAAATGGAAATTCCGATTAGAAGACTTGAATAATCAAGTTTGTTGACATACACAAAGTTGCGAATGCTCGTTAGTTTGAATTGACTCGAACGAGGAACAGTTGTTGATGCATGATGTTTAATAAAACAAACACTAGGCTAGCCTTATGATTCAAAATTGAAAATAGTGGATAAGGATGCTTACTGGTGGTGGAATAAAAGTCTCATGAAACATTATCTCGGTAAGTTCTTGTATATAAACACAACCAGAGCGCTCTGTTTTCATCACGTCGTCAGGATGGAACTCCTTGATAGTTAACGTAATTTGTAGTTTTATAAACTTCACAAAGCAAATTTAAAGTTGGAAGTGGGCTAAATTTATCAAAAATCTTTACAAACAAGAAAAAAGGGTCTTGTGGTTACGGTTATGAATAACTTTGCAACTCACAATAGCCCCCCGGTTCCGACGCCTGTGCTACGCAGTTATGTGTTTTCCTTCATATTTGTAATTTAAATCTTTGACAAAATCAATTTTAAATTAATTTTTGTAGTAGATATAGTTATGTTGAAAGTACTAGCAAATCTTCGAAAATAGGTCACTAAAGCGTTGAAGCAAGGGGCTGTGTCAAAAGTAGTTCCGACCGGAAGTATTTGATATAGCATCACCCGTGTGATATAGCAAAGGTTTATCACACGGGTAATATACACCACATGTATGAGATAAATTGTTTTATCATGACAAGTTACAGGTCAGTTATGATTTTTGTTCTGATCTGATAGTTTTGTGCAGAATTATAATTGGTCTTTAAAAAATTCACTTGAATTTTCAGTTTTCAACATTTTTTTCATCACAACTGATTATATTGACTTGATATTTATTATATGTTGTAAACATGTTAAAAAAATTGCTTTTTTAATTTCAAAATATGCATTATACCATGCAAGGTTGGGCGGTACCTCCCCCTGTATTTACCAGTGCTATTTACCGGTATTTACAGCTCTGGACAATACTCCTCAAGTGGTCAATACTGACAAATACTGGTCGATTGAAATTTTCATGGTTGTTTTCGCTATAAGCATACATTTATTGATGTAAAAGTCAAATCTATTTTAAACTTTTATCTTTATCTTCCTTTTTAAACCCAAAAATATTTTAATTTTTTGCCGAAATTACTGGCTTTGGACTTTGATAAATTCTTTAAAATCACAGTTACAGGAACTTTTCTCTTAAACGATTTCAGATATTGGGCTGATTTTTTTTTTGTGAGTTAACCATGATGAGTTACAGATCAAGTATAAGTTTCATTCAGCTTGGCTAATTTTTGCCGATATTACAGACTTTGATAAATTGTTAAAAATCACAGTTATACAGACCTTTTTTCTAAACGCTCCCAGATATTGGGCTGATTTTATGTATGTGAGTAAATCATGATGAGTTACATTTTTGGTATGTGAGTAACTCATGATGAGTTACATTTTTGGTATGTGAGTAACTCATGGTTCAAGTTTAAGTTTCGTTCCGCTCGGCTAATTTTTGCTGTAATTTAGGACTTTGGACTTTCATAAATTTTTAAAAATCACAGTTATACGGACTTTTTTTTAAATGCTTTCAGATATTGGGATATTTGGTATGTGAGCTAACAATGAAGAGTTACAGATCAAGTTTAAGTTTCATTCCACTCCGCTAATTTTTGGTTCTCAAATACACACTAACTCAGTTCCTTTATCTATGCAGGACCTCAAGAGATGATTAAAATCTCAATTTTATCTTAATTATCATAATATTTCTTATCTTTTCAGGTGTCAAATGGTGATTCTCAGGGTAGTTTGTGATTACCGAATAGCCAGGACACTGGACAACCCAGACATCCCTCATTATGATAATTCAATGAAACGTAAAGCACTTGATAATTTTTTGCAATCCTGTGGTCTTAGTCCTGTGAAGAAACAACTAAAAATCAACTGGAATCTATCATCAGAACGCACCCAATACGACTATTCAATGAAGACCAAACAGATATTTGAACAGGTGGTTAATGTTCTTGCACCAGGACAAGGAAGTCATCTCCTTGTTTCAGTCATGAATTCAAATCCTTCAACTTCATCTGACAAAACGCTTGAAATTTTATCTACAGCCTATGGTTTATCATCTGATTGGGGAACACAGAGACAGATTTTGTCAGTATTTGCAAATAACTTTACTTTCAAAGAAATGAGTACTTGCATTCCAAATTTAACAAAATATAGATATACAGCTGCCAGAAAACATGCTTCAGAAAAAGGACAAGGACAGCCTGTACAAATTTTACCATATACCCGCGAAGGGTTGTCTGAACATCAAATTAAATGTTTTATTGATTTTGTTATGTCTCCAAGCGTATAATGACTGATCCACCATTTCTGGAAACAAAATTAAAACTATCAAATGGAGAACTGTATCAAGTACCTCAAATAATTTTGAATAGTGTCCGCTCTCGAGTTGTAGAACAGTACCAGACTTTTTGTAGGGAATCGGGAATAAGTGATGTGACAAGTGACAGATCATATATCAGAATATTACAGGCCATTGAACCTAATATCAGAAAAAGTATGAAAGGTCTAGATAAGTAACATCTTTTCACCTTATTCCTCATTGATTCTTATATATGAATAAACAATAAATTCATTGTCGAGATTGTTAGTTACGTTGCGTTACGCTGATTAATCACAATTTTAACCATTTATCAAGAATGTATATTGTGTAAAAAAAATCATTCTGTATTGTAAGGTACAGTACCGATCAGACCCAACCTAACAGAAAGTAAACCCCAACTAAACCCCAACTAAACCCCAACTAAACCCTGGGTTTACTTTCTGGGTTTACTTAAGTGGACCCAGAGTAAATCCCAAGTAAACCCAGAGTGGACAGAGAGAGTAAACCCCGATCAGAAGTATACCCTGAAAGCAGATGCTACATGTGTATTCGGAATATACAAGGGGCAAGAATCACAGGCAGTAGGATGTTAAGATAAAATACAGGTCTGCTTCACACTTCAGTGCGTTGAGTTGACTATAGACTATAGTTGAGTAAACCCAAAGTAAACCCCGAGTAAACCCAAAGTAAACCCCGAGTGGACCCAAATTTTCAAAAAGTAAACCCAAAGTAAATTCAGAAAGTAAAACCGGGGTTAAGTTGGGGTTTACTCTGGTGTTAGGTTGGGTCTGATCGGTACTGTATCTCGAGGATAACAATTTATTGGCAAAGTTTGAAGAGAGAGTTGAAGAAGAAATCTTTTACTACATTGACCATAGCTTCAAACAAAAAAGGAGAGACATAGTCGATGCCAATGAGAAAAAAATATTAAGAAATATAGATGCTACGTACTCAAGCAACGCCAGCATATTTAATTTCAATGAAGATGGCGACGAATACCGCGCTCTGAAGCGAATACATTTCAGGGAAACCGCTGATGTGTCAGTTCTTATTAATCGTTTGAAAACCGAGCTTGTTAAGGAAGATTTAACTGATCTCTTGGAAAATCTTGAACAAGAGGGTGAAACCTTTGTCCTAATGAGATCAAAAGTCCCATCTCTTTGACTACGAAAAGCATCCAGATAAGCTTATTGCAGACACCGCAAAGATTGTCAATAGGAAATTAAGTGACATCGCCTTAAAGGATGTTCGTACCAAATATGATGTGAATCCAAGCTTGTTTTCTTGAGTTTAATTGAGTAGGAAGCCCTTCGATCGATGAGACCAAGTGGATTCGCAAAAGAAGTTTGACGAGTTTAAAGAAACTCAAAGAAGCTTTAAGATGGCAGAAGGTTACTACAAGAAAATGAAGTTTTATATTGGAAGAAGAACAAGAGTACCCGAAAGCCTTAAACGAAAGGCACGGATGTTAAAAAATGAATTAGATCGAACATTGGGACGTGATGTTGTTCCGTCTGGAAATGCCTTAACAAATGCCTGTCTTTTTTAAAAACATTTTATATTTTCTTTTCTTTAACAATTTTTTACACCTTTTCCCTTTGTCAAAACTGTTATGTTTTATATGCTTTAGATTGTAGATACTAGACTTAGTATACCCATGTAGCGTTTTTCATTGGTTTTTTTTATTCGTGAAACTCAAAATTCACTGATTTTTATTTGTGATGGATGTGATACATGTAATTTTATTACAATTGATTAAAGCTATCAATCTTTCAAAATTCTGGTTGTCTTTTCCAAGACCCTGACAAAGGGTGACTGCAGCGCAGTTTCTTTTCAGGAAAGTTCTTCTTGACTGGTCGTTTCGCTAAAGTTTCTTAAAGGCATGCATATTACTCGCATATATCGTATATACACCCAAGAAATAAAGGGCTAGATTTGCATCTATTGTCTCATTTCCTATCAAATTGGGAAAATATTTCATGCCGGTTTTGTTTTTGACATTTTACTGAAAATTTCTTTTTTCTCTTGATACCCAAAAACATCAGACTGATACTAATTCCAGAAAAAGGTACAAGTTTTGGTAAGAGAAGCGGCACTTTAAGTGACCATATTAGTTGTATAATGTTTTTAAATTCAACTGTTTTAAAGTTTCAGGGCGATTTCATTTGGGTAAAACACCCAAAACCAGCTTCAGCTTCTTTGATCTTTGTTTATCTTAATAATTTGCATGTTTGCACTGAATTTATGGTTTGTTACCGTGTTCACTGTTTTGTATTTTGATCAGTGGTACAACTTTTGAAATTATTTTATACTAAAAAAAAGGTAGATTATGCCCTTTCATTATTTATTTGTTGGTATAAACGCACTTGGAAAAATTATGCTAAGAACTTTGTCAAATCTAGTCGTTCTGTTATGTTTTACACTCAAGATTCTCCTTTATTGCTTGAATTTGAAAGGGAACTACGTAATATTTTTTTAAATCATGTTCATAGCCATTAAGCGAATTTAGATTCAGCCAAAACTTCCAGTCAGCGTACATGTATATAGTTTAAAGCTGAACATTACTCGTAAATAGGCACTGTCCGCCATTTTTCTCTTTTATCACCTCTATATTTGAATGGTTTAAAAAAATTCGCTGTAGACGTCTCACCAGTGTGGACGTACATCTTCTCAGTGTTAATCGGTCGCAATGAAATCATAGTCTGTGCTTCGATATTTATAGTGCACATTGGACGATATTTAGTGAAAGAAGTGCAACTCAAATCGATGAAAGGGAAAATATATAAGATATCTTCACAGGCACATTATCATTTTTCACGCGGAAAAATTTACAGGAACATATTACTTACAGTGATTTATAATGAGACATGATTACATCTTTCTTCATTCAGAAATCACTCTGAATACCTCACACAGTTTTTCAACGTTATCATCCGGGTGTTTTCATCTCTTTTGTAATGCAAAATCCCAGTTGACTATTTTATTTTTAGTCGTGTATTCAAACCTGAGAAGCTAGAGAAGACGTTTCAGAAGGGAAAACTTGGGAATTTGTCATATTATTAAATGAACTTTGTTTGAACCCAGAGGTATAAATAAATATAAAATGATTTAAAAAAACATTTTAAAGTTAAGTTAAAACCATTTCCGTGCCATTAGACACATGAAGTTGGTGCTTTTCCCCGGTTTCCGTGTTGCTAAGCGGATGAGAGTCATTGACTGCAGTCCGTCGTATGGGACACCAGTCCATCGCAGGTTTACTCTCAGCGTAAGCCGGTACTCAATTTTAGCTGGGTGGACTGACACAAAACTCTGACCACTGAGCCATGTGCTCCACAATATCTTGCGATAGACTATACAAACTTTTATGCACTTTTCAAACCAGGAGAATACTTGCTTCAAATCAACAAGTCTTTGCATTATATATGCACATATCATAAGAAATAAATGCAAAGACCACGAAAGGAATACAATGCAGAGCAATCGGCTGTAACGATATCAAATGGTTAATATATTTGTGTGACGGTGTCTTTATCCAAGCAGTGCTGAGCTTAAAACCCAAAATAAAAAAAAAAAATTTAAATATGACCTTGAAAATTCGAAAAATTGGTCAACTAAAAAATTCTGGTAGGATTAAGTTACGTTTTATGTCTTCAATTAGTGGTACAAGATTGAAGTCCTTAATTTTAAGGATTTTCATGTTATGGCAAGGATTTTTTTTTCGAAAGTTGTGTGACCTTCAGTTGAGATTCAGAACAAGTCAAGATCAAAAATGCATTTTATTGATATATAAGGGTCCAAGTTTCAAATTGTTCAGCCATAGGATTTCGAAGTTCTGGATTTCACCATTAACAGACAGGTTAACAAATCTTAATATATAAGCTTCAAATTTGGAAAATTCGGAAACATGAATCAGAGGGTACGGAGACAGAGAAGCACCAAAGCCGTCATAATTTCTTTGATTTTAGTTTATATGAATTAACCTACCTAGGTGAAAACCCGATTTTTCATTGGTTCATTCAAACTTCAGAATCAGCGCCATTCAAAAATTTTCTCCGTTTTTTGAAACTATTGATTTACGTTACTGTAAACAATGAAACATTTTCACATTTAAGAGCATGAACAAACGTTAATCAATGTTTAGCGACTGCTAATGAATAATAAAGTTGGTTTTGTGCTAAACATAGAACACGTTTTCAAAAAATAATAAACTGAGGAAATTCCTGTTCTATATTTAGATTTTTGTAACAAGGAGATCGTTATTTAATTGCGCATTTACACTGATTTCGTAATTAAGAAGGTTTGGTCGATAAAAAAGGTACGTACGGTCATATAATTCATCATACACGCTTTAAGAAATTGCTACTTCTATTTGTACAAGTCTATTAGATGTGCAAGACAAATTTTACTTCATCTGATATTATAATATTATTAGTAATTTACAATTTGTATCGGACTTGCACACGCATTTTAAAATTTTTTCATGTATGATTAAATAATTATTAGCACGTATGTTTGTACCAATTATAAATGGATGCAGCTTTCTTTCTGTAATCTGAATATTATTGAATATCAAAGAAGGTATTACCGATTTGGTTTTATGTCACTGTGAATCAATTTCATCAGCACTGAATTAACATTTGTTTATGATGACTGCCCTCTACTTTTCCTAAAGTTAGAAGTCTAAATAATAAGCAGTTAATTAAACAAATATTTTGTTTTAATTTTTAGGGTTTTTTTCCGACAAAAGTTGCATTACTACCTTCCTTGGGCCTCCATTTTGTTGCATTACTAATTGTTCTTTCAATAACAACAACAAAAGAGAAAGAATCCATTCAAAGTTAATATATATTTCCCGGATAGAATTTCGAAATAGTTCATGTGCATGCAATAGAGGTTTTTGTTGTTGTGTAACTATGCACATTCTTGTTACCTGATATGGAAATAATAAATGTTAGAGGAAGGGTGAAAATAATAACTCGATTGACTTACAGACGTGTAAAGCAAGGCATACTGTTTAATGCACATACTGTTTAATGCACAGAATGATGCATTTCCTTGTTTTGTCCATAAAGTATTAAATGCGATAGTGTACTAGTATGCAAAACATAACATGTTGATAGACTCAAAGTATAATGTAATTATACCCCCGCTCCGAAGGAGAGGGGGTATACTGTTTTACCCTTGTGTGTCGGTCTGTCTGTCTGTCCGTCTGTCTGTCTGTCTGTCCGTCCGTAACAAAAATTTCTTTCGCATTTATCTAAGCAACTACTTATCGCAGATGCTTGAAATTTTTACCGAGTGTTTGTTATGGCATGCCATATCGTGGGATATATTTTTGTACCAATTGGACGTCAACTTCCTGTTAATTGACGACTTTGCTTATTTTTTAATCATAAATTTCAAACAAATTTTCGTCAAAGATTTCTCAGCAACTATTTATCGCAGATGCTTGAAATTTAAACACACTATTTGTTTTGGCATGCCATATTGTGGAATATATTTTTGTATGAATCGGACGTCAACTTCCTGTTAAATAATGACTTTGTTTATTTTTAGCCAAAATTTTCAAACAAATTTTCGTCAAAGATTTCTCAGCAGCTATTTATCGCAGATGCTTGAAATTTTTACACAGTGTTTGTTAAGGCATGCCATATCGTGGGATATATTTCTGTACCAATCGGATGCCAGCTTTCTGTTAAATGTCGACTTTGCATATTTTGCACATTCACATCAGAGCGGGGGTATCACTAGTGAGCATTGGCTCACAGATATCTTGTTAATATTTTCAACAAGACGTGGGTAACCACATTTACATATTTGCATCTTAGCCAACGTGGCGACTTATTGCTTGGATTGATGATAAAACATAGATTATAGCAATGTATATTTTATCAAGGAGATCAGAATAGATTAGAAAAAACCTGATTAATCTGTAATATCTTTGCCAACATATACATGTAAAACATTTTAATCTCCTCAAGTAAACCATTTAAAAAGTATTGCAATGATAGGGCAATTGAATTTACTAAATACACGTCAAAATTCGATTGCATTTTAGATCAACCCTCTAAACTCGTTAACTTACATGTACAATCATAGTAACGATAGTATTATCGAAGTTCTGTGATAAAACCCGCCAGGTTGTTGAAAGAACACTGTACCTATGTACCCAAATCAGAATGAAAGGATGCTAAACCCTTGATTTCATTTAATATCACCTCAACACTAAATGATAGCACACTATTTTCTACAATTTGCATCGCAACAAAAATAACAAAAAAACTGTTTCAAAACGTCTTAAGTTTGTATATTGTTACTAAAGTTCCAGTTTGATCCACCTGAATGGATGTTAGCTTGCATATAGTAAAAATATAGTAACTTTTCCTTCACGTCATATCTTAAAGAATGTTGCTCAATCTATCTTAGAAAGAATATGGCAAGACAGTTACCAGAGGTAATAGAAGATGTTGGCCGATGTAAACAGGTGGTTGATGTGTTGGAACGTGAGCGGGTTTTGGCCGTAGACTGTGAGGGGGTCTCACTTGGAGTAAATGGTCCCTTGACTTTGGTACAGGTCGGCAATTATTCAGGAGAGGTTTATTTGTTCGACATACTTCGAAACAAAGACCTGCTAAGTCGGGGGAGACTTGGAACTCTTTTGGAGTCACCAAATATCATCAAAGTAAGAACTCTTTTAGCTTTTTTCTCTCAAAATTTAATCAGTAATATTAACATGCACTTACTGATTACCTTTGGTCTACTTCATTCGTATTCAAATGGGCTGACCACTTTATAAAATGTCAAAGCTTTAACAAACAAGACACTGGTGGGTCAATGCTCACTAGTGATATCCTCGTTTTAATGTGCAAATAGATACCTCCATTGACAGGCAGACACTCAGACAGACAGAAGGGTAAGACATTATACCCCAATAGCCTTAGAGCGGGGGTATCTATAAAGAAACTTAATTAGCATTAGCGAGTTTGGCATAAGTATAAAAAAAATCGTTCAATGACTTAAGAAATCTAACACAAACGTATTAAAATTGTGTTGCATGACAGTACACACGTGGATAATATTTTTAGCAAGTTTGTCTCTTCGCTTGAATTTTTTCTGTGTGGAAACATTTTATAACTGTTATTTTTTTGTATTTATTTTTGTATTTAGGTAATACAATCGTGTTCCAACGACAGTGCTGCACTGTACCATCAATTCAAAGTAACTCTTAAGAATGTCTTTGACACACAGGTATTTTTTTTTCAAACTTATACAACTGTTGATTAGCCATCCTGTAGAAATAAAATTGAAAGCTTTTGACTTTCGGCGAAAATTAAACCATCTTAATGGGGTTTTTTTTTGGCATACCTTGCTTTCAAATATAGTGTGTATGGTATTTGACAATGATAAATAGTCAACAAAACTATTTACAAGTAGCATTCTGTAGCCTCTCACTAATCGTTTTGTTGTATTCAAACCATGATATTAGTTTCAAAAATCGTTAATCCAACATGTTGTACACGAACTAACTTTACATAGCCTGCTTCTGTATGGTAAACACTATGTTTTAATTGTTTAGTGAAATCTGGATAATGCAAATTCATTGTCTTTCAAAACAAGAGCTTTCGTTCAAAGCACACGGTATATAAGGGGATAAACTTGCAGCTTTTCTCACAGCAAATATACATTTAGAATTAGAATTACATATTGAGCCACAAAAGCCATGAAATTTCCTTAATATCTGTAGGTCGCTTAGAATTGAACATTCCAAATTTTGCATTTTCAATTAAGTTTTATATTATTGAAATGACAAAGAAAATAATGGTTCCTCTCCCCTCCATCCGTCATATCAGTTACATAACATTTGTGGATATCGTCATATTATGTTCTATTAAGATATACAGATCATATTCGGGGTTGCCACAAATGATGACGTACATGTATGAACACAAATTAGGAATGGTTCTTTTACCAATAAAATTTCTAAATTCAAGTTTTCATGCATCATTTATACATGGCGTTTGCATTGAGCTGAATTTATCTTAATAAGTCCATCTATATAGATTAATCAACGTCCAGTATCTCTTTTTGTTTGTGAACCTGCATAACATTATGAAATTAGGTGTTTTCAACAAATTCATGCTGTATGACTTTTGAATATTTTTTCCTCAAGAATGTTATACTTTTTAATTGGTTACCAAGCATTTGTAAAGACATACTTAAAGAAAACAATCATCATACAGATTCCTGATTGAATGCAGTTATTAAACTATATCACAGTTGTCATGTAAATGTATTTCTTACTTTTCAATCGTTTTTCAGGTGGCCAATTTAGTCATACAAGAGCACCAAGGACGTAGATTAGCGCCTCTTCTTAAACTTGCTGCGATTTGTGAACAGTATGGAGGAAAAAAATTTTCAACAGAACTCAAAGATGACGTACAGGTATAATGGATATTTTTTTTAGATGTTAGTTTGAAAGAAAAAAATTATTAATAGATTACAAAATTATTTTCAAACTGCATTCAATCATGTATAAGGCTGAGTGGATGACAGTGACAGGTGATTTGTGGGCCAAACGACCAATGACAGACGAAATGATTCTGTATGCGGCAGGTGACGTCAAGGCCATTATTCCGGAAGTTTATGAAAACCAGAAAAGGTATCGATTGAAAACTTGTTAAGAAAGTAAATAATCATCTATGAAAAGGGCATATTTCTACTTACATGTAATCCTTGCATACATTTTACACGCCATATTTTAGAACGTTTAAAATCGTCAATTGAAATAAGTATTATGTTATTAATCTTAATCACACCTCATGATACTGTTCTCGTTATATTATGATTTCAATGTACATGTAATACAAACTACCGACACGATATAATGTACACATTTACGTTAGGCTTTTGATTTATCATTATTATGACATATAACAATATTTAGAGTCAATTTTATTATTTAGATTAGTTTAAATCTATGTAAATCATTTGTTCATATTTTTACTTTTGAGAAAAAAATTTAAGTACAGAATCATTTCAATAGGAGTAATGTTTGTCGAATCTTAATCAAATGTTTCTCTTCCTGAGGTATCTTGAGGACAACAATTTATTGAGAAAATTTGAAGAGAGGGTTCAAGAAGAAATCTTTTACTTCATCGATCCAAGCTTAAAACAAAAAAGGAAAGACAGAGTTGATTCCATTGCCAGAGAAATCATTAGGGACATAAAAGTTAAATGCTCTAGCAACACTAGACTCACTGATTTCAAAGAAGATGGCGATGAATCCCGGGCTCTTCAAAGAATCCATTTCAAAGATGCTGCTCACGAATCGGAGCTTGTTGGCCGCTTAAAAACTGAGCTTATAAGAAAGGAATTATCTGAACTTTCTGAACAGCTTGACCAAAATAATGAGAGCTCTTTCCTTAACTGGAGATCAAAGGCTCGTCTCTTCGACTACGAAAGGCATGATGATAGTCAAATCAGAGACACTGCAAAGAGGGTTATTAAAAGGATGAACGATATTGCATTGAAGACCATTTGTACCAAGTATAATATGGAGACCAAGCTAAACTTTTTGCGTCCGATTGAGAAGGAAACTCTACGGTCTCTTCGACCAGATGGAACCGACGATCCTAACATTCCCCGGGTGGCTCTCCGTCTTTACTGGCTGCTGATGGATGAAGATCTGCAGAATAAAATCGACGAATTCAACAGAAATCCTCGAGGTTTTAAAATGGCGGAGGGGTACTACAGGAAGATGAAGTTTTATATTGCAAGAAGAACAAGAGTACCCGACAACCTAAAACAAAAGGCTCAAAGGTTCAAAAATGACTTAGACCGAACATTTGGACATGACGTCGTTCCATCTGGGAATGCTGGTTTCTAAATGAAATGCATTGGGTTTTTTTTTTTATTAAAGATGGACAACTTTAAAAATTTTCTGTAGTCATACATTTAACAATATTCACTTAATAAGATGTTCAGATTTGTAAATATTCATGTAGTGTTTTTTATCTTCACAGAAAAAAAAATCATAAGATTCCCATGAATGCTTTATATACATTACTACATGTTCATTGTCATTGAAAGTAATTAGAATTTGATTAATGCAGAGAAAAAAACTAACACTATCTTTTGTATCAAAAAACTTTGGAAACATCATACATAGCCTATCCATTCAAGGGAAAGGGAATCACTCCGAGTATTATCATGCGATAATTTTGGTCGGAATTAGTTTGATAAAATCCAATAAAGCCCATAGACACATAGATTTGATTACGCCGACCACAACTGTCATCTCATATATTCAAAGAATGAATTCTTCTTACTTATATTTGTTTTCAAAAACTGTACGACTATAGTATTGTTGTTGATATTGACGTTATTCTCCTTTTGTAAAATTAATCAAAACCCGCCTGCGCCCAATTGCAAACTACGATACTGTGCCATTAATGAAACTTATTGGACTATATCTACAAATTTAATTCGTTGTTTTACATGTATCGCATACAAAGAAAATTGAAAATGTAAATATTTGGGATTTATGAAACATATCATATCCTATCGATTGTCTCTGTATAAATGTACTTCTGTGACATACGGAAAAAGTTAGAGGAAATATCGGTAATGCTGTTAAAACCAGAGTTTTTAATCTTTATTTATGATGGACCAGAAACCAATAGTTTTATTGTTGTAAAAAAAAAAGATTTCCTTTAATGTCTGCTAATAGTGCTAAATATGAGCATTGGTCGTGCAGTTGTTAGACTTATTTTCAATCGTATTCAATAAAAACATTTTAATATTTTTATTTTTATTTTCTGACTTCCTGTTCGTAATTTTCTTACTTGTCTCATCTTTAAGAAACAAACAAACACACCAAAAGACAAAAAACCAACTCGCTAATCCCGGAAAAATTAGAGCACAGGTGAAGGTCGAACCAAGTTAAATAGTAACACAAGTGGTAAAATGTTTTTCACACAATGTACAATCGTATTTCATGTTTGAATGGAGTACATGGGTAAAAAAAAACTAGCGCACACAGGCTAACTTAAAGCTAAATGAATTATTATTTGCATATATTGATTAGGCCAACTTAGTCATACATGTAATATCCCTTGTTACACATCATGGAGGTTTTATCCCTTAGACATAATGTCGACAATATTAGATTTCCTTATGTTGAAAAATAAAGGTTACAGGTACCAATAGTATGTGTTTAATGGTATACATTTGGTCCCAGGATAACCTCGTTCTTAAGTTTCTAAAAACCCAAGTAGAACTCGTTGCCATAAAAGTATCTATATATAAACTAGTCCGAGTAATGTTTTTTGGGTTTATTTATTATTTGCTTCTTTGTTTTGGAGAGGGGTGGGTGGGTCCAGAACATATAGCATGTTATGCTACATTAAGTATTTTGTCGTATTATTCACTGCGTCATTGGGAGACCTCCAGAAAGCATGTGAAGGCATGTGTGCCATCCATATTACCAATGTGAGAAGGTTTATGCTGGTGATTGTACAATCTTGTTGTGCTTTACAATAACTGTACTAAATACAATGTATGCTTGAAAGTGTAAATAATGACCATTATGTTGTAATAATTATCCATGCAGTCAACCCGAAGTCAGTCTTAATGTTTTTAAGTTTATGCTGGTGTTTTATGCATGATGTATGTTAATTTTGTTTTTTAATTATTTTTTTTTATATAATCAAAAACATCAATAAACTCGGAAGTAAAAACCAGCTTCCTTTACTGTTCTCACGTAAGACTTGTTCGCGCTTGGCGGTTGATATATTGCTGCTTTCCTATATGTAATGCCACAAATAATCATTACTTGATGGTTGTTCGGTTGGTTTATTTTTTATTTCTTTTAAAATACCGTAAATCTGGAAATTTTTACGTCGATTTATTTTTGCGAATTCGAGTCATAAAGCTATAGATTAATTTTTACGGTTTAAATTTTTGCGAATTGTCATCGGCGCGAAAAATAAAAAGCACTCAAATATCAAATGTCAACATACTGACATGCACAGTGTTAGCTAACCTTCGGACATCGTATATTACCGCCGCCTCTAATTTTCTCACGTATCGTATATATGTTTACCAACTTCATATAGTATCATGTGAGAGTTGATGTCTGCAATTTATATCTTGTTCAAATTACCGATATATACAATAACAGCAGCAAATGCAACAAAACTACCTAAAGGGGTATCTTGATACGGATTTATAGCGAGATAATTATCCCAATTAGCAGTTCACACCTTCACATGCGACGGTTTGTGTACACCACACAAGTATCAGAGGGTCACGTGTCAAACACAAGTGATGATGTTTTCCTGTGTCAAGCGAGCGAGAATGAGAAGAAAATGGCGGCATTCAGCGAGAAATTCAAAATACTGTACAAATTTTCGTATTTCCTGAATTTTGGTGTCCCGCCAGTGAATGGGGTAAAAATAATAACGCTACATTCTGCGTTACGCCGGTACATATATCTATGAATAAATCACGCATGCATGCAGTGTCATCAGTATACATGTACACTTAAGATAGACATGAGGCTACCAGATACGATTTTGAGTGAAGTCCTTCTCCACACGCTGATTATAGCTTGGGGGTATAATTACCTGGTTATATAAACAGTTTTTTTTTTTAAATGACCACTACTTACGGACACCTGTTCATATAGTAAGGAGAAGAGACCAGCCTTCGGCAAAATTTTTATTACTTTTTTTTGTTGTTGATTAATTTTTAAGAAAAAAAATTTTGCGAATGCAGAGCACGCGCAAATTAGCTAAAAATTTATCTACGGTAAAAATTTCCAGATTTACGGTAATATACGAATAACTTGTACACAAGCAATATTATAAATGAAGATGTTTATATTTCATCGAGCGTTTCAATTTTATTTCATCTAGAGGCTAGTTTTTAACTGCTTTTCGACCAAAGAACAATTGAATTGTCTTGGATTTCATGTGGCACTAACTATATATGATAAAGTAAACAAATATGTTCTGTGTAAATAGTTTGTTAACTTTCGAGTGTTTAAAAACTATCATTTTTAATGAGACGGACAGGCTGTATATAAAGAAGAACCTTCCGGGTTTTGTGACGTGTACTTAATTAAAAGTACTTAAAGGCCGACCAAAAGGAAGAATTAAAAACTAAGTAGATTCAGTTTTAATGATGCATAGATTCAGTAGGTCGACCTTTTCTTGCGGTTTGATTTTGTGGACTTGTGTACTCGGACACGTTATCGCCCAGTCCCACAAGGCGGTTGTATTCATGCATGGAATCTTTGGGAGCACTAAGGAATCGACCATGTTAGAATCCTTCATTAAACAGGTTAGCTTGGCATATTCAAGTAGAGGCGAACTGATGCAGTTTAATTTGTTTAGTTTAATAGTTAATTGAAAGCCATGGAATAATCACAGCACAAATTTATAGAGATACTAGACTTTGTATGAATTACGAAATTGTGTGTAATATAGGCACTTCGAATCTCAGCTGCTTTTTTCGTTAAAAGCAAAATTTATTTCATTTCATAGAAGAAAGTTGTTCACGTAATTTGGAATGTGATACATCGTTTAATTATCATACTACGGGAACATCTTTATTTGTTGCAGAATCAAGTGTGATTTATAGTCAATGTTCTTGCGAGCTTCTATGGATTAATTGTCTCAAAGTGACACTACGATCACATACAGGTTATAAAAATACAGATATTGACTATCCTTCTAAGAAAATATAGGAGTCACAGAAAACACTTTGATTTGTTTAATTAATGCAGCAAAAAAAAAAACCCCAGTTAATCTTTCTTTTTTCTTTATTTTATAAGGTAACCGTTACAGTAATTGCAGTTTAAATCTGTACATGTAACAGCTATATTAAAATTAGTACTACATTATATCTGTGCCATAATTACATATTACATGTAAATAAAACCCATCTAACATTCAACTACCATCTCAACCCCTGAGTAATCTTTTTCAGTGGATTGTTTAACTTCCTTAAGTTGATGTATAGTCAACAAATGTCGAGAAGTCCTTATACAGTGGTTCCTTTTTATCTGTTATCTAAACATTCTTAATATAAAATGCATCTGCGTAAGATACACGTATTGCTTTGATGCTAACAGAGTTTCTGATTTGTATTAAAACCTATTCAAAGTGGTCAACTTTCGTACAACTTTCGAGTTCCTCTTATACGTCTCAAACGTCGGTCTGATACACACTACAAATGCTAGAAATATGATCTATTCTCTAAGTACATGTTGTTGTTTTTTTTGTGTGAAACAGGACATTGCTATATAAATACAGCCTAACTGTGAGTGTTATAATCCTTGTAGGTATTGATGATCATGTACTTTCAGGAACAAAATATACATTACGGGTATATACAAATAATAATCAAAAATAATTAACAATTAATTAAGTAATATGACATCCTTTGAGATGAAATAAGAAAATCGAGTATCTTAATGCTGAATGATTTTCTATTATAAACCAGTGTGCATGTATCCTTACACATTTTACAGATTGTCATTTTTATTATTACTACATATGATTAATGTAATAAGGGAATGCGATTATCTTTATTATCAATTCGGCTGATTTTATCTCCTGTCAATAGTGTTTTTATCTGACACTCAAGTATGTATAAGTTTGTTGGAGATATATGTCGGATAAAAAAAGCCATTCATTTTACAGTCCAATATCTTTTGTACTTCCTTAATTGATTATTATAATAAACGAAGCAATGTATTTGCCTAAAGTTTAGAGACCTTCCTGATTAGGAAAATGTGTTGAAGTGTCCACGATATTATTTACAACTTGAATTAATTGTACAAATATTATATGAAATAAACGCCACAGTGATTTTACAATTTCTTAATATTGAGGCGATTTTATATTACCTTTTTTACTATTCTATATCAAATTAGTGTAGTAAACGGAAAAATTGTAACTTTATGAATGGTGTTAGGTTCTAGCTTCCAAATGAAATAACATGTCTTCCTGAATTTTCAAATACAACGGCGAGAAAATTTTATTATGCAACGATACACGTACATTTTATTAAGTAGATATAATGTACATGTATACATTGTATGTAGATAAGTAAGTTTCTGAGTAAATGATTTTTAATATAATATAATGCGTTAATTTCAAGATTAAAAATAAAACTGTTACCCTGAAAGCTTTTTTTTGGGGGGGGGGGGGTAGGCATTGCTTGCCAGGAAATATTTTTTGTAATTTCCACTCCCTCTGAAACCGGTATCTGTTATATATAATTTATCAAAACTCCAAAAACTTATATTATTATAATATAACATGCACAAAACAATGAGGGCCTTGACCGTCGCATCCCAACTACCGAATAATTGATCATGGCCAACAATTCTATAGATCAATTATTTATAACAAAACACAGTTTTCACAATAGCGAATAATAATTTAATAATGGAATGTTAGAGTTACTTCAATTAACGGATCTGAGAGTCATGTAAGAGGGTGTCCAGATCAAAGTCACTCAACGCCACTGACAGGGGAGAAGGTGTCATGTTCAAGGGGAACATTTCACACGGCGATAATTATCATTAACTTGTACTCTTTTTAATTATTGTACTTTTTTTAAATTGGCGAGGTCATGAATGTCCGTATGTCTATGAGTGTGAATGAAATGTTTGCGTAATTGCATAATCATGTTGTAATAACACGTTGTTTTAATATATTTTGTAAAGTTAAAATATATGAATATTTAATTATCCCTTATGTACTCCATTTTGTTATCAATAATAACATTCTATAATCCAAAACAATATTCTCTAGAAATATTTTGTACAGGTATATATCCTCTCTCATAGAGAAAACTATTAAGGCTATTTTTGCCTGCTGTTCAATCTATTTAAATACTTGTAATTATGTATATTTTTTAATATTTCTCATAGTCAAGAAGTGCATTTTTTTTTACATGTATGGGTAATTAAATCCACTTCTTGACATTGTATTTGAGAGGGTGGTTTATGTAGCCTATACATGTTACCCAATCAATTTGAGTATTATAAATAAAGTAAATTATAATTAAATTAGAAATACTGCTTTATGTATAATTATATTAAAATAAATTTCAACTAGCAGAAAAAAACATTAATTTTGTGTTTACCCTCAATTAAGATAGGCGCATTTAGGTTGAAATGATCCGTTGATAAGCCAAATTACTATGCAAAATCGTAATTCGATTTATGTAATGCCAAATGGCATAATACTTATTCATTTATTCAAAAGACATCTTTTGGCAAAACAGCCCATCAGTTTACAATAATCCACACATTATACATGTAATATAATGTTTAACATATGACTTTTAGGAGTCTAACATGGGAGGGGGGGGGGGGGTGTGAAAAAAAGACCACATGGGGATCAATAAAAGTTGGGATAATTTTATTAACCCACACTTGCTCAAAACACGCATGTCAATTAACAGTTCTATTGTTAATAGAATAAAGGTCGTGTAATTGTGAACAAATGGAATCATGAAAAGATATCCGCGACATTTTATAATAAATCCGGTAATCATCAAAATGATATAATCCACACTGGCGCGCACGTGAAGTGCATTTATACGTTATCCGCGTACATATTTGCATTTAGTATTATCTACATAAGGAACTACGAGCGATACAATCAGTCTGATCGTTGATTTGTTTCACACCTTCATAGAAGATATTTATGTTTATTTACCAACCATCGCATTGCTAATCTGAGCACAGTGACCCGATCAAAGTTTCCCCCAAAAGATTACGGCTCAGAGTTAGATGTACATGTGACACACTGGGGTACAGTCGCATCATGCTCTTGATTTCTCTTCTGCAATTCTCTATCCTGTCTGTGTTGCTGGCAGCAGCAAACCTCAAGTTTTCAAATGGCCCAAAAGCGATAGTTTTCATACATGGAATTCTGGGAAATTATCAAGAAGGTTCAAATATTCAGCAATGGGTATCGGAGGTAAGTCTCTTTATGTGCTCACGTGATGACTTGAACAGCAATTTTCCGGATTTACGTTTCTACCATGTGACGTAGGAAAATGACTTAATTGTGTTCCACCATCACACGCTAGCTACATTTATTTCCCTAATTCACCACAGGCTATATCATTCATAATAATTATGTAACCAAGCGAAATTGGTTATGCCAATTTGCAACATATAATAACATGACATGTTATTTAGAGTAATAGAATGTTGACATATCAGTTATTATGTATTTACATGTGATTTATGGTAAACTACTGCCGACATGTGATATCATCCAACATACGCGATCCCTTCTTATTTATATAAATATTCAAGTTTACTGGTATTTCGTATGTAACGCGCAATTCAATTATTCATCACTATACATGTACATGTAGTATCTTGACATGCGTTTGAAGAAAATATTTGATTTTTATGAGACAGAAAAAATTCTCAACTACATGTACAATCTGTGTTTATCTTCACAATACTGATAAGCCTAAAATCGGCTCACAAAGATGCATGTAAGTTTAATTATAAAATACATGTACCTGTTAAGATGAGAAGAAGGGAGAGAAAATGAATTTTATGCGAAGGAGAAGTGAGAAAATGAATTACATGTGGATATAAATAGAATGCAGCAGCGTTATTGTCCGGTACAGTGTTATTTGTCTTACAATCTACATGTTGTGTTTTTATTTCTTTTAACCCAATGAAAAACTTTCTATTATATGTTTTTATGTAGGGTATGCGACGGTATAAAGAAAAATATCCCCATCTGAAGGAGAAAGGGAAAGAGTGGTTATAATCAACACAAATGTAATTGAATTCCATATTTTAAAAAAATATCCCCGTGATCAAAACCAAATCTTATGAGCGGATTAATCTTCAAGGTCCACGTCCGTAATGTAAACTTGTCATCTGTTTTGAACACTCATTTATCCTTCGATGTTTATCGAGACGTGTTCAACAAACCATCCGGAAGTTTTAGAATGCTCTAACAAAAGAAATGTACATGTACATGCATGAAATAAATTTTGATAGTCACCAATATTTTCCTGGTGTTTGTCGTTTGGGATTTCGAGGGGGGGGGGATACATGTATGATATGTCTCTTAAAAGTATCTGTAATATTAGTACAACGTATTACAAAAATGTATTCAATTCAATTCAAAATTTAAATGAATATCATCACACTTTTAATTTCTAACAGGAATTAATTGGCAATGCTTATATTAAACTTGTTTTATTTATACATGTACACAGAGACATTAATGTATCTATAATTCATATAGGTATGAAAAATATAGAAAAAAACATAAACTTTATACGTACATCTTTAGTACCTTGTGGTTTTTGTTTGTAAGGTGGAAAGGTGTTCGTTGAGTTATTTCCTTTAATTCCGACACGAAATACAATTATATAACATGTACAAGGAAATAGAGAAGACATTTTGGGTGCATCGTTTGTAATCTGATTACATTGCCCCTCTGTCATTTAGGTCCACCCAGACACGCCTTTTTACTCCATAGCCCTGTATCAGCGATTCAGCAGTCTCGTCCCCATGTGGAAACAAGTAGAAGCCATCAAAAAGGAGGTGGAAGGCATCATGAGTAACCATACCAATGGCATCCATCTTATCTGTTTCTCTCAGGGTATGATTAACTATAGTAATCTGTTAAATATTGTTGTAATATGACTCTCAACAGAAAAACTTCATTTTCGTTGCGTCATAAATTACCCAGTTGATGATTGATGACGCAAATGTAGAGAAGAGAAACTTTTTTTTCAATAAATCAATTTCATTAAACAAATTATAATCAAATATAATCGCTCGCTCTTTTTCATGTTCATTTATATTGAATTCTATCTCTTTTCTTCGATAAATATGCTTACTATTTAATATATGTGCATGGTCTATGCTTACTTACTACAATATTTTCAGGAGGCCTCATCTGTCGGGGCATTTTGTCGACAACACAACATAACGTGGACACATTTATAGCTCTCAGTTCTCCACTAGCTGGGCAATATGGCGGTGAGTTCTAGAATAGATAATGTAAAGTTTCAAAGCTCAATCATGCAAAAATGTATGTGTTTACTAAACTCGACATGTCTTGCCACACCACTCAATATTTTCTAACGTTTGGTTCACAAATTGTAGATACAAGTTATCTGAGGCATCTTTTCCCGAAATTCCTCAAATCTGAACTCTACAGGTAAAAGAATTGATTTAAATCATCTTTTTTCATCTTACCTTTCAAACATGTATTGATATAATGGCTGTTTCTGTATTGCTGAATCATAACATTTAATCTTTAGAGTTCTGTATACGAAAGCTGGACAGGACATATCAATCGGAAATTATTGGAAAGGTAACGAGATAACTGAATATTTACATTTTCCAGTGTCTTTGCCTGTGATTACACTACGTATCAATTTTGTACTATATAACACATAACTTCAAATGACGCCAAATTGAGGCGCCAGCGGGGTTTGCTTATTCATATTTAAATATTTATCCGTACGATGGCTTAAAATTATATAAATATAAGTAATAAGGAGTCATTCTTTGAATACTATTAGGTGATAATTTCGGTCGGGCGTGATCAAATCGACCATTAAGCCCTTCGGGCTTTATTGGATTTGATCACGCCCCGACCAAAATTATCACCTCATAATAATATCGTCACACTGTTATAGTATTACTAACTTGTCGATAGAAAACTTATTTCTCTTTTAAAAACGTTAAATGATGATGAAATAAAAAAAAAGTTCCTGAATATTGACAACTAGAGGTTACAAGATGTACATTTTTGGGAAGTTTGCCAACGCAAAAGCTAACAGTAATATTTATATCACGATACAAAGTATATCTTGGAAAACATTGAACATCAATAACACACCAAGTGAATACCATACTTATCATCCCATATTACATGTATTATAACATACATTAACTGAAGCATACAATAGTCATGTACAGTGAATTTAAAAGAAATATCTTGAAATATAATAACAGAAATTATATTCCATTGATATTAATGAGATGATCTCGTTTTGAATTATGCTTAGTGAACCTTCGAGAGATAAAGATGTTCAACGGAAAAAAAATTCGATGTTACTTTTTCGTTTACACGCTTGCTTTGTAATTTTTATTTTCATATTTCAGATCCTCATCATCTGGAGAACTACCAAAAGCACTCCAATTTCCTAGCTCCCTTAAACAACGACACCTATACTCCACAAATCAATGGTTTTTATATTTAATTTCTATATCAAAATGTCGCTATGTTAAATGGTTACAAAAGATTATTTTTTAATCTAAAATAAAACTTAAAGTACATCTTTTTCAAGATTACAAAAAGAACTTTCTGAGACTTAGTCGGATTGTTTTGATTGGTGGACCTGATGATGGCGTCATCACACCGTGGGAATCTAGGTATTATTTCCATATTATTAATGAAATTATCTATAAAAAAACACCTATGATGGTAGCCTAACGTCAGATTTTAAATTTTTCCAGAAAACCTTACTTGGTTTGAGCATTAGTTAGGTTTTATATTGTTACTTTATAAGAATATATATAGTTTTTGTGCGACAAATAAATCTAGCGTGCTCAATTGTTAAAGGTTTCCATACGCACTAAAGAAGATGGGCGAATAAGGAGTGTAAATTGCCCATATGGGGATAGATATGATACTATAAAATTAAAATATGAACAAATCTCAAAATTTCTTTCAAATTATTGAAAACAATGTTTATTTACCATAACATCGATTTATAACCTTCAAAAATGTTAGATGTTGAAAATAGGTTGATTTTATCTGGCGTATGCGTATCAAAATCTCCAAATAGTGACATTTTTAGAACTTCGATGCCTTTTCTTCTATAGAGTGGGTCTGGGCTCCATACTTTTGTCAGATTCTATATAAGGTTTAATGGAAATCAAACCGATTTCAATCAACAAAAACGTGGAGAGATGACCCACTATACTTAAAAAATGCCTTTTTGTGTCCCAACAATTGAACGTTTTAGAGAAATACTACAAGTCCGTAAATTCGTGGTTGAAGTTCCATTTAGCACTTCACATTGAAGTTTGTTATGACTGAGTGGTTAGAGCACCAGACATTAGGTAACATTATAGAGCTAGGGTTTTTAGGTTGTGGGTTCAATACCACCAAAACTTTAAATTTTATTTTTTGTCTTATCGTTTGTTAAAATATTCAAAACTGAATATAGTTAGAAATTGTGCTTTTGTAAACTTGTAATATAACATCATCTGGTATTTTTGGTTGAAAAAAAAATTAATTTGAAATTGTTTTTTACGATAAAACCAAATGGGCATTTGCGCTATCTTGTTCCCCCATCTTCAAATTTTAATGTTCTAGTGACAAAAGTACATGCAATAATTGCTTTTTAATGATTCTCTTACCCAGGTGTAAATTGGTAAGAGAATCATTATATGCAACTTAACGTGCGTCACGTTGGACGATTGACACCTTTTGTGCGTCGGAATAAACAGAAGAAACTGATACTGCTGATCAAAATAAAACTTAACTAGTACATTGTATATGTGTTAAAGAAATTTGACATTCCAATAGTGTATGGTAACCTGAGATGTGACAATAATGTATACATGTACGTATGGCTTTGTAACACCTGCAGTATAATAAGCTTAAGGTGCTTTGTTTTCTATTCCTTGTTTTCTATTCCTTCCTTGTGTGTTACTCAACAAATGTATTTCTTTTATCTTTTTCTAACCTTAAGGATTGACGTTTACTCAGAATGAAAAAAAAAATCCACTGATGACAATGAAAATTCAACTAATGTGTGTTATAGACCTTACATGGTATTGTTATTCTTCACTTTCAAAAAAGTATGTCAATGACCTACTTTTTTAGTTATTGGCCATTGAATAATTTTTGAAAATTTAAGAAAAATTCCTAAAATTTTCAAACTATGATTGAGATATTCTTTATCATGAAAATAATGGAAATTGCTAAACTCTCTAACAAATGAAATACAGTTTATGAATGGTATTGACATGAAATAGATACAAAGCAATAAGTTTTCTTTCACAATTTTTTATGATATTCAATCCGAATTTCCTCTATCAGTTTTTAAATCCCTACCCATTTTTGATTCAATATAACAAAAAAACTGAATAATGATAATGCTAAAACATTTATAGTATTAAACTAAGTATATTGACTTTTCTCTGCTGGCATAAATTTATGTGAGGTCAATGATCAAAATTTTGAGATATGGTGCCTTTTATAATTTTATATAATTTTTCAATATTTTTGTAGTGTGTGCCATACAATTATCTAAACGAAAAAGCGAGGAGAAAAAACAACAGAAAATATGCAAAATTATGTTGACACACAAACAAAATCTTAACTCTAAATATCATAGTACAACCAAAACTATTTCAGTGAAAAACAAAATCTGAAAAATATAGTCCGAATTTCCTCTGTTTTGCTAAAAGTCAAACTTTGTTTGAGCCTAATTCCATAATATAGTTGAATAACGAATGTTATGTCAATAATTCATTTCATAAATACTTTTTGTATTTAAAACAAATTTTACTCATGACATTGAAGTTTTAACAATCCGGAATTGAGAACTCAAACCCTGAGTAAACAAAGTCCTCAAGGTCAAGATCTAGTAAATTATTCCAAAGAGTCTTTTTGGAGCTAGAACCATTATGACGTCCTAATTGATTTGAAGAATCTATCTTTCTTCTGTACTTTACGGCTTTAAAGGAATTATGTAGAAAATTGAACAATTCTTGACATTCTATGTTAAATCATTGGAAAAGTAATCCCGATACCTATATTCAATTTGACATCATTTTAAAGAGGTGTTCAATAGCTTGTTTAATTACGTTTTTGGGGAGACAGTAGGCATTCTAGATATATTTTATCAGTCAAAAATGGACAAAACTCTGAAATTTGTTCTTTATTTCCTTCATATTTCATTGAAAATGACGTTTTAAAACATGATTTTTTATTGTGTTTACCGAAACTTCAGCCCCAGTACACCCTATCAAACAAAGCTATTGTCATGAAGCATCATTGAAAGAATTTATATTTTAAATCTTATAAATCTGTAGGCACCTCTCATTTACTTGATCTTGATCTTAAACGAGCGGACGTTAGTCTCGGTGTCTTTGATTATACAAAAGGTTTTATTTCCATGCGACAAAACCTTTTGAACAAAGCTTTTTGAAAAAGATTTACTTTAGAAATCTGGAGAAAATGACTTCAAACCATTACTTGGCTCCACAAATTGTATAAGAATAACATTTATCAAAATCTTTCCTGATTATCTTCAACGTTAAAAAGGTTTTTATTTTCTATTCTCTACCGATGAACCCGATTAAATTACATAATCTTTGTATTGTCTATACATTTATGATAAAAGGATAGGTTGACTGGTATTAAAATTGTCCTGTTTTTTTTACTATTAATAATAAAAGCTTCTGAGATCAATATTCTCAGTTTTGTCTTGCCATATTCATGGTTCACATTTAAAATTGCTTCAAAAGTTTGATCAATATTTTTTAGGTCTTCCGTTTCTAACGGAAGACCTTAGAGTGATTGTAATGTTTTTTTTATTAAGGTCTTCCGTTTCCAACGGAAGACCTTATAGTGTTTGTGGTGTTTTTTGTTTCTTTCTTTCTGATTATCATTTTTTTTCTCCTTTTCTTGTCGGCAGAATTTCTCAGAAATGTCTTGATAGATTTCGAGGCGTTTTATTTTTTGTCATTTTTTTTAGAAATCAGTCCCGGTCGTCCGTTTCCTGTCCCGGGTCAAAAAACCTTGTTCCCTCGAGATCTCAAAAACGGCAAATACTTGAACATCCAGACTTTGTGGGATAATTGACCTATAGTTATAGATGTGTTTAAACTATTTTGTTTTGTTCGCCGTTACCGTCACCGGAAGTACTTTAAAATGTATTTTATTTACATATATAATTTATTTTACATAGAATGAATATGATAGTATAAATCCTTACAGAAAAACAATCTTCTTCCGGTGAGATATTTTGATTATCTCAAGAAGCTTTTTTAAAACACATTTTGTACCCGCAAGATCTCAGAAACTGTAAGTGATCAAGATACAAAACTTATATGGATGATAGACATTTGATTAAACATGTGTTAAACGGGTTTTTATTTGGTCGTCCGTCACTTCCGGTTCTCATTCGAAGCGTTCAATCAAAAGAAGTTTTTTAAAAGTTTGTATTTTTTAAAACATTTTACTCAGTGTGATAAACAGTAACGTACCGTAAGTAAATGTACAAAAATATATCCTTTAAATTTCTTTAATCACTTCCGTTTGTCCGTTTCCGGTCCCGAGACAAAACCTTTCTCTACGAGATCTCATAACTAACAAAATCTTGATTGTCTAAACTTAGAGGAAAAACAAAACAATTTATGAATTTATTTACTATGTTCTGTATGATACGTTAAAAGAAATTGAAGTGCTTCCGGTGACGACCCAGGAGATCTCAAAAACTGTAAGAGATCAAGATACAAAACTTATGTACAAAAATATCTACTTAAATTTCTTTAATCACTTCCGTTTGTTCATTTCTGGTCCCGAGACAAAACCTTTTCTCTACGAGATCTTGTAACTAAAAAACACTTGAACATCCAACTTTGAGGAAAAATAAAACAATTTATGAAGATATGCTTACTTTGTTCTGTATGATACGGCGTAACTTCCGGTCGTCACAGAAAGTACTCAAATTAAAAAATGAGATTTTTTCTTTTTGTTTTGTTTATTTCATGGGAATTCCTTTACAGTATATATTATATCAATTTTCTGTTTAC
The DNA here is from genome assembly GCF_963853765.1 of Magallana gigas. Classification (NCBI taxonomy): domain Eukaryota; kingdom Metazoa; phylum Mollusca; class Bivalvia; order Ostreida; family Ostreidae; genus Magallana; species Magallana gigas. Next base: position 29,454,111 of record NC_088854.1, read on the forward strand.
AAGAGAAATGGATCTTTTGTACAGATTAATACATGAGGAACGAAAGACCTTTTTGTTGCTATAGCAACAAGATTCTAGTTATCTTTTAATATTTTTTAGCCATTTTGCCTTTTATGACACCAACGAGAAAGTTGTTGAGTTCGAACAACAGCGGGTAAGTACTACACTAAACTTCACGTTAAAATAATTAAACTCTATCGTTAACATTAACTTTGTAAACTTATTTCTATTATGCTTTGTAAATATTTCTCGTTTCTTTTCAGTACTTTTTGGAAGATTCGTTTGGTTTAAAGACATTGTTCAGTGAAGGGAAGATCAAGATATATGTTATTCCTGGTGTGCAGCACGTCCATTGGCACAGCAACCGTACCGTGTTCAACAGTGCTATTTTACCATGGCTGATATAGAGGATATAGATGGAATCCAATATGAAATAATCTGCTAAGCATGCAGTTAATTACAATGATCAGAAATCAGATCTATTGACGCAAATTAACAAGCACAGGGGGGAAATCATTTTTGTAGAACGTTTACTTAATAAATTGATATTAAAGTGAAATTCAATGCATTTACGATTGACTCCATCAGTATGAATCATTGAAATATTTCCATTGTACAAATTCATAATTTTTCAATCTGTTCATTTCTTACACGCATATCTTATGAATAAATAGGATTGACATATATGAGTTTATTCTCTGTCAAAAAATGCTGCTAGAATTTTTTCATAATTCTACCAGAAATATAAAAGGAAACTACATAACTGACCATATCAGACCAAAGCATCTATAGTTATAAATGTAAAATTTTAATGAACCTGACTAAAGGCTAACATTTGAAATTTATCAACGTTATAATATTATCGATCACGACAACATGTCAATTTAAACACGAAAGTTCTTAAACTAATAAAATGGTACTAGAACAAATCGTAATCGAAATATTTGGAACTGTGTTAAATTACAAAATATATCGGTAGAAACTGACATGATCCTTCTATCCTAACGATCAAACTGTTTAGGAAGTCTACTCTTTATAAGATTATAAAACTTAAAACATCTGATTTATTCCCTGATGCCTCAGTAATTTCTGTGAAAAAATCGTCATCTGTAAAGGCAAAATATGTTCATTGTTGTAAACGGACTGCTAACGAAACCATGGTGGTGGCACATTAACTGAAATAAAACGTTGATGGTGATCCTTACAATAATATATATTATAATAACTGTTACAGTCACTTGATCCAAAGGGTCTGACCACGTCCAGTTGCAAGGCGCTTCACGTCTCATTTTATTTCATAATCCGCGCCTGGCAACTCGACGTGGTTCGACCCTTTGGATAAAATTTCTGTTACAATGACAAATTTATTATATATACGTACTATTGTCCATTGAAATATTGTATTGCAAACCATCTTTTAAAGATCAATTTGATGGCCTTTACATATTTACCAAAGCTATTTTTAAACACGCTGCAATACAAGTTTATTTAATGTGTACAAAGTCTTCAGTTTCAGAGAGTGGTGATAAAAATTAGAAAATCAGCAATGTGAAAATTCGAAAATCGGATCACTGTAAAACTAAGAATATCAAGAAAGGAAAAAATGATGGTTATATAATGAAAATAAAAATTCGCGTCATATGCCCTGAATTCCTCGTATATGCTTCCTACATTGTATATCAATTGTATTAAGGTAGACCCAGCGCTTTATATATTTGTGTTTAACCAAACTTTCTTTTAATCTAAACAGTTAAACAACTTATAGACTTACTTAAAATGCCAACATACATTAACATTGGCGTGTTTGATTTCCTACAGTGAGCTTTAGTTCATATGATCCAAATAATCAACAGAGTAACTTTAACACTATATTAAATGCATGATTTCATAATTTATTAAATCATGCATCGGAGTGCATGATATAATTACGTTACGCTATGATTTAAGAAAATCGAATGATGGTCATTGATTTAAAAAGTGTTATTTGCTGTCAACAGAAAATGCAAAATATACATTCCAAAAATTCATAAAACTGCACATTTTTGGAAACTGTTCAAAAATTATATTGTTTTCATAACAATTTTATTAAAGATTAATCATTACTTATATATTTTAATTACAAAAACATAGTTTTTCATAGTTTTAGTCTTTTGATCATCTTTATGGTTGGTTATAGTTTTTAAAGTTGGAGGTTTTAATTTGCAATCATTTGATAAAATTGAAGTGTACCAAAGAGACACTATATAACAGTTACAAAATGTTACATACTCAATCAAAGTAGATTATGCAAGTCATCTTAAAATTTTAGTCGTAGATGTCAAAACCGTAGAAATGAGTGCTTAAGTAACACAACACCCCCTCCCCCTTTTCTGTCAGGTAATTTTCCACAAGGTCATTCATTTGGTTATGATTTTTCTCTCATTTTTAAATTAATGATCTATAGATTTGTACTAAAGCCACTAAACAATACATGTACTTGTACAATACTTTTAAAAATCAATACTTATGATGAAACTAAAACCGGAAATTCATAGGATTCACTTCTTCATCATACTTAAACTTTGCATCCTTCTCGATTTCCACGCTTTTACAAAGTGTATGACACCTTCGTATGATTGTGATTTTCTTTCTTTCAATCCACCTAAACATACATCTATAACTAAACGTACTCTTTGCAGATAAGATTAGATTCAAATACACAAGGGGTTGCTTTCCTTTTTTACTTACAGAATCACGAGACAGTTTTAAATGTCAATTAATTTTTCAATTAAAAAATTCAAACCAAATATACCTTAAATCCTCATCTATAAAGACTGTATTATGTCATTTGTAAATGGTGTCTAATAGTTTACAGGTCACATATAAATATTTATGAGATGATCTATATATAAACAAGGGGAGTATAAACAAGCTCCCCCAACGGTATACTAGTCGTTGGTTATGGTTAAACACACAGCTTATAAAGGCCTAAATTACTGACCAGCGTTCAATCGATTATTTGCAGAATTTTCGCAATGTCCATTTGTTCCTAGCGTTAATAACTTGCATTCATATCATAGAAAATTACATTATAACACCTATAAACCATTAGTATCAAATTAATGTGACACTATGTGAAATAAAACAAAATGATTTAGTTCGACCTGTTAACGTGAGGCAGTTAAGGACTTCATGGTGTTGTATTATTTCGAACACACAAAACAATTTCTTATTTTTCAAGTGTTGATGAGTTCTTCGAACCTTCTACAAAATACGATTACCGTCATTGGGTGAAATTGAATATTGTGGTATCCGATTTAAACCAATATATAACAAGGAGAGGAAATTAGTACTTCACATCGACAGGTAACAAGAAGTGATTAGGTCGACTTTCATATTTGAAGAATATAATGTAACACCTCACTACAGGTGATTTATGCTATAGCTATTTTTTTCTATCATTTCTTTTCAGAACAAAAAATCGAGCATATATGTTATATTTATGGACAAGAAAGGTTTGGGGTTTTTCTCTAAACCATGAAATAATTTATCTTTGGCCATATTATTTCCGCAAAAAAAATGGCTGAAAACAATTCGACGACACCACCAATTATAGGAGACGAAACAGTGATACCTGCGGGGATACTCATAACTTTGGAAAATGTTATTTCTTTTTCAATTTTGTACCGTTGTACCCGTGTCAATTACCAAATTCGCATCTTGTCCATCAATTTGTGTTTATCTGATCTGATTACTGGCATTTCGCTTTGCTTTCCAATTGAGGCTTACACTTTTGGACACAAATGTGGTTTGAAGAAGTATTTCAATACCACTTTCGTTACCATCTCTCTGCTCACTGTGACAATGATGGATATAGACAGGTGTCTTGTCATCCACTATGGAATACAGTATTACAACTATATAAGCCGGAGACTCCTTACAATCGTATGTATTTGTTTCTGGTTTGTCAGTTTGCTGATCGGCTACATGATGTATTTCGACTATGATGGTAAATTTGGAATACATTGTGAACCAATGTATCACGCTCCTAAGAACGCCATAACAATTTTTGCAAGTACATTTCTTTTAGTATCAATATTGTCAAATATTGTCATGTTCATATTCCTGGTGCTCAAAATACGCCGGGGCTACCATAAAAGGAAGGACGTTAATTTTCCTGCGCAAATGAACATGCGATTCACAGAACAGGCCATGGTGATCAAGAAACTTATGGTTATAACTGGATGCTTTATTTTCTGCGCATCGCCTTACATCATAACTACTTTCCCTGTTCTAGACTACAAATCTCCTGTTGGAAAGAGAATCCACATGATCACTGCTGTAACGCTGCTTGCCAACAGTGCTATCAACCCCATTCTTTATGTTTGGCGCTTTCGAGAGGCCAGATATCACATGAAACGATTGCTATGCTTTTGGAATGAAAAGTACATCGAGCAACTCCAAAGTAAACACAACGAGGAAAATGCAACGTATATAATAAGCGGGACAAGTCCCTCTAGAATTTCACCTATTCAGTAATTTTACCGTTGAAAGGTATATCAAAAACCATGCTTAGTATTTGCACTAAGAAAGCTGGATGGTCAAGAATTTATCCATCAGATCTACCTAAAGGTTTAAAAAAATAAATCTGTTTAGCTATAAACTATTGACTTCGTTAAGTAAAATCCATATATTTTAGCTTTTAAATATGGGTATAATGTATATTATTATATAGAGAGCTCCTCTTCCAAGGGAGACCAATACTGTTTAAAAATGACCACGACAACTAGGCCTTCTTGATTAATATTTAAAAATGCAGTTTTGTTGACTTCACGCGGTCTCATTGCTGTTCGCTGAGGTACATGTACTTACTCTAGTATTTCTTAAATAATGATATTGTGCATGCGTTTACCACAGTGGCGTAAGTCTCAAAACAAAACGTTCTCTAAGTTACAGAGACAAAAGAATACAGCAAATGGTTAAATTTTTTTCCTCACACGATGTTAATCTAAGGTAACAATAATTAGACATAAAAAAAAGTAATTTATCATGCATAACTTTTCTATATCAATATGTCAATTATTGGTTTGTTTATAAAAACCACATATTAAATCTAATATAATTGGGTAATATAGAGCTTAGTATGACAAACGGTCGGAAAATCTATAGGCAATAAATGAAGGATAATTTCTTTCGGTTCCATTATGGTTACTGGTTTCTAACCAAATAAGAAACAATATTAAGAACTTTGTTAACAAGCCGCAATTTAGAGGTAGATTGTCTTGGTAGGATGCTATTAACAATCTGATCTTGTTATTTAATGTCAATAATCTCACCCTTTTTTGTCTAGAACGGAAGTGGAAAACATTCCTTGAAACTCTACCAAGATGTGTTTTATATAGAATCTGAAATTGATTTTATTTTATCAGCTTGCTTGTGGGTATGTTTTACATCTCAAACTTATTTTACTTTTTGGATTTGATGACCATGTTTTATCATACATAAACATCGAAAGAGTTTCTAATTTGATGATTGCAAAGAAAATATTTTTAAAATATATATTGTTTTCCCATTAGGTACTGGTTTTTAGACGGCTTTGTCTTAATCTTTTGATACAGTCTGAATTTTGTGTTGCTTCCAAAGAAATGGTTGAGTTCGAACAACAGCGGGTGAAAAATTCCCAAAACTGAAATTATCATAATAAAGCATGTATGGGTTATTTTAATGCTTATAAATATATATGAAATATGTTCAAGAATGTGAAATTAGTCATACAATGTAACTGTTTATCAATGATTTAATTTTCATTTATTTTAAAATTTTAATTTCTTAGTATATGTTAGAAATGTTACATGTAGAAACATAAGGGAAATGAATAGTTGCTAATAACGTATCCTTTAAAATCATTAATTACAGAAATTATATCATCATCTGATTTTTTATTATCTTACGATGTGACGGTTTTTTGACACAACTATAAAAAGATCTTACGAAAGTTTTTGAACTTAGGACGGATGTAAGTCCTCAGATACGTTTATGAAAATGTCCCCAAATTTATTGGTTTTCAATATTCTTTGGAGGATTTATATGGTTGTTAAAGATTATGAAGGGAAGTAAAAGTCAATGTGCATTTCAACAATGGCATGTGGCATGTTCATTAACGTAGCAACCAAACGATTTTGATATATGTGTACCGCCATTTTACCATATTTTTGTTTTAAAGAATACAAGATGTATAATCCTATTTGATTAATTAGTATTTTTTCGTAATTCATCCAACGAACTTTCACAGAGAAAATTTAAGGTAAATGAATTATTTATTGAGACTGAGATTTTCAGTATATGAAAATATTCTTTTGACTGTATTATGTAAAGATATATGTTTTTCGTGTATCTGGTTATTACATTTACATGTACATGTAACTTGGGTTTTGTCTAAACGTGAATGTTTCTCCGACATCTTACCATCAATTTTTGCAACATACCAGCAATTAGGAAAAATGTATGATCATCAAATGACAGTATCATTCGTTTTATCTTTTAAGAATTGCGTACCAGGTTTTATATGACCTCTCCTTATTGGATATACATTGCATAATTACCAAGCTTAAGATACTCAATGTTTTAATCTGTCTTATTTTTCTCGTTTTAACGTCGTTTTTGCTTCTATGGAAGAAAACGTGTTAGCCTCAACTTTGTTCAGTCTCTTTTTGTAAAATGTCTTTGAAATTAGGCAAACAGTTCATGCCCTCTTAGTCTTTTTCAATTTTAAATTGGTAAGAACAATAAATGACCGATCGTGGCATGCAGGTTCATTTATTAATTATTATTTCTAGAGCTTTTTTGGAGACATGTCAACAGTTAGCTCTGAGGAGACCGATGTTCAACAAAATACCACTTTTGCAATTAAAAAAAATTAAAGTTTATATTTTAATCGATATTTTTTTTAATTTGTTTAGAACATTTCATTTACTGTAGATTAAAAAACTTAAATGACTACAATCATTGATGAGGCGTTTTCATAGAGTCTCATAAGTGAAACAGAAATTCTTTTTTTCCAGATAAGTTGGTAACACGCAATGGTCAGGATGTAATTTTTATAAATTTCCGACACTACGTGCTGTATTTTCTTCAATAAGGACAAGAAAAACCATGGAAATCAGTAAATAAATCTGTTGATGTGAAGTATTTTTTTTCACGACCACGTTCACTGATTTGAACGATGTGCACTCGTAAATGGTCTTTAAAAGTGCTATTATTTATAATGTTGTAAAAATTGTATTGTTGTACCAATAATAATAATGTAATAAAAGATACATGTACATCATCATCGTTTTTATCCATATAATTCATATATTATAATATATATTTATTTTTATAATATATTCCAGGAGAGAAGAGATTTCAACTGAATAGTGTTGCAATCAAAATGTGATTTTTGGTGATTGTGTACATGCACTCTACATTAACTCTACAAAAACCGCTTGCAAATCACTTTCCAGGAATTTCAGTATTTTGATTATGTCACATACAAATTGCATATCACTGTGACAATGTTTTAATTACATTGTATGTTTTCTTTCTGTTCTCATGTCGATTGCTTTAGAATGCAAATAGCTACGGAATTAATATAATTGCACAATATGTTATGTAATCCCAATGAGTTGTGCAACTCAATTAAAATATCTAATCAAATTGAATGGAATTTCAGCTCATTCTACAGAAATGTATTTTTGTGTTCAGTGCAGAGACAGATATTGGTGTGGCATGGTTTCTCAATAAAACTCTTGGGAGTCCCTTGCGTACACAGGATACCTTTGGTGAACATTTCAGTATTTTTTCAAATAACAAACCATAGGTAAAGAGTTTCTGGAAATGCTGATCAAAAGTGTTATTTACATGTCGTGCAGACAGAAAACATGGAAGAATAGAAGGACATATACATTATGTGTCCAATCTTCCATCTTTTGGGGTATACATATATTCATCCCGACACAAGCAAATTACAAATTTGCTATCTCTTTTTTACCCCATTTGATAAATTAGTTATATCCTGATACAGTTGAATTATGTCGCATGTGCTTTTAACCGCATTATTAAATGTACATCCTTCTACTGCTATTAGAATGATGTCGGTCAAATATAAAATACATGCTTGTAATATGATGCAAGATATATTTTTATATTATCTTCGTGATAAACCTGAAGTCTGCTCTATCAACAGGTGATGTTTCACATGTATAAAAAATATATTAAACACAGCTTCAACGCTTCATATTTTTTGTTTCATATTCCACACGAATTTATCTACCACAAAAAAAAACTCATAAAAAGATTTTGATGAAGAAATAAACTTTAAAAAGTGGAAAACAAACAGGTACTTGTATGCACTTGATTAAACTGACAATCACGTTAACTATCAAAAAGTCCTCTAATCCCGAAGATGCAGCAAACACAGACCGATTTGGTTGTGTTTCTACACCTACACAAAAACTAGCTGATCTATTGATGCCTCCCAAGATTTTTAATTCAGCATTACTCATCATTCCCATTTGAGTCAATGTTTTTTGTTGTATTAAACTTTAACAATTGTTTCTTGTTGGAGTCAATTCAAACAAACGAGCAACTGCAATTTTTAATATTTTACCATGCAAACAGACTCCACAATTCAAGTCTTCAGTATTTTCATTTACTTGACTAGGTTCTAAGAGAAAAATGATCTTTTAGATTAAAGTTGAATTATGCCTCTGTGAATTTTTTCTATGTAAAATCCCAACGAATAAACATGTTTTTCTATCTAACCGTGAAAAAGTTTCCGTGCTATCTGTCTATTATAAAAAGTCATCGAAACTATTCACCAATGGCTTTCGATTTCCCATTTATTTTAAACTCGCAACTTATTTGGTGTAACCAGAGTATCTACGTTAAACGAAGTCCGATAACTCTAATTTCTTTACTTTCAAGAACATTTGCATCGCAGACAATTAAAAGTATTACACCGGTAATTGTTTTCATTATATAACACTATAGGGGGGATCTAAAATATCAGTTTGTATTTCTCATGACAAAATATTCTAAGGAAATGTTTTTGCTACCTATCTCATCAGCTAACACCAGAAAGGGCACACGATATGGCATTTTCTCACAACAGGTATACCCTAAAACCACTTGTTTTCCGTATGTATGTTAACAGACTGCAACTGCACAGGAATCTGCTGCATGTGCCCTGCATCATCTAACAAAATACATGAAATACACTTCTCAGGGGTACAAAAAAAAATTAAAAAAGAAAAAATGATTCGGAAGTATATATGGAACTACAATTGACTATATTCATTTTGATTGGTCGATTACTGGTGTGATACCTTGAGGTTCCTTCGGTATACTAAAATGTCTATTTACTGACTATTTGGACGATAGCAAGATATCGCACAATAAACAGCATATTTATTTCCCGATAAACTTGTTATCGTCCTCTTAGCCAGTAAATTAGTATGTATCTGCGAAATTACGTACTAAATGAAATTGCTTAATTTCACAATAAACGCAAAATACCACGTTGCATCATCGATTAAAGTAAAAACAAAAGATGTTGTTATTTAAGTGCTGTCTTAAAAGCTGTATATCAAATTTTTTGTGAGATAAATAGAACATATCTAATTGTTTGATTTTAAATTTCCTTTATCCAACTTGTTAAAATGCCATTTATATTCGCTCGACAAGCCTTGTGAATAAATATGCATTTCAGCTCGTTGGAGAAGGCGAATAAAAAAATTACACAAAATAGATGTCATCAGTCTATATTTAGGATGAAATATTCAAAAATCTCATTCTTCCTTGACAAGGATCAAGTGTTATTCAATTATATCCTTTTGATAGGAACAATAAATAGTGCGTATTTCTTCCGCTTAAATAATTCGATCTCTTCCTTTTTATAGTGGTCTGAAAACCGCAGAAATTATCAGCATCATGGGAAAAACACGAATGCTTTGGTTTTTGTTTTTCGTAGGGTTTTGCGCGGCATATAAACCTGTTGTTTTTATTCATGGTTTTAATGGTACCCCAGAAGATGGCAACCTCATCAAAGATATTATTCAAAAGGTAAATAAATCAAATGCAATTTTTATTTCATGTATTTTCTTGAGGAAATAATTTATTATTGTTTACAATAATAGATATGTGCTAATCTTTTACATCTTATGGAGGCTAGATGGACAAATAACCCATCATACCTATATTAAAACGCTTTTTAATGTATTTTTAGCCATAAACAATTAAGAAGTAATGAAAATTTACATCTTTTTTTTCATTTAAGGTAGGCAGAACTTCAAAAAATGTGTGCCTTACAATACTATCTTTTATTTGAATTGTTCAATCAGTACCTACACTTCATAGAACGAGTTGGTCATTTTATACCACAACAAAGAATGATCTCGTAATTTATTAAAATCTGCACCAAATTCATCATGTTAAGTTAAAATTTAAGAAAATTGAATGATAATCATTAAATAAAGAAAAGTCCTAGATTTTCTACAAAAAATATTTTTAAAATACTTCTTCACAAGACCTTCCTAAAAATTGTATATTTGTGGAGGTTTCTTAAAACTGTTATTGTCTACATGTTATTTTAATTCGTTAACAAAACCATCTGAACTGACCAGCTAGCTTTTGGGTGATATTCTCTTTAAACAGATATACATATACCCCTATATTGTTGATATAAGGTTTTACAATTTCTATGTTGCTGCAAACTTTTGGACAAATCAACACTATTTAACAATTACTTGACATTATGTACTCCATCAAACTATATCGCACATATGCATATCAAAACGCTGGTCATAATATAAATATCAAAACAGATAGAAATTAGTGCACTAGCATTTCTTTCCAATTTCTGTCAAGTGCCTTCTCCCATCCCCCAGACTTTATTCATATTTATGGCTTAAAATATACATGTAGCCTTTAGTTAAATGGCCTCAACCATCTAGTCCTTTGAAAGGAAAACTTCAATGCTTTATGAAGAGACTTAAAGCTTGTCATGATACTTAATTATTAATTAAATTATATCAATTTAATTAAATAGTTAAATATTTTGTATGCTGTCCAGATGCATCCAGGGACCCTTTACTACACAGCGAATGCTTTTAATAGAACCGATACGGTTAAACCATTATGGGAAGAGGTGGCGATCGTAAAACCACAGCTTGTGAAGTACATGGAGGCCCATCCTGATGGAATCCATTTGATATGTTACTCACAAGGTACCTTTTGCGAAAAACAAGCGGCCCATGGGCCACATCGCTCACTTAAAGAACAGTTTCTTGTATCATTTTATATTAGTTTTTTAAACATTTTACCAATATCTTACTGTTAAAATTTGAATTTCTCATGAAGCCGGCCTCAGTGATATTCCGGCCGTCACGATTTTAACAATTTAGAATGTACATCATTTGAGGCATAGTAAGAAATTGTAGCATTGTAGTTCTTTAAAATCCTATGATTACTGTTATTTTTTTATTTAATTTGTTTTAGAGTCTGTAGTTTCAACATAACACACATATACACGTTACATATATAATGTTGTCAAAATACTTGTTTCCTTATTGTGTTTAATGATACTTACAAACTTCAATAGGTCGCTTACTTAATATATTAAGAACTTTATGAGTGCTTGAATTTTGGATGATGAAATGGGAACTAATCGTTTAAGGACGTTGTTCACTCAAGGTTTGAGTTTTCAAATCAGGATTGTTAAAAAGTTCAATTAAATGAGTAAAATTTGTTTTAAATACAAAAAGTATTTATAAAATGAACAGTATTCTATTATTGACATAACAATCGATATTTTTACTAAATTATGGAATTAGGCTCTGACAAAGTTTGACTTTTAGCAAAGCAGAGGAAATTCGGATTAAATTTTTCAGATTTTGTTTTCCACTGAAATATTTTTTATAGTACTATAATATTTAGAGTTTAGATTTTATTTGTTAGTCAACATAATTTTGCATATTTTCTGTTGGTTTTATCTTGCTTTTACGTTTAGATAATCGTATGGCACACACTACAAAAATATTGAAAAATGCTTAAAAATGATAAAAGACACCATATCTCAAAATTTTGATCATTGACCTCATATAAATTTTATGCAAGGAGAGAAAGGTCATTATACTTAGTTTAATACTATAAATGTTTTAGCATTATCATCATTCAGTTTTTTGTTATATTGAATCAAAAATGGGTAGTAATTTGAAAACTGATAGAGGAAATTCGGACTAGAATACCCTAAAAAATTGTAAATGAAAACTTAGTTCCTTGTATCTATTTAATGTCACTACCATTTATAAACTGTATTTCATTTGTCAAAGAGTTAAGCAATTTGTATTATTTTCACAATTCAGAAAATCTCAATCATAATGTAAATTTTTTATGGATTTTTCTTAAATTTTTAAAAAATATTCAATGGCCATTAACTCAAAAAGTAGGTCATTGACCTACTTATTTGAAAGTGAAGAATAACATTACCATATAAGGTCTATAACACACAGTAGTTGGTTTTTTATTATCATCAGTGAAATTTTTTTTCATTCTGAGTAAATGTCATCCTTAACCTTAAACATTATACATATTTCGTGATGTAAAAAGCATACTTACGACATTCAAATAAAAGGAAACAGAAAATCCTTATAGTTCATATTTTCCCAAATTTTGGATCCCATTGAAAAAAAGGTACATGCCAAGTCCCTGTAAAATTCACCACTGCACATTGCACCATTTCAAAACATCTACAGGTGCCTTCCTTGCTTTATATCTAACAGATCAGGATGTCTTTCAATTGATGACATCAATTTATGCAAGGGAAATAACTCCTTTTTAGTAACATGTAAAAATCGATAGTTCATACTAGGTGGTATTCTGTATCACTTAAATAGGAATTTCAATGTACAATGACTGATTGTGACTTTTTAACTCATTCTAATCATAATAACACTGAAATGAATTAGAAAAAAAACTATATTTACAAATTTTATCTAACTTGCATTGGCCTTTAACTGAAAAACTTGCAAACTATACATTTCGTTAGAATAAAACGTCGTCAATAATCGATTTTTTAATCAAAGGGTTTTTTAAACCACAATCAATGGACCTTTCACTTTTAATAACAATTTTTTAAATTAGACATAACAACTTTTTCAACTCAATAATGAAAACTGAACAAAAAGATGTCTTTAAAATTTTGATATTTTAATAAAGAGACGCGTATGAAAATTTTACTCTTATGATAAGGTACAGGCATTTTTCATTAATGATAAGTCACATTTTACAGGTGGGTTAGTATGCCGAGGCTTACTCTCCACGATACCAGATCATAACGTGGACACTCTGATCGCAGTCAGTTCCCCGATGGCGGGAATCTATGGAGGTTTGTATGCAATGTTACACGACAACACATTTGTAAAACTAGGATATCTACTTGTCTCTTTAAAGATTATTTATGCAAGCAGTTTTGCATGTTAAGAGGCTGTCCAAGCAAAATTCAGGCAGGGCTTTGCACATGCTATGTCTTGGATTTCAATAAATTTTTGTGTATCACTTCATTTTAACATGATTGCAATACATGTGAAAGAAAAAGTTCATTGTATGCCTAACTAGGCAGAAAAATGTCTATTTTTGAATTTGGAACATGTTTAGTGCAAAAAGGTCACAGAAGTTGTAAAAATATTGTGAAGTTTGATAAGTTGTAAAACTACTTAATTCTATTAAACCTTTTTAAAAATGTTATTATTTAGTTTAAACACATTTAACTCTTCAACTTAGACTGCTTTTAAAGTATAAATATATTTCAAACAAAAATATATGCCTTATCAAAGTTGATGCATATTTTGTAAACAAAAGTTCTGGTATTTTAATGTTAATTTGAAATTTCAATAAAATTAAAATTGGTAGCAATTTCATAATATAAATTTAATCTAGGTTTCAAAGGTCTTCCAGAATGTATAAGGCGCAATTTATATAGGTAAGATTGACCTACAAGTATAAATGTACGTTAGTAACGGATAACTATGTATTTTATCAATAATCTTTCGTAAATTTCGATTTGCTATTGACATTCATTTGGTTTTACAAAAACATGCACCTTATTTTTTATAGATTGCTTTACAGTAAAATGGGACAAAGAAATTTTCTAGGAAATTACTGGAAAGGTTTACAAGAACATAATTCAAAACATACGCGCTTTCCTGTATTTGATTTAGAAATATTGTATATTCATTATGAATATTACATATATACAATTTTGTTTTGTTGTAGACCCTCATCATTTAGAACTCTATGAAAATTTTTCCGATTTTCTGGCTCCGCTGAACAACGATTCAATTTCTCCACACATAACAGGCATAATTTTAAATTAGTACTAATGGTAAATGCAAAAACAAACAAGTAATTTTTTTTATGAATTCATTATGGATCGAAAAATGACTTGTCCCTACAATTAACACCATGCATAATGAATGCATGACAAAATTATATATAGCTAACATAAAATATGTTACAGCTATTAATTACCAGTTTTCGGCTTTTAGAATTTAAACACAACTTCCTGCGGATAAAGCGGATGGTTTTGATCGGGGGTCCGAATGACGGTCTCATAAGACCATGGCAATCCAGGTTTGGTCATTCATTTGTTTGGTTTAATTTTATTCTCATCTTTGTATAGAACAAATGTTTATAGATATTATCATGATAATTCAAATTTGGTCATCCTTCAATGATAGTAAGAGTTTGAAATAAATCGGAAAAAACTTTTTCAGTCTCTTTGGGTTCTACGATGAAAATGAAATTGTTCAAGACATGAAGAAGCAACAGGTAACATATTCCTACTTTGTCAAGTAGATTCTATTGTTCTATTCTTAAGAACTAAGTAAATCCAATAAACATCTTTAGTAGTTTTTTAGACATCACTTCTTTAATATATAAAACTATTTATTTTAAATTAGAATAAAGAATATTGTTTCAAAATACATTATTATCCTTAAACAAATTCAAGTCAAAGACTTTTTTAGTATTGTTTTCTTAAGCTTTCATTTTTAAAAAAAAATATTTTTATTTATGATCGGGAAAAAAATATTGTTTCAAACTACGTATTCATCAACAAATTCAAGACAATAACACTGGTTTTCTCCTTATTTCAGTACTTTATAAAGGATTCCTTCGGACTTCGTACTATGTACGAACAGAACAGGCTATTTATGTACAACATTAAGGGTATCGTTCACAAACAGTGGGTCAGGAACCCGGATGTAATCAAAGGTGTCTTCATGAAGTGGTTAAACTAACTATTCTGAAATGTCAATTAAAGATGTGTAACGTCTCTGATTGGTCTAAATAAAAACATGTCACGAAGAAGTATTTTCATCATGTATACGTCAAGATAAATGCCAAACGTCAGGATGATTTCTCATACATGGAGCTATATAAATATGGTGGAGGATGTGTAGTGGTTATAGTATTATCTACTAGTACAGAGTCTTATTTAAGGAATAAGGAATCATTCTTTGAGTATTATGAGGTGATAATTTTGGTCGCGGCGTGATCAAATCCAATAAAGTCCGAAGGGTTAGATTTAAACACGCCCCGACCGAAATTATCACCTTATAAAGAATGATTCCTTATTACTTATATCAAAAAATAATTAAGCCATTGTACGATTAAAATTTCAAATATAAATAAGCAAACCCCACTGGCGCCGCAATTTGACGTTATGGGTTATATAGTACAAAATCGATACGTAGTGTTATCACAGGCAAGGACACTGGAAAATGTAAATATAGTATTTTAAAATAAATTAAAATGGTACATTATTCTGGGTTTTTTTTCTTCATCAAATTTCTGTGATGAATATTAAAAAGTACGTTTTACAAACTCCTTTACCCTCTGAAAGCTAACAAAGACATTGTTCAAATCCGAATTTTAAAGTTTTTGGGTCCATATATGTAAATTATAACAAGTTAAAAATTTTAATAAATTGTTATGGTTTATTTTTTAAATATAATAATACATGATACAGCGTATTATAAGGTTCCTCTTAATGTCGATTAGTAAAACAAAGTCAACAAGCATTCTGAGAGTATTGCATAAGCAATACACGTCCCCTACCAGTTGGTAGAAATTTGTGAAAACAATGCACTGTTATACAGAATATCATTCTTACCGTCTTCTGTACCCCGATTCAACAGACCAACCCGATAACAAACCCGATTGTAATTATACAAAATACCCTGTCGATTAAATTAACAACACAATGCTTGAAACTATTTTATAGAACTTATTTTTTGTTAGAAACAATAAAAGGAATGGTCCAAGTAATGCACAATATTATTACTGACTACATACTTTCCTCGTTTATTCAATACACACCGAACCCGATACCGAACCCGAACATTAAAGAATAGGAATATAAAAAAATAATTTTCTCGAAAATATGTCAATCAGACGCTACAAAAATGTAAACTTGATCTGTAGTTTGACATTTTGAAGCTGTTCAGTAAATTTCATACTATTTCTCAAACGCATAAAGAAAATAAGCGTGGAAAACTGAAGTGGGACAGACAGACGGACGGACAGACGGACAGACAGACGGACGGAGGGACAGACGGACAGACAGACAGACGGACTGACGGACGCAGAGGAAAGCTATAGTCCCCTCCGGTGAAACCGGTAGGGGACTAATAAATATACTCTGTATAATTTTTTTTTAAAAACCATAAACATGTACTGGTTATTTTGACTTTTTTAACATTGTGTCGGATACTTATGTCAGTGTTATAGCGTTCTTGCATGTTATATTACATGTTAAACCAGATTTATTTTTATATTGGATCAGTGCTTACTATCTACATTATAGCTATTCAAAATAAATAACTAAAGTCAGGTACCCTTTACACAGTTGCGCTAAAAAACATAGTTCCATTCATCATCAGCAGATCTATACAACATTATGATAAATGTTTAGGATATCATTGTATATTTTATACGTGAAAGAAAACAAAATTAACCTAAAATTATTCTTAAAAATCACCCTTTTCAAAGAAATATAAATGTGAAGTATTTATATTGCTACGCTATCTGCCTCCTCAGTCTTTTTAACGAAAATATACTAGGTCATTTTACGATTGACAATCCACTAATGAATATTGCTGAAATTATATTACAATAATTCTATTACTTTCATGATTATTGTTCGTTAATAACACATAATCTCTTTAACTATATATTGTGTATGAGTATATTTTTCTTTTCTTTTTTCTAATGACGGAATGGTTATGCAACACCTGCACCATATTTCTGATAGCACTCGGGTAAACTCTATTTAAGGATGTGTGCACTGTTTGCTAGTAACGCAAGACTAGTGGAAGTATTTGCTACGGGCATTAAGAACTATATTCGCCAGTTTTCTTAACAAATTTAGTTATTTTAACTTTGATTTTAACAGTGATCGGCTAAGCACGGTAAAAATTCAAGTAATTTAAAAGTCAAATATTTTTGATATCGGGTAACCCATATTTATTTTTGTTAATACGTTCGTCATTGAAGACCTTTATTCAAAACCGGAAACAACGTCACAAATATTACAGGGGCCATAAACCAAAACAATAGGTGTGTCTTCATTGGAAAACCTAGATAACTATATTGAGCAATTAAAATCAGATGATGAAATCCATGGTGAAATAGTAAATTTGGCCGAAGAAAAGATTAAGTTTCCAGAGTGGAAAAGAGTTGAGACATGTACAGGAGGCTTAAAGAAAACGCAATCACGCTTCACTCTATTGTTGTCTATACAAAAGATGAAACGGGAAATGGAAGGAAACATAAACAAGCACCTGCACGTAGCATCGTTTTTGAAAGCGGAGGGGGCCAACATCATCCGAAATATTTTGACAAACAAATAAAAAAAAGGATATTTTAAAAATCATGAAAATCCTAATCTGGTGCGGGGAGGGGGGGGGGGGTGATGGTCCTTCTTGTTTCTTCAATTTTACTGCATTTTTGCATATTTTTATAAGAAAGTCCTTGCCGATATGTCCGTTAAAATGCACTTGCCATTATTCAGTCGACAGAAGATATTTACCAGTGGGAAAACCCTCAGGAAACAGCTCTTTGAAATAGGTGTTTGTTCCCAAATCTTAATGTGCAGAAGCTAAATAAATGTAGAATTAAAGAATCTTGTTGGAAAGCAAGTACATGTAGAGGGTACCAGACAGGCACATAATGTTATTCCCTTAGGGGAAGGTAATAGAGCTGTTCAAGACAAATCCTGTTTCTGAGAGGCATGTTTCTTAAACAAAAATTTGGTACCAGCTTGCGAGGGATGGGTAACTTATACTGGTATATTTAGTATAGTCTGTCCCAAGATATTTATGCAGCACATTTGGACGATTTTTAATAAAAATACACTTACCTGTGAAAAAAGTGCAATTGAAATAGTTGAAAGGGATATTTTCCAAGATAATTTCATTGACACATTATCATCTTTCACTCAGAAAAATTCACAGGAACGAAAACAGATTCCTTACGGAGATTTATAATGGGGAATGTTTACATCTGTTCTCCATTTGGAATACACTCGGAATACATCGCGCAATATTTCAACGTTATCATCCGGGCTTGCTGCAATACAAAATCTCCGTAGACATCACATTTTTTAGCATTGTATTGAAACCTGATAAGCTAACAGGGGCGTTTTGACTGAGAAATCTTGGAAATTTGTCATACTTTTGAATGAACATCGTTTGAATCCCAAGTTATTTATAAATATCAAGCAATTAAGCCAAATGTGAATCCAAAATATCTTGGGACAGAGTAGTATATTCTCACTTTGTACATGTTATTCTATATAAAACATATAATATTGTCAATATGATAATTGTTATATAAGCGTATTATATAATATTTTAAAATATATATATACTTTTTTAATTGACCGGCTAGGATTAATATCTAAAGAATATTCCTTTTCTTTCATAAAACCGCATCTGATCTTGATAATTAGGTAGAATTCATTTGATGTGACGTAATTAAACCTACACGACTTCAAAGTCAGATGACGTCAAACCTGCAATGAAAAGACAATGGTGCGATTCGTAAATTTTTATACGTCGGATGCAGATACACATGTATTGAGGAACTTTTAGAGTTGAAACAGCAAATATACATGCAAAATTATTTTCATGTCAGTGAAAATCCTCCGGAACTAACTGGAGGACAAGACAATTAACGTTTCAGTGTAAGATTTGGGAAATGTTTCAAACTAAAATCTGAATTCAGTTTTGAGGAAATTCTGCGCTGAGCTAAGGTAGTAAAACGGACAACTATATAGGGTGTGTTAATCATACATCGGACACATGCCTTGGATCGGACGACTTTGGTTATAAATATACTTATAAATGTGCATGCGCTCATGTGTTGTTTCGTATATTCCTGAATTAAACTAATGAACTTTATCATTACTAAGAATTTGACAGTGATATTGTCAAAGAAATAACAATATAGTCACCGTAAAATGACGTCAAATACTCCATCATTGAAAATTTAGTTACGAAGATTTTACACTATAGTATAAAGCATTATTTCAATGTTGTGTATTTGATTATGAATTAGTGAAAATGCACTCTCTGCGTAAAATAATAAAAAAGAAGTCAGTTTTGCAACAAAATTTGATTAAAATAAGTCCAAGAAATTTGAACAATTAATGTCAAGGTCATTTTTGCTCCATATGTTGATCGGAGACAAATTAACCATGCATCGGACAGTTTTCAGTGCATGATTTCTTCTAATAATAAGGAGATTATGTGCCCATTCCTTGTGATATACTTTCAATGTCAAGTAAAATAAATTATTAAAAAATAATTGATACAAATATTTTCCTCAGACCACTTAAAATTCGAGTTTTACGGAGACGGCCTTTTTTGTCCAAAGTTCATGTAGGAGCTGGCACGATAAAGAACCTTTTATAATAAATATTCCTTTAAACAGAGGCACTAATCTATTTTCCTATATGTAGTTTTGAGGGATTACATCAAAAGAAATCTGAATAGCAATTGAATAGTTTTATTTTCCAGAACCTTTGTATTTTGGCATTAAAACCAGAAAATGTTATTATTTTTAATCTCTACTGTATAGCTGTCCGATGCTTGGTAAATATTGTCCTATCCATGGTGAAATAGTTCAACACTTCATTAATTTGCTTTTTTTCTACATTTTATACTCTGTCCCGAGTTTTTGCTTCCACCACTTTTTGCTTGATATTTCAATAATAGTAAATACCTTTGTGCTCAAACTACGTTCATCCACTAATATGACAAATGTCCAGATTATATGTTTTAAAACGCCCCCTCTACCGCTTCAGGTTTCAATACACATCCAAAAATTGAAAGTCTACTGAGATTTTGCATTGCATCAGCCATTAATAAGTCCGGATGATAAAGTTAAAAAATTGCTCGATGTATTCCGAGTGTAATCCGAATGGAGAAAAAGTGTAAACATTTCCCATTATAAATCTCCGTAAGAAGTGGAAAGGGATGATTGTTCAATATGAATTATTAAGATACATGTATCTTGGATATATTCCCTTTCATCGATTTCAATTGTATTTCATTCACAGGTATGTGTATTTTTATTAAAAATCATCAAAAATTGATGGAAGCAATAACTTGGGACAGACTATAACAATTTCACGATTTTTTCTCCAATAATTAAGCTAAGGGAAAACCTGTAACTTTTAAAACAAGTTTTCTTTATATTTGGACGATATTTGACGTGTGAACAAAGGGAAAAATCCAAAGGTGTCCGATGTATGGTGAAATCACCCTACCGTATATTCAAAATCTTCCCTTTTTTCAATCCGATATGCGCTGCATGCAGAGACATTCCATTGGATCCTGCATTTCTACAAAACAATTTTTTTTCAAACTCTTGCTTTTCTTTTACAACTAAGGTCGTGAAAATGTGCGAGGTAATCATATGGAGAAAAACGATTTCCTGATCTACATTTACATGTATGTCCTGGTAAAAATATTAAATAACATTTTAATGTTTCCTGCTATTTCAGTTTTAATATTTATTAGTGGATGCGCATCCTATCAATTTAAAATGTTGTGTTACAAAATAAACGTTTTGCAAAGCAAAACACATCGAGACTAACAAAATTAATAGAGGGGACACGTACGGCGAACAGCGATGATAAGTCACCAAAAATGTATGGAGAGGGGAAACAAGAGGTATCCTGCCAATACTTGGCTAAGTGGCTTTGGCAGAAACCACGGGAGGGGTTTGAGGAGGAAGATAGCGAATGATTTTGTAGGTACCGGTCGGCAAAAACACACTTGGGAACATGATGCATAAAAAATCAGCAACGACGCCAATCTGAGCAAAATGTACATAACTCACTGTATAAGGGCAACTTGTATATCAGTTCTAGATGAAAGTGGATACAAAGCATGGCACATCATAGGACTATACGGTCATAAATCCGAGTCGAGTATGGGCAGCGGAAAGGGCAACATATATTTTTACAAAATCAATGGTGATTTAAATTCAAACAATGCAAAATAATATCATCAATGACCATAAATCCGAGTCGAGTAATGGCAGCGGAAAGGGCAAAAAATACATTTCTACAAAATCAATGGTGATAAATTTTAAATTCAACATTGCAATTTGCAAAACAATATCATCAATGCCAGGCCATAAATTCGCGTCGAGTATGGGCAGCGGAAAGGGCATAAATACATTTTTACAAAATCAATGGTAATTTGAATTCAACAATGCAAAATAATATCATCAATGGTCATAAATACTTTCCGTTTTGCATTTATTTAGAACTTCTCAAAATACATAAAACATTTTTAAGCCCTGCGAACGAGTAAAATTTTTGTAGAGGACTTGAAGCTCGGTTTTGTCTACGGTTTGACTTTAAATTTTGTATACATGAACTATATACGAGATGGTATGTTTAAAACTTCACTGGGCACCGCGCGTGTTGCTTCCCAACACGCCACCTGTATCAAGTAGATGCGTTTGTAGCCGCCATTTACGAAAGTAAATGGTATGTCGGAAAAATCAAATATGACAAAGAGGACCAGAAATATAATATCACATTTATGATAGGTGGGAAAAAGTCATTCAGGGGGCTAAAACAGGCAGACAAAATCTGGATTCCTGATTGTGGCATAATTTGCTCACTGAACGAGCCAAAAAAGGTGGGCAAGACAAGACATGTTTAAATTCTCCGAAATGGATCTCGAAAAGGTGCAAAAATTGTTTGAAGAACTATTTTAAAAAATCCCTTTAAGAAGAAAACTCTGCATACTCTAAATGTTCATTTCCATATTAATCGATTTGACACTTACTGACTCGTATCTTAATCAAGGTACGTTGTTTCATTTAATAATTTAATTGAAATAGTATTCATTGTCCGATCCTACCAAACTTATGTGGACGCTAAAGATATTGCCTCAATAAATTTTAATAAGTATTAGTTCTGCACTTTCAGAATTAATATATAGCTTATGAATAAGTCTGAAATTTAACAAGGTGTGTGGAATGTTAGCTAATTTGATAATAATTTTGGAATATGTTTTTATTATTTTATCCATGATGTAAAATTATTATTATATAAATATAAAGTATTTTAAGTAAACTTAGAATTCCTATTTGCAGAAGTATAGCCATATTTGTTTTTTTTATTTCTTGTCCTCCAAATGCTGCTGTTTGGTCATTAAAAAGTACTGGTGTGCAATTTATGGATAAATGTAAATTACGTTACAAAGAGGACCATTTGTTTGGGGTTGCGCAGTGTCCGGTAGTTGACCATATTGATCGATTGCAAGGGTTGGAAAAGGCTGAAGTTTTGTTTTGGCCCTTATTATCAATGACCCCAAATTTATAAACATGCCTGAATTTATCTCTAATACTTGGTTCTACATAATGTCCAAGAGAAAATTGGGTTGACCCCACTGGCGTTGGCAAAATGGTTTGGGAGTCACCTAAATTGATATGGGATAATTTTGTAACGTGTCTGCCTGAACACGGTATTATATAAAACGGGTCCCCTCAGATATCTTGCTGAGGTGTTTGATTATTATGTTAATTGTTTAAGATATATACTAATTTTCCTTGTCGCTTTCCTAGCGTTTATTGATTCAACACTCAATTAAATATTTATTTTACTATTGTAAAGGCCCTATCCGAACTCTATGCGACGCTCCGAAGCAGTCTGTCTCTTCTATCAGTCGCTTCAAACTACCCGTCGATTCTATTGGTAACTTCACATCGACCCCACGAAGCGACCTTGTAACTGAAAACAAATGTCTACCCGCTGAATCTAACAAGCAATGCTCACAATGACAAGTTGATTTCATATTCCAGCGTTATTGTTCTGCAAATCGCTGAGCAAT
This sequence comes from Magallana gigas, assembly GCF_963853765.1. Classification (NCBI taxonomy): domain Eukaryota; kingdom Metazoa; phylum Mollusca; class Bivalvia; order Ostreida; family Ostreidae; genus Magallana; species Magallana gigas. The sequence goes on from NC_088854.1 coordinate 29,477,543, forward strand.
ATTGACCTACGAACAACAAGAATAGAATTCCAGGGTCCCCCGCCGGTCAAGCAGTATACTAGTATACTGTATATTGGAATATTTTCAAACATTCAGGGCTGTTCCAGAATTAAATGTGTGGGGAGGTTGGGAGGAACATTTTTTTACCCCCACCACCCATTTTTTTTCTTCTATTTTTCCTGTAGCAAATATATCCAAAATACTACAATCTAAAAGAACTTGACCAAAGTATTAGCGGTATAAACATTTGGAATAAATTTAATAAAAATCCGTCAAAATTTGTAGGCATGAGAGCGCTTACAAGGTCACAAAGTCCCATAACTCCAACAAAAAGGATCGACCAATGCTAATTTTCGAACTTGACCAAGATAATAGTGGTATAAACATTTGGTATAAATTTAATGAAAATCCGTCAAAATTTGTAGGCATGAGAGCGCTTACAAGGTCACAAAGTCCCATAACTCCAACAAAAAGGATCGACCAATGCTAATTTTCGAACTTGACCAAGATAATAGTGGTATAAACATTTGGTATAAATTTAATGAAAATCCGTCAAAATTTGTAGGCATGAGAGCGCTTACAAAAAAGTGTGATAAATCCGTCACAAAGTTCCATAACTCCAACAAAAAGTATCAACCAATGCTGATTTTCGAACTTGACCAAGGTAATAGTAGAATAAACATTTGGTATAAATTTAATGAAAATCCGTCAAAATTAGTAGGTATGAGAGCGCTTACAAGGTCAATTTTTTTATAAAACGGAGTCGTTATTGTGGTCAAAGTCCCATATCTCCAACAAAAAGTATCGACCAATGCTGATTTTCGAACTTGACCAAGGTAATAGTAGTATAAACATTTGGTAAAAATTTAATGAAAATCCGTCAAAATTTGTAGGTATGAGAGCGCTTACAAGGTCAATTTTTGGATAAAACAGAGTCATTATTGTGATCAAAGTCCTATAACTCCAACAAAAAGTATCGACCAATGCTGATTTTCGAACTTAACCAAAGTATTAGTGGTATTAACATTTGGTATAAATTTAATGAAAATCGGTCAAAATTTGTAGGCATGAGAGCGCTTACAAAAAAGTGTGACAGACGGACACACGGACACACAGACGCACGGACGGACGCCCGGTATTTCTATGTCCCCGCACCGCATTGCGGCGGGGGACAAAATAACCTTTCCTCGAAGTATTCTCTTCTGCGTATACACTGCAACTGACTGCAGAGTCTGGATATCTGCATATTTTTACCATTTGATCACGTGATATGAGATACTCGGAATAATCAGAGATTCCGGCGTTTGCGACTTCAGACTGTCTCTCGGTACTCACCGCCCATTTTCATTTACAATCTATGTTACAAATTCTTATGTCCTTGAATTGATGGATGACATATCATTCAATTATTCCAGACTTTATGAAATACGTGCCATCTGGTTTATTTTGTCATTGAAATGTCTTTGAAACTTTAGACTCTAATTCCTTAGGGATAAATTCCATTATTGACGTAGAAGAGCCATGATGTGCTTGCAGTGGCCTCGGTGGGGTAGTTGGGAGAATTTTGCAACCCTCCCAACTGGTGGCCTATTCCCCCACCTTCTGCCATCAGTTTGTATTATAAATAATGTACTTATGTGTTTGAATGCATTGTTTACCTTGTATAATATTCTGCATATTATATGTTGCAGTTGGTTTATAACATATAGTTATATTATTTTGATTTTTGTTCTACTCGAATTATTGGTATGTACTAGATATGATGTACATCAATGTTTATGTTTTTATCAGTATATAATCATATTTTAATCAATAAATACAATTTCAATACATTTGTGAGTTTTTTTGATTTGTGGGTATGAGAATGAGGTGCCATAAAGACTATATTTTTTTTTTCAACTATAAAACTCTTTGGTAATTTACCGATGAATATTTTCACCTACCAGCTTTGTTTGTCTGCAAATTGGAAATGAGGATATGACGTGATAGGTCTGGCTATATATAATGGGTTGTATAGCCAATTACATGTACGTGCAACCCGCATAATTCCGGATTGTAAAAACAAGGACCTTCCCTCAGATTACCGCACGTAATCTTGTGACTGCGGTTGAATATGCGTGATTATTTACAAATACAAAGATATTTATTACAGATTTTATATAATATCCATTAACAACAAGTGCAATTTTTATAATTGAAAATCTCAGAGCTAAGTCAAAGCACACGGAAACTAGCGTGTTACATGTAAATGAAAAAAAAACAGCTACTGTTCTTAATAAATACATAATTATATAAAATCTGTAATTATTTTTTTATAAATATCTTTGTTTTGTAAATACAAAAATACAAATAATTTTTTTGATCGTTTTTAAAGCTCACGTTTTTAGTTAAAAAAAATTTAATGGGTCATTTTTGTATCAACTATTAATCACGCAGCTAGAATTAACGACTCGATATTTGTATATAAAACGAAATTGTTATATATCTTTATTCGTACGAGTTCTTTATCAAAATTTGCCACTTTCAGGCTAATCGTGAAGAACGTTTAACGAGATTGTACGTTTATCATGATCGTTTATCCTTTCCTATTGTGTATCAATCATATCGTTTCGTGCGTGTATACTGTTCTATCGTGCGTTTATGCTTACCTATCGTACATGAATCCTATCGCTTATCTTGTATTTAAAAAATATTGAAGTCTACCCGATAAAGGTGTTTCATACATGTTTGTATTTCAAAAAATGAAAATGGTAGCGCCAGATATTTCCAGAGTTAAATACTCCGCTCATATATTTGCTGTTGTTGGTTCTGTATTTTTGTTTCCAGTTGCGTTCACTAAACGATGCTCACGTGTTGTGACCGTTCTTTACTTATTGGCTCGGAATGAATTGTATCTGCCTGATCGATAAATCTCCTTGGTTTTCTGAGGTGTTTAACATCATGCTTTCAAGGAGAGTTGATATTGTTTTATTCTTTGATATTTTTAAACACAATTTAAAAAGATAAACATTTTAATGCAGTATCCTTGAAGTATATAGGAACTCATAGCAAAGGACAAACAAGTGTCACTTCACACCCGCTGAAAAATACATTTGGTACCTATTCAATTGAGTGAATGCATTTTAAAGCTAATGCTGTTATTTGTTATTTGAGTCTATTGAGTATTCAATAGAAATATGTGATATATTCCGGGAGCCTAGTATATAAAAGTTTTTTAGACACCTGTGATTTAATTAAATCTGAACAAATTGTACCGTGAACGCTAAGGGTTTCAAACAAGAGGTAAGAATTTCAAGAATCCCATTTGTTCAGCAATTTGCTTTTTAGTTTTTCAAAGCAACGTTAACTGGCCCATATGAGCGATGAATGTGTGGGACTGATTTAAAATAAAACTTGTACACTTCTTATAAAGACAAAAGCTCGTGTTTTAATTCAAAGTTATTCCTTATGAAATTCCAAGTTTTTAGGAATGACTTTAGCTGAGAACTGCTAATAAGTAGTATATTCACTCAAATGGCTAAAAAAAAGGATTCAGACATGTCCTTGCACATAAAGTTCATACACTGGTGTTAAATGAAGGAAAATAAAACTAATTGCAACATTAATTAACATCATTTAAACAGGTTAAGGAACAATTTTCAGGAGTTTGTGCACATAACTGCACGGACTATCGTGAATCTAATGTACGGGCTATTGCGAATTTAATGTATGGGGTTTACATACATCATTGCAGGGGCTGCCACGCAGTGATGGGAATATAGTGCGTATACAGAAGATGAAATGTTACATACATATATCTGTTATATACATACAGAAGCTTGGTCAGCGCTTTTCAGTACTTTGATTTCCTGTTTCTTTTTCCTATTTGTATCTAATATACTGCAATAAGTACAAATACGAAATGTTTAGGGCACATTATGGCTTATACATCGGATACATTGCGTTTGGATTGTATTGGCTGTACGAGCTCTCGCATTCGTTGCATGCGTTTTTTGGTCGAATCAAGTCTCCTCAAAACAGTGGACATGCACACTATTCATATGCGACAGAGTGCGATCCAAATTATTACAATAGAACGCCCGAACAATAGTCAAGTGCAAATGTGTTTTACAACGTTTTGTGTACTCGCAAGAGCAATGCATTGTTTTAAAGATCGTAAGATAATCACAGCTGTTTATGCGTGTGTTATGCGACTATGAGACTGTAGCTCAACGTGTTCAATGTAATAATGCAACGTTTTACTATCATTGCAAGATTTATCGGCTTCAATTTCCATGCTTTGCCACTTATACATGTGTATAGTAGATACAGGGTTATTTTCGTTCCGTGATCTTTTCGCTTCTACTTACGGTCTTCCCTCGTCTTGAATTCACCCCAGCAATGTTGTTGTAAAAGAGAGATATTCCGGGAAACCACAACCAACTTTCCATCATTTTTTATTCATCAAAATCTGTAAAAGCAAGGACTCTATATGAACGTATATATAGATGTTAATTGAATTAATAATTCATTGTCGTTTTAGATTAATCCATCTGTAATTGTCGTGGGACATCAAATAGAGAAAGAGGCTTATACATAATTATGTTAAGAAACAGAAAAACGATAAGGCTTCAGGCAGGTAAAATGATGAATATAACACAAGAGAATTTTAAAAAATAAACATTTTATTTGAACATTAAAACAAAATTAAATTTTGTTGTTGGTATATATTGGAAGGTTTGTGTTTTACAATTAATAGTTTTCTTATCAGGCCTTCTAACCTTAAACTGATCGATATTTGGAAGAGCAATAAAGAAGGGTAATTTGCTAATTACACTTTAAATCTGATTTTTGTCATTTGTTTAAAGGAAGTGAACATGAAAAAATTATCAAGGGCTCAAATTTGTCTGTTTGATGTGTATAATGATATCTGAAAACCGTTTAGACAGAACTTTCCTCAGTAAGAAGATATGCCACTTAGAATAACTAATTCTTGCAATCCATGAGCGCTGCCATATTGTTTGATTCATTACCTCCCTGCTGGGTTATCTCTAAGCATCTAAGAGAGGGCAGCACTGATGCTGACGCCAGTGAGACACATTGCATTTTTACACACGTTTAGTTACAGAGATAAAATGCCATCATCAAAATGTGAATTGAAACTTGCAATGGATGTAAAGAGTTGTGATTTTTAAACAGTGTTTATGGAGGAAGATTTTGGATCTCAGAATGATGCATTCCCACCAGCAGTTAATGTGATTTGTAACTAGAATGGAATGTCCAGGGATCAGTGTTATTGTGACCTATTTTTTCTTGCACTCGGGAATTTCTTGTTTATGAGTTTAAACATTATGTGTGCTACATAAATGAGCACACAAGGTGCATTGCACAGCATCCTGACTTTTAAAAAGTGTCTTAGTCCTGTTATTCTTCTGACAGCATAAACAGAACCGGCGTGCATATATCATCAAGAATTAAGATAAAAACAAATCAGAAAATTTTCCAGGGCATTTAAATAAAAAGTAACGGTAAGAAACCCCACAAAGAAAATGAAATTACATGTTTATATTAATTTAAATTGAAATCTAAAAACAGCATTTTATTTATGTAAACACTGACTGCCACATCTCCGTACAAACATCAGGAATGCGATGGTCTCATATTTCACAAATTAATTTATCTTTATTCATTTTTTGCACAAATCATATATAGTTATCTGAGGTTCATTTGTAGAAATGTACTAAATCCTTGTCTTCTCATGACAGTACACAACATTTTTCTTCACATCAAGGCATATTTTTTCTTGTAACTTTTATCAACTCTGAACATAAACACTGGCCTAGTTCCAACATTGACCCAGTCACCAGCAGCAATGTGGCTTATCTACGTCAGAGAACAGATGCATGCTGGGGAATAATGGAATACCTCCATAAACCTTTCACTGAGAGTGTTAAATTGATAAAATCTCTTGATAGAAATAAACAAAAAGGTTACAGACCTCATTTTTAAGTTTCAAAAGGCTTTTAAAATAAATTAAGCAACAATTAATTTTTTCATGTTCACTTCCTTTAATTATTAATTGTCTAGATATTTTTTTTCGGCTCTTGTAAGAAATAGAAATTTGGAAATAAAAATGTATTTTGTTAAACAATAACAATAATGATTATGCAAAATTGACAAAATGCAAAATGAACATTTTCTAGAGGTCAAGATAATAAAATGTTTCAGGATCAGCCAAATATATTCTTCAAATGACAGTTCAGTTTCTGATGATCAATATAATATCACGGTACAGTACGATTGGTTTCTCCTGTTGATCCGGCAATAATCCTTCGCACAACGGTAAGAAAGGACCGATTTAGTTCCCAGAAAATGAATCTTTTTTTTCTCAACTAATACGGTCGTTGTTTAGACAGTAACATGTCAATGCAATGCTACAGGTGGTACATTGTTGTTTTATTCTTCAAATGAATGGAATAGTTGACTTTTCTTTTCAAGGGATCTACAGGTTCCAGTAAAGCTGTTTTGCTGACTCATAAAACACTGGTGAATATTGGAATATTCTGTGTCGCCCGTTCGATGGCTTACGACCAAAAGGTATTCTCAATGTTATTGCATATTTTTCATAAGCATATGTAAAACTGCTTTACGTTGCATTGTAAATGCGTTAAAATATAGGTTTCAACCCAAAGACAGGGTGATAGATTAATTAAATCTTTTTGAAGGACATCGTGGCTGTACCGAATCCTATGAATGATGACGTACAAGCGCCGTTAATGACAGTACAAATTTTAGTTAATTGGAAATTCAAAAGATTCGTCATTTGTCCCACTTGGCTTGATATTGGGGGGAGTGAAGATATCGAAAGATCTGCCAAATTTCTTCAAGACGAAAAGTAAATTATGTGTAAGATTTGTGATAATAACCACAACTGTTGTAAATGATTGAAGAAAGACAACTGTAACGAGGTAAAAAAAATTTTTACATATAATATCAGTTAGGACTACCGCCCTATTGCTAGCTAGACTATCTGTATACAATATCGCGTATTGTAATTAGATTTTTGCGTGCATACGCAATAGTATTAGAATACACTTTTCTAAAATAAGCATATTGTAAAAATAGCTGCAGAACTGTGTTTTTTCAGGAAAATTCTTATTAATCGACGCATAGAAAACATTATTTGGACAATCAAGCCCTGGTTTTGCCTTTGAATTTTCTTTAACATATTCCCATAAGACATATGTATCATACTCTATAAATTGTATGGAGATTGTGACTTTAAATTAATTTAGCACACTTCAATGTCAAAAAAAAGATGATTCAGATACGTTCTGCAGGTAATTAATATACAACAAATAGATTCAATGTTACAACTCTTAAAGAATATTTGGTATCAAATATTTCTATAGCATGCTTTATGAACGAAATTCATATTGTCCGAGGCTATCGCATTTTTGTGCGTTGTAAATAACAAGGTATTTCGTTTAATGTTGTAAATTTTTTATTTACTGCGGCTTGGTAATTTCAAAATTTACAACATTACACTTCTTTTATTCTGAAAAGCTAGTGTTTCGCAGCAAAAAAGTGGAAAACATATACATGTACCACACTGTTAAAAGAAAACTGGCAAGGTGATGTACAACTTAGTAGATTTGTTAAATCCAGTTTTAGTGTAAGTCGTTACTCGTGTAAATATAATTTTGCAATTGTAAACGTTAAAGAGTCAATTGAATATACTAATTTAACACCCGTTGCCTTTTTTTTTCCATTACAGAATAACTTCTTACCGGGGTTATCCTTACGAGGTAGTTAAATTGGTCAACTCAGAGTTCATAAATTTGTACGATATCTCAAACCTGACTTTGGGTAATCAAACATGTATTTCAGACGTATTGTATTTAAAAAAAATTACACATTATCACAATTCTACCATTAGAAACTTAGTTATTAATTCAATTACCAATTATAATGGGTGTTAAATACTACGTCTAATGTTTCATCGCAAGTACAGATTCAACTCCAGTAAATATTTAGACTACCACTTGTAAATAGTATGTTGTTAATTGACAGTCAAATAATTGATTTTGAAATTTTAAAAAAGTAACCGATGTGTTGATTTGTGTGTGTCTTCCTCTTCCTTTTTTTACTTAACATGGTGTCACAATTAGCATCGAAATCGATGCGTGAAAAAATATACCAACGTTTCCCTAAATCTATGGTAAGCACTTACAACATAAATTCAGCTTACCACATATGTCTGAATGTCCACGTTGATTTTTAGATATATGGCCCTTAAAATGCATTAATTTTTTTTTTTTAAATCTTATTTTTATTCGAACTGTGTCCCTTTTCGGATTCAACTAGAATGACATGTGCAAAAAATAAGTCACTTTTTTAGGCTACAATGTACAAAACACTTAGGCATATTGCCATGATTTATAGATCGTAATTATCTATTTCTTTGAATATGTAGACAATCCCAGAATTGGGATATAATATAACCAAAAACAAGTTCCAGAGCTATTACATGTACATGTATCGTAATTTTCTTTGATAGCTTGGGTTGAATATTTTATACTTTTTTTTCAATCGTGCGAGGATTGCGGTAGACTTGAAACATTAAAAAAAAGATCAGATCTAAAGCAGTGTTCTGCCAGTGATTTCTTGTTATAACGAATTGCTATTATTTTCTATGCAAAGAAAAATGACTTAAAATCAGCCATAACCTACAACAGATTAGAAGTTTTACACAAAAATGGAAACGTCTTTATGTTAATGCCAATTTAATTTTTTGCTGTTAGGTAGATAGTCGAGCTTTGGTACCCAAAGCAACGGAAGTGCGTCAAGGAGCATCAGCGTCTTAATGAATTTATAATCTTGAGGCAATGCGAGCACGTCAAAAATGTCCATTTCTGCAAATTTCATAATCTTAATTTGATGACAATATTAATTTTTAGATGTACTACATGTCTCTTTATATATTAATCGTACTTTTAATTAGATTTGAAGACTTTGAAATTTCTTGAAGTTAGAAAATTGTTTCCTCTAATCCCATATATATTTGAGAAAAACTAAATTCATTATTATTATGTTCATGAAGCCCTCTTCTTAAATTTGAAATCATGATCCCTGAAAAATAAGTTTCGGGTCCTAGGGTGCGACAAATATGGCCATATAGTGAAAATTTATTTAATCTAAGAAAAACTTCTTTATTACTCTCTTACATACCAGGGTTTAAAGCTCTTAAGCGGGGTCAATATGGCCACATTGTGAAAACATATTGCTTTCATAATAGTTCTTCTGAACTGTCACAGTTGTGGAAGATATGTTCATAATGCCTTGACGTTAGATATTGAAATTCTCTGTCCCGGCCATGGAACAAAAGTTGAGGCTTTTCATTGGGGGATGGGGGATTGGTGGGTGATAAATATGGTGATGTATTGAACATGTATCTTTAAGAATTACCCAAGTAAACATGTATTTACTTAGGGTAATTCTGTGTTCTATTTTAGAAAATCTACTTCAAAAATATCCTGTACATTGTATACTTGAATAAATAAGCTCTATGCATTTTTGTCTCCAAGGAAGAAGATATCTGCTGTATATTTGGGGCGGGGGAGGGGGGGGGGGGGGGTGGTACAAGCCAGCCCATAATAACTAATAACTCTTAGGTAGAATATTTGACAATTTTTTTTCAGTCAAAAAAGTACCACTTCCTTACATTTTATTTATTGTTGGAATTCTTCTTGCTACTTTACATTGATTTTTAAAATGGTTTATATTTTCAATTTTATTCTCTGATGATGAAATGTATCATTTTCTAAACAGTATGTGATCTCTTCTTTATATCATGATTATGCCTTCGTTTTATGTTAATCATTGTTTTGAGCCTATGTAAACCACACGAGGCATTCCAACAAAATCTTTTAATATCACAAGTCTTAGTGCTTTACAAAAATATGTATAAGAAGATCATTAAAGAAGTATGTTGTAGCAGAGTATTCAGAAACCTATACTCGACATTATTTTAAAAGTGTGTTTTACTAGTAACCATTATAGAGTAACAACGCCAATATGTTCCTGGAGAGAAGAAATAATCAAATAGGCTAGTGTTCAGTACAATTTTGATTTACATGCACTCTTCACTCCCTCCAATCTTAAATTTAGATGTAAATATTCCCGATTAGCTTTCCAATTCCTTTCCGGTAATTTTAGTATTTCTGATTATATTAAAAATAGGTTACTAATCATAAAGACAATATTCATATTTTGGTTTTTAGCTCACCTGAGCTGAAAGCTCAAGTGAGCTATTCTGATCACATTTTGTCTGTCGTCCGTCTGTCCGTCCGTCCGTCTGTCCGTAAACTTTTCACATTTTCAACATCTTCTCAAGAACTACTGGGCCAATTTCAACCAAACTTGGCACAAATCATCTTTAGGCAATGGGAATTCAAAGTTGTGAAAATGAAGGGCCACAATCGTTTTCAAGGGGAGATAATTAGAAATTAATGAAAAATTTCGAGAAATTTTCAAAAATCTTCTTCTCAAGAACCAGAAAGCCAGGAATGCTGAAACTTGTGTGGAAGCATTCTCAGGTAGTGTAGATTCAAAGTTGTGAAATTCATGACCCCCGGGGGTACGGTGGGGCCACAATGGGCGGTCGAAGTTTTACATAGGAATATATAGATTAAATCTTTAAAAATCTTCTTCTCAGAAACTAATCAGCCAGGAAAGCTGAAAATTGTGTGGAAGCATCCTCAGGTAGTGTAGATTCAAAGTTGTGAAATTCATGACCCCCGGGGGTACGGTGGGGCCACAATGGGGGGTCGAAGTTTGACATAGGAATATATAGAGTAAATCTTTAAAAATCTTCTTCTCAGAAACTAATCAGACAGGAAAGCTGAAACTTGTGTGGAAGCATCCTCAGGTAGTGTAGATTCAAAGTTGTGAAATTCATGACCCCCGGGGGTAGGGTGGGGCCACAATGGGGGTCGAAGTTTTACATAGGAATATATAGAGTAAATCTTTAAAAATCTTCTTCTCAGAAACTAATCAGACAGGAAAGCTGAAACTTGTGTTGAAGCATCCTCAGGTAGTGTAGATTCAAAGATTTGAAAATCATGACCCCCGGGGGTAGGGTGGGGCCACAATGGGGGTCGAAGTTTTACATAGGAATATATAGATTAAATCTTTAAAAATCTTCTTCTCAGAAACTAATCAGCGAGGAAATCTGAAACTTCTTTGGAAGTATCCTCAGGTAGTGTAGATTCAAAGTTGTGAAAATCATGACCCCCGGGGGTAGGGTTGGGCCACAATATGGGGGGGGTCGAAGTTTTACATAGGAATATATAGAGTAAATCTTTAAAAATCTTCTTCTCAGAAACTAATCAGCCAGGAAAGCTGAAACTTATGTGGAAGCATCCTCAGGTAGTGCAGATTCAAAGTTGTGAAAATCATGATCCCTGGGGGTAGGGTGGGGCACAATGGAGGGTCGAAGTTTTACATAGGAATATATAGAGTAAATCTTTAAAAATCTTCTTCTCAGAAACTAATCAGCCAGGAAAGCTGAAACTTGTGTTGAAGCATCCTCAGGTAGTGTAGATTCAAAGATTTGAAAATCATGACCCCCGGGGGTAGGGTGGGGCCACAATGGGGGGGTCGAAGTTTTACATAGGAATATATAGAGTAAATCTTTAAAAATCTTCTTCTCAGAAACTAATCAGCCAGGAACGCTGAAACTTATGTGAACGCATCCTCAGGTAGTGCAGATTCAAAGTTGTGAAAATCATGATTCCTGGGGGTACGGTGGGGCACAATGGAGGGTCGAAGTTTTACATAGGAATATATAGAGTAAATCTTTAAAAATCTTCTTCTCAGAAACTAATCAGCCAGGAAAGCTGAAAATTGTGTGGAAGTATCCTCAGGCAGTGTAGATTCAAAGTTGTGAAAATCATGATCCCTGGGGGTAGGGTGAGGCCACATTGGGGGGGGGGGGGTGTTAAAGTTTTACATAGGAATAAATAGTAAATATTTATAAATCTTCTTCTCAGAAACTAATCAGCCAGGAAAGCTGAAACTTGTGTGGAAGCATCATCAGGTAGTGTAGATTCAAAGTTTTGAAAATCATGACCCCCAGGGGTAGGGTGGGGCCACAATGGGGGGGTCGAAGTTTTACATAGGAATATATAGATTAAATCTTTAAAAATCTTCTTCTCAGAAACTAATCAGCCAGGAAAGCTGAAACTCGTGTGGAAGCATCCTCAGGCAGTGTAGATTCAAAGTTGTGAAAATCATGATCCCTGGGGGTAGGGTGGGGCACAATGGGGGGGCCGAAGTTTTACATAGGAATATATAGAGTAAATATTTAAAAATCTTCTTCTCAGAAACTAATCAGCCAGGAAAGCTGAAACTTGTGTGGAAGTATCCTCAGGTAGTGTAGATTCAAAGTTGTGAAAACATGATCCCTGGGGGTAGGGTGAGGTCACATTTGGGGGGGGGGGTGTTAAAGTTTTACATTGGAATATATAGAGTAAATCTTTTAAAATCTTCTTCTCAGAAACTAATCAGCCAGATGATTCTTTATAATTGTTAAGACTTTGGCTCCAGACAATTCTTCGGCCTCACAAGAAGGTTCAGAGTTTGATGTAGCTTAATATCCCATATATAAACAATTGTAAAGGATCTTTTTGAGGACTGCAATACTCAACATGTGATATGACTATAAAATCATCCTGTTAGAAAAGGGACTAATGATTATAAACATAAGAATATCCAGGGGGAAAAATGGATTTTATTTATACAGGATCTACATGTATTATTGTACATTGTCAAGATTGTTTGTATTATGACTCCATTAAGCTGATTTTATCATACCTATTGTTCCTCAGGTGAGCGATGTGGCCCATGTTGTCATCTCTCCAATTGATATTGAATGTATATAAAATGTATATGAATTATGCAATATATCTTGGTGTCTCAGTGCATTTTACAACTTAATGAAAAAAATTACATGAAATGAATTAATCTTACATATAAGGGACCATATAATAGTGTGCGGTAAAGAGGCAAATACTGGTATAGCATGGATCCTCAAGGAAACACTCGAGAGTCCCTAGTTTATAAAGTGGGCGTTTAGTAAAGATTTCAATATTATTTCAAATAATGAAATTTACGCAAAGATTTTTTCTGGAAATGCTGATAGAACGTGTATTAAATTTTTGTACATGCATAGTTTAATTGCAAATTACATATACAATTTATAAACTCTTAATCAAATATATAAAGCAAGTACAATAATGGGCTTCTCGACAAACTTCTGTAGAATGATTTATTACACATTGACATATATTTATTAAAATGCATAATTATGCAAGACGTAAGTGGGTGGGGTTTTTTAAATGGCGGATGCTCATTTTCGGCAGAAACTCCTATTATATAAAAGATTTCTCAACCTAGTATAATACGTTTACTAAATACTTTACCTTTTTTATATTTGATACCTAATATAATACGTTAACAAAATTCTAATTTGATAGTCATCTTCAGACACACTTGTAAACTAGATAATTTTTGCCCCCCCCCCCCCACTTTGTTAGATCTCTGCAACAGACCTTTCATCGGGCCTGACCTGCACATACTCGCAGATAGCTTCATAGTTAGGTACACATCTGCATGTCATATTCAAGGATGTTTTGTAATTGGTCCAGTATATTATTTATTTACAAGTCATGCAGACTAAAAAAACGTAGAAGAATAGAATTACAAAAGTAAAACACGATGTGCCCTACTTATTGTATTAGTATTACATCATATTACAGTTAAATTGTGTCGTATGTGCTTTAACTGCATCATAATATCCTTCCAGTGTTCTTAAAATATCAACTGCATGTTCATGTTATGATGCAAGATACATGTGTATTTCGGAACTCAAGGCTCAACCAATAAGGCTCTACCAATATTTCTTTTTTTATCTTCTACTTGTGATATATTATCTTTGTGATAAAACCTTAAGTTTGCTTTATCAAAGGTTGGTGCTTTATTAAATACTTACGGTCAGAACTTATTTTAGCTTTAACGCTACAGTGACCTAGTTTTCAAAAATTAACCGGTTCCACATTAATATTTTTATATATTTATATCCCAAAAACTATTTTTAAAATTGAATTTTTGTGAAAATTTACATTCTAAATAAAGGAAAATCCATAGGAAAGTATTTATTAAAACTGAAACTCACGCTAGCTATCAAGAAATCCCATTATCCTGACTACGTTCGAGCTCGAGTAAATTAAAACTAACGAGCATTCGTAACATTGATCATGTCTTCATATTTGACTATTCAAGTCTTCACTATTTCCATGTAGTTGATTAAGCTCTAAGGAAAGATAATTCCGTGGTGAAAAAATATTTCAGGTTCGGTTTAATTGGTGCTTTACATTAAAACAGCTAATTTTTTTATCTTCGAAATGACATACTCAATTATATTGCTCAAGATCACAAGAACAGCAAAACACAACGTTGCATCATTGATTAGAGTTAATCGAATAATGGAGTAATTTTTGTGCTGTCTCAAAAGCTTCAAAAATTAATCAAATTATAATCATAGAACATCTTTAACTGACAGATAAAATTTTATATTAATTTTGCGTTATCCAACTTGTTGAATTGGTATCTATATTAATTCGCTTAGTTTATGTGCATGTTTCTTATTTTCGTATATATCACTTATTTTCATTTATCGTAATAACAACTCTATATCATGCAATAACAGTTGTAAGTTTTGTAAAAAAAAATTCTATTTAATGGTAAAGACTTAGTAAGTTGTCAGAACTTGACGTGTCCAAACCATTTATATATGTATCTTATATATACATGTATGTATACAATAAAATATGTTCAAATCATCTATATTCGCTCGGCAAATTTTGTGAATATATACACCACTTCAACTCGTAGGATAAAGCAAAAAAAAATCACACAACACAAATATCATCAGTTTATATAATTAAAAATCTTATTCTTCCTTGATTTATGATCAATTGTCACTGCAATTTCCATTATCAATATGTCCTTGTGTTAGTGCATTATAGATTAGTGTTTCTTCCGCTTAAAAATAAAAAAAAATTAATATCTTCCTTGTTATAGTGGTCTGAAAACCATAGAGTTGGTCAGCATCATGAGAAAGACAACTATGTTATGGTTTTTGTTTCTAGTAGGGTTTTGCGCGGCGTACAAACCTGTTGTTTTTATTCATGGTTTCAATGGTACCTCGAAAGATGGAGACCTCATCAAAGATATCATTCAAAAGGTAAATAAAACATAAGTAGTTTCTAAGCATGAAATGAAGAGTTTATTTAAGTTGTGGCACTGCGTAAATGTGCATCCTTTCAAAAGAATTGTTTTTGCGTTTGTTAACAAAATGTCACATGCTTAATTAGTGAAAGAATGTCAACGCTGAAATTGTGTGTACATTTTTTTTATTGAAAAGTCAATGATAATTTGTTTAGCGAAGATAATTATAAATGTACTCATTTCATGTTTTGATTTTTTAGGGAATAATTTGTGTTTGCACTTAAAATTGCTATGTTTTTATAACTTAAAAGGCTGTATTGTCTAAAAATTACACATCAGATCTCTCTTATTATTTTTAAAACAATATTGTTAGCTTTAAACTTTTATGTCCATTTTTTATAGTATCCTCAACTTCCAAAAAAATTGTGATGAACTAAACTTTAATTTGAACGCTTAAAACAGTTATAATACACTTTACATGTAATGGGCCAAACTTTTTTCACCTCGGCACTTGTTTTGTTCTACAATGAGCCATATTCTACAATGAGCCATATTATATATTATGTACCAAAATCAAGCAGGATATCAAAGTTAATTAAATTATGCATCAAAATTCGTCATAATTGAATAAAATCATATAATAAATCAGCCAATCAAAAAAGCCTTCTAGACTTTCTGCAAAAATATAGAAAATCTAGCATTTCTTCTTCACTAGACTTTCCAAAAAATGAAAATTGCATATTTTTTGTTTCTTGTAAATTTATTGTTTACTTGCTATTTTATTTCAAGATTTATTTAAATTTATTTATTTTGTTCACAAAAACATAGTTAATTATTATTGACCAACTGGTTTTTGAATGATAGTCTCTTAAAAACATGTATAACCCCCATATTTTTTTTTTCGTTGTTGCAAACTTCAGGAAATTTAAAATGGTTTATATAGACTCAATTTAACAATCACTTTAAATTATTTACTCAATCAAACTATATCATACATATAAAAATGTTGGTCATAACTGCCTAAACACAAAGGAATTAGTGAAATATAATTTCTCCCCCTTTTTTCGTTGAGAACCAGCCCCCCCCCCCCCCCCCCCCCCGGTTTGGTTTAATAATTATGACTTAAAATATAGTCTTAAATGAATAAGACCATCCAGTCCCTTTAAAGAAAACTAAAATGATTTAAAATATCTAAAAAGACAAGTCATTATACTTCATAACTATTTTGTACGTTGTCCAGATGCATCCAGGGACCCTTTACTACACAGCGAATGCTTTTAATAGAACCGATACGGTTAAACCATTATGGGAAGAGGTGGCGATCGTAAAACCACAGCTTGTGAAGTACATGAAGGCCCATCCCGATGGAATCAATTTGATATGTTACTCACAAGGTACCCTTTGCCACAAAAAATTATACACTTAATCAAAAAGACAATATGACTCTCCATTTTTCTTGATATCCTTTTTCATGTATCACATATAAATTCCATTCGCTGTTTGTCAGAAAATAATATTTTTGAATTCGATACCATGTGTTTTCAATTATAAACTATTGCAAAATATACAATAATGTTCAGACAAAAAGCAAAGTCCTTGATGTTCATGTAATTATAACAAACGCGATGCATTCTGAAAAACAAAATGTGAATATTTTATAATCTACAATTTTAATTATATAAGAATTATCATAACTTTGATTTAGATTGATTTTTGGGGATAATAATTTTGTATGACCAACCCGTAATAATGTTTATTGTCCCATATTCTATAATCCTATGATTCCGTTAATTTTTTAATTTGATTTGTTATAGACTCTGTAGTTTCATCATAGCACATATACACGTTACTTGTTAATATACATAAAAATTGTTATCGGAACGTGTTTCCTTATTGTGTTAAATAATACTTACAATCTCCAGTAGGTTGTTAACTTAATATATTAAGCACTTTATAAGTGCTTGAAATTTAGATGATGAATCGGAACCTATCCTTTAACTTTACACATTATTAGATGATGTAAAAATCACACTTAACGGCATGCAAGTGAAATAAATCAGAAAAACTAAGTTGTTCATCTTTTCCAAAATTTTAGAACCTATTTAAAGAAGTCAAACCAAGTCCCTGTGCAATTCAACGTTGCGCGTTGTACTATTTTAAAACGTCTACAAGGCCCCCTCATTGCTTTCTCTCGATCAGATCAGGATGTCTATGATCAAGTCAATTAATGGAAAGGAAATAATTCCTTTCTAGAACATATCGATATTTCATACAGGATGGTACTTGTATCACATAAATAGGAATTTTGATGTAAAATGACTGTTTGTGACTTATCAACTTATTCTAAGCACAATAATTATACTGTAATTAATTGGGGAAAAAAAGACTTACAAATTTTGTTTTAAACTTGACCTTCAACTAAACAACTGGCAAAACATATGCAGTTCGTTAGAATTAAATGTCACCAATAATCGATTTTGTTTTATCAAAGGGTTTTGAAAACCACGATATATGGAGCTTTTATTTTTAACAATATTTTTAAATAGACTCAACGACTTGTTCTATTCATTCATGAAAACTTAACAAAAAGATGAAAACCCATTTTTAAGGACTTGCAATGTTGCAATTTTGATATTGTAATGAGACGCGGACTGAAATTTTTACACCTATGATATGGTACGGACAAATGAATATAAGGATAAGTCACCTTTTACAGGTGGGTTGGTATGCCGAGGCTTACTCTCCACGATACCAGATCATAACGTGGACACTCTGATCGCAGTCAGTTCCCCGATGGCGGGAATGTATGGAGGTTTGTATGCAATGTTACACGACGGTATATTTGTAAAACTAGAATACCTACTTGGCTTGATAAAATTATTTATGCGAGCAGTTTTGCATATTAATTAGAATGGATAGCAATTTTTTAATCTGAATTAATTCTAGGTTTCAAAGGTCTTCCGGGATTTGTTAAGCGCAATGCATATAGGTAAGATTGACATACACGTGTACGTTCAATATTAACTGATAACTACGTATTTTATCAATAATCTTTCGTAAATTTTGATTTCTGTTATTGACATTGGTGTTTTTATAATAAAAATGCACCTTATTTTTATAGATTGCTTTACAGTAAAATGGGGCAAAGAATTTTTCTAGGAAACTACTGGAAAGGTTTACAAGAACATAATTCAAAACATTACGCGCTTTCCTAAATTTGACATAGAAATATTCTATGATAATGATATTTTAAAGAATAATAACCATGTAATGATTATTACATTATATATTTTGATTTGTTGTAGACCCTCATCATTTAGATCTTTATGAAAAATTTTCCGATTTTCTGGCTCCACTGAACAACGAATCAATTTCTCCACACATAACAGGCATGATTTACTCATAATTCAGTACAAATGGTAAATGCAAAAACAAACAAGTAATTTTTTTATGAATTCAATATGGATCGAAAAATGACTTGTCCCTACAATTAACACCATGCATAATGAATGCATGATAAAATCATACATAGCTAACATAAAATATGTTACAGCTATTAATTACCAGTTTTCGGCATTTAGAATTTAAACGCAACTTCCTGCGGATAAAGCGGATGGTTTTGATTGGAGGTCCTGACGACGGTCTCATATGTCCATGGCAATCCAGGTTTGGTAATCCATTTGTTTGGTGTGATTTTTTTATTCAATCTGGTATAGATCAAATGCATATAGATATTATCTTGACAATTCAAGTTTGGTTATCTTTCTGTATGATGTGGGGTTTGTTTTACATTTCTTGCACAAAAGTATTATCCCTCAATGATATCAATCGATAAAATTTGCTTTTTTCAGTCTCTTTGGGTTCTACGATGAAAATGAAATTGTTCAAGACATGAAGAAGCAACGGGTAACATATTCCTATTGTGTCAAGTGTATTTTATTGATCAATTCTTTATAAATAAGTAATCTAATAAACATCTTTAGTCGTTTCTTTAAGATATAATACTATTTATTTTAAATTAGAAAAAAGAATATTGTTTCGAACTACATATTATCCTTATCAACAAATTCAAGTCAAAGACTCTTTATGTGTTACATTAAAGTTTTAAAATTCAGAGAATTTAAAACTATCTATAACGAGACAAAATTCAGAGAATTTAAAACTATCTATAACAGTCTCGTTATAGATAGTTTTAAATTCTCTGAATTTTAAAACTTTAATGTAACATTTGTATTGTTTTCTTAAGCTATCATTTTTTGAAATATTTTTGTTCATGATCGGGAGGAAAAATATTGTTCAAAACTACGTATTCATCAACAAGTTCATGTCAAAGACACTGGTTTTCTCAATATTTCAGTACTTTATAGAGGATTCCTTCGGACTTCGTACTATGTCCGAACAGAAAAGGCTATTTTGGTTCACCATTAAAGGTATCGTTCACAAACGGTGGGTCAGGAACCCGGATGTGATCAAGAGTGTCTTTATGAAGTGGTTAAACTAACTATTTATAAATGTCAGTTGAAAATGTTTAACGTCTCTGATTTGTCAAAATAGAGGCATGAAGTATTTTTATTATGTACACAAGATGTTTGCCAAATGTCAATATGATTTCATATATATTGGCCACTATTAGGTGCAAGATAATGTATTTCAAATGCCATCATATGTCCGCTATCAAAAATAAATTATGCATGCAGCATTTTGAAATGATTTAAAATGGCAAATACTGAATCTTTTTTTAATCATGAAAAGTGTGTAATTGATATTCAAATGTTAGTTTTATAAACTCATTCACACTCTTAAGGTTTTAAAATATTTCAAGTTCAACTTTTAAAGTTTTGAATATCATATTTTTAAAAAATGTGTATAGTTTTTGTAATATACACTGTATGTAGAAATTTTCCAATATAAAAATGTATTCAACTCAACCATGTACATAGTTCTTGTTGATGCTGATCAGTCCCGGGCCTCAAACAGTAATTCTTTTATAATAATTTTTAAATCACACCAATAGGTGCTCAGACATCGAGCAGTACTGTTGCCAAACTGTGGTTTTCTGGAGTGTTTAATATCATCCTACCTATAAAAAAAAATACTGCTTTTCATTATTTGATTTTTGAAACATGGTTTAAATGATATACATTTAAAGTCAGTTTCCTTGAAGTGCAAATGAACTTACTGCGAAGGATACAATAGTATATAATTTTACATTCAGTGTAAGATGCTTTGCATATAATTATGTTGAGTACATACTCGTTTGATTGAACGCATGGCAACAGCAAGGGCTGCAATTTGAATATTTATGCGACAAATTTCGTAAGCTTATATAAAGTTTACTAGATGTATTCAATCAAATCTGAACACATTGCACTGTAAACACTCCGGAATTCAGACAAAAGGTAAAGAAATAATCATTATGGATTTCTCTGTAAAATCAATTTTAATATTTTTTTTTTATTATATAGTTTTTAGGTAATTTTTAAAACACACGTCACTTTTAAGTTAAAAAAAATTGCATGCAATATTATGTATTTTGAAAATGGTTGGTTAAAACAAAATTGTGAAGATCTTGTGAAGTAATATTTTAAATGTTAATCCTTATTTCAACCTTAAATATCATTTTCAACGCTGTCATAAAAAAGTAGGAAGGGAAAGTTTTTATGAAATATATTTTTCGATATGTAGATACAATTTAAAAAATTGACTAAAATAATTGGAAAACGGATAGTCCCTGATTTATACTGAACTATAAAACAAAATAGAGAAATGCTATCTTGAATGTTTTATCAAATTATCGTTGACCTATCAACCATTTCCGTTTGTTTTCAGAAATATCCACAGTAAATATAAAACAAATAAGGAGTGCAGAGAGTTTTGGGTCACAAGCACAGATGGCAATAAAAACAAATTTGAATTTCAAACTAAGAATACCTTTATGAGAAATTGGAAGATAAAAATTAATGTTTCGAACTATTTGAGTGTTTCTTAAGCTCTTTTAGTAAACCTTTATGAAAGCATTCAAAAACTTAATAAACTTAAAACAACTCGAGAATTTTTTTTCAAAGCTTTACTGAATTTGTATTAATCATCCATTTACTTGTCTATTTGAATGATTAATTTCTGCATAATTGTTTCTTTCAATAATCAATCTCAAGATATAATTGTCCCTCTCATCAATCTATCTCTGTATAAATTGAAAATTGTCTGTTTTCACTAAAGCATATTGTATTGCACAAAAGAGGCTGCCACAGGTTATCACTGCAGATGAAATAACATAACATAACAATTGCCATTACCTTCATACATGGCAAGAACTTCATCTGTTCTTGTTTATTTAAAAACACTGTATGTGTACATATTGTAATAAAAAATATTTATACGTGTACGTAGTGGGTCAGAAACAATCATTTGATATTTGCTTAACATAAACGAATTATATAACGAGTAACATGAAATAACCTTGTTTGGTCAGATAAGCTGAGGACAGCGTCAACATTTGATAACGATAAGATTATGAAGAGAACAACTTCGATGCAATCCTTAGCCGGACCAAAATTTACAGTTGCTAGTTTAGTGTCAGGCATATAGATGTACTTCTAAGTCTTCTATCAATTAACAAATAAACAATTCATCAAATGAATATCTCTTTTTATATTTGTTTACAAGCATATGTTTGAACATAATTAAAACGATATACAATGAAAGAATAAATAAAATGATACTTTTTGTAGGATGAGCATATATCCGCGCCGCCGCTAACACCATCTCTTATATATTCAAATTGAAGTGTTTTGAATATTTGGAAAAAGATAAATCATGATTTCTTTTAAAAAATTTAAATGTCTTCTTTTTTTTAAATCAAAAAATTGCATAGTAGATCAAAACTACGTAAAAATATTTTATAAGCTAAGATAAATACAAAGCTTTAATAATGGCAACATACTTAATTTAAAAAATGTTAACATCATAGTTCGGTTGTCCCTTTTTATTGATGTTTTAAAGTATTCGCAGGGGGGGGGGGGGGCATTGAACAAGGGAAAAACATGCTGTATATGCGATCATCTAGTTTTTGTAAATTTCATCTAAACTTACTTTTATCAGTTAAGATATACCAGGCGTCAGTTTGAATTGTGCCAACATAACATCCAAATCAAACGTAACGCCAAACTTGACCTATATAACAATTGAATAAGGTATCAGCGATTTCAAAATACAACTTGTCAATGTTTTTAATATCCAAGACAGATAGTGTTGTTTTTATCGAGATTACCGACTTTTAATTTACTGAATAACCATTTCTAGTATGTTATATTAATATGATATTTGAATATCATAGAAACAGTCTTACATGAATGTAATACAAAATTCCTGTTCAAGGTAGTTTTCTCATTTGATTTGTGTTTATTTTGCTGTTGTTTTTTGTTGTTGTTGTTTTTTTTTTTTGTCCCTTTGCAAGCCCCGTGTTCAATTCGTTCAGACACAATAACTGATTAAATTAAATTCTTTTTCTCAATAACACATTTATTTATTAAATTATTTATGGGTTTTTAATTCATCAAATTTTAAATTAGCCCACCGACAACAAGTGCAAATATTTCTCTACATTTATTAGACGTCAGTGTTACTATTTAAAGTTGTGACCAATCTAAGGTATCTCACTTGTTGTAATGTACTGGTTTTATATATATATATATATATATATATATATATATATATATATATATATATATATATATATATATATATATATATACACACACACATATATATATATATATATATATATATATATATATATATATATATATATATATATATATATATATATATATATATATATATATATATATACATATATATATATACATACATGAGGTGTACAAATACACAAACCTTTGTCACACTAGAGCGATAAAGCTTGACCTAAATAGCAATTTACGAATCTGCCATTTAAAATATAAAACTTTCAAAGCTTTGAACTTTGAATATTAATGCTAGCTGGTTGATTTTACCCCAACAGAGCAGTCAATTTTGGGAACTTAACCAAAAGAAGTATGTATTTTTTATATACCGATAATTTTACCGAATATCATTCACAGATATTGCAATGTAAATGTAAATGTATTATTCAGTGTCTATGTACAATTTATCAAGGTGCCTTTTTAGATAACTGAGGGTCATTTGCTGCATGGGGGAGATGGTATAAAAGCACTTTATAAAGAGAAAAGTTGCTTGTACGATGTCACTATGAATCTATTATCTGGTGATTTACCATAGGGCGGACCTATTTGCTTATTACATAGAGAAGACTACAATACACCGACCATGAGACGGTGAGTACGACATATGCTAAATACAACGGAGAGCATTTCCATGAACCCAATTGCTTTTTTTGTATGAAATATATTGAAAGTTTGTTTGTTTTAAAGTAAAAATTTCATATTTTGATATTTAGAATGAAAGTAATTAGTAATTGAAAATGAATTTTTGCTAACATAAGGACGAGAGTGACTATCACTTCTCGTCTATTTTCATTAATAATGCATGCGATATACCTCTTACAACATAATCTAACATAATCTTCTCAATATGAATGCAGTTTCTTTCTCTTTTGAAAGGGACTGTAAACCAGCCAAAGGCCTATCTAAGAGCTACTGCCAAGGCGCGTGTGCGATACCTCTAAGCGCTCAAACAATCGGCAATGTTCTTTTCTCCAAAGAAATCGATCCGGATATGACTCTCTTTACGTCACCTGAGTATAACCAGAGGATGACAATCAAAGAACTTCGAGGAAAAGTATACGTCATATCAACACCCTTTACTTTTCATGAAACTAATGTATAATTTTTTAACAATATCTTTTATTTCTTACACTGCAATGAATGTGTGTTCTTTTTTTATCGTAAAAAATACCCCTGGTATCCTATCATGTCGTTCGAGTGCCCTAGCTATCACATCGTAGGCTTTACATTGTACCGTTTTTGCATATTACCATCGTTTTTACTCGCGTTTTATCGTAATGATTTTCGTGAATTGCACTAAATGTTTTCATAATAGATAAGTTTTTGAGGGGTTTTTTCTATAGACTTACTGTGTTTGCACGGACATAATATCAAAATTAAAATTAAACAAGGTATTATAATTTTTTACTGTTTGATTTGTTTTAGCTTTTATCTCATATATCTCAGACACGTAGGTAGAAGCATCCCTTAGATATAATACTACACACGTCTCTCAATAACGATGAAATTTGGATTAAAGATTTGGTATCAGATTTTAACCTTAAACTGTGAAATGCATTTGGTTGGTCATATGAACCCGCATCAGTGTAATTTGTTTTCATTTTTTATTTTCTCGCAACAATCGTTACCGTAATTTATTTTGAGTGAGAGCCACCATAGAAGCATTTTACTGTTGCATAATATTTACATTTTTTTTACTGCGTTTGTCTGTGATAACATTACGAATCAATTTTAAAACATACAGCCCAATAATTTCATAAAAGGTGAGTGACACAAAATGAGCGTGTGTGATAGCATAACAAAAAAACGGACTGGCTACGCCGCGTAGTAATACATTGCATGTGCTTCATTTTTTAAAATGGGGGCTTTGAAATGTTGTTTTAAAGTGTAGAATTCAAAAAATATGAATATACGTTATAAGCAACCATTCTTTGAATATCATAAGGTGATAATTTCGGTCGGGGCGTGGTCAATAAAGCCCGAATGTGTCTATATTTACATGTATGTATTTACCTTTATCGTTGACGAGCTTTTTGTATCTTATTACATCACACTTTTTTTCAAACAGGCAGTACTGTTCTCAAAATGGCTTCTGCAGAATGACATCAAAAAAGGTGATGTCGTCATGGTGACTGGTGTTGCAAATCTATACTATTTACCCGTACTACTAGGTGCTGTCTCTGTTGGCTGCATTTGTCAAACAGTAGGTGCAAGGTGTTTTTATAAGCGAAATTACATTTACAAATAAATAACATCTAAAATTATTGTTAAATATCATAATCTATATAAAACATTACATTTCAGGTAACAACGTCACATTTCAGACAAAATCTAATTCAACAGGTATATACATTATCTTATTCATTTTTGAATTAATCTGTTTGATAGCTAAGTTATCTAAGGGTATAGTTTGTTTGTAAATTCATAAATAATATGTAATTGTTTAGCTGACATACTTCTGCTCCTTGTGTGCAAGTTATTTTTCTATCAGTTATATCAACATGCAAGATAAAAACGTTGGCATGCAAGATAGTAAAGTCAACGTGCAAGATAATGATGTTGACATGCATGTTACATGTTGACAAAATGTCTTGCATGTTGACATAATTTATCTTGCATGTAGGGGTAAGAAATATGTCACCATATGATTTTTATATTGTCATTCATTACTAATTTCCAAAGTGTACAATTATGAAAATAGCAAAACAATACGTCAAACAAATCAGGAAACCACACACAACTTTACAACTTTATAAATTTTTCAAAATTTGTCAAAGCAGGGATTGTTTAATATGTATATAGATGTATATTAATTCATCAATTCATTGGTCTGTCATTTTAGATTAATCCTTCGGTAATAGTTATGGGACATCAAATAGAAAAAGAGGCATATGCATATGCTGAAAAACTGAAAAACAATCAGGTTTCAGACAAGTAAAATGATTATTTAATAAGACAAGATAATTCAAAAGAAATAAATATTTAATATAAACATTAAAACAAAACCGATTTTCTGTTTGCTGCTGACTTTTTTCTTACACTTAATAATTCTCTTTACAGGCCTTCCAACCTTAAACTGATCGATATTTGGGGGAACTATAATGAAGGGTAATTTGTTGTTTAAATCTGTTTTGGTCATTTGTTTACTTGGTTAGATACTGCTTTCGGCTCTTATTAGAAATAGACAATGCCAATGGAATGTATTTTGTCAGAAAAAAAAGTTTGTACAAAGTTTACAAAATGCGTTGCTTTAATTAACAAAATAAATAACAATTTTCATTAGGTTTACATATTATATTATATTTCATGATTAGTCAGGAATATCTTTCGGATGACAGTTCAATCACTGATGATCAATATGACAGTGCAGTACGATTGGTTTCTCCTGAAGATCCAGCAATAATCCTTCGCACAACGGTAAGAAAGGATCGATTTAGTTCACCAGAAAATGAATCATTTTTTTTCTCCACTAATACGGTCGTTGTTTGTAACAGATTAATGCAATGCTACAGGTGGTGAAATTGTTGCCTTATTCTTTAAATGATTGGAATGTCTCTTTTTGTTTTTTAGGGATCTACAGGTTCCAGTAAAGCTGTTTTGCTAAGTCATAAAACACTTGTAAATCTTGGAACATTATGTGTAGACCGTTCGATGGCTTGCGACGAAGAACACCAAAAAGTATTCTAAATGTTGTGTCATATTTTTGAGAAGCATGTCATAATACATAAAGCGTCTTAAGTTTTCTGAGTAAACAATTAAAATATAGGTAATCAACACAATTTTTGTTCAAGGACATTGTTGCTGTCCCTAACCCTGTGACAGATGACGTGCAAGCACCGTTAATCACCGTGCAAATTTTAGTTAATTGGAAATCCAAATGTTGCGTCTTTTGTCCTACCTGGCTTGATTATGGGTGTGAAGATATCGAAAGATTTGCCCTATTTCTTCAAGACGAAAAGTAAGTTATGCATAAGATTTGTTATTAATTGTTCCAAAACTGTTGTACATGTATGCCTAAAGAAGGGCAACTGTAACTGGTTAAGTTTTTACACATTATCAGTTAGGACTGCTTCCCTTTTGCTTGACTACAAATATACAACCTCGCGTATTGTAATAAAATGTTTGCTCTCTTTACTCAATCAATGCTATTAAAAAGCTCAGGTACACCTGTAAACACAAAAGTTTCACAACTAACACAATAATAGTAGAACATGTCTACATGTATCAAACTGTAAAAAACAAACAAGCAAGGTTATATACTTTGTAGATTTATTCTGTCCAGTTTTAGTGTATTTTGTACTCACATACAAATCATTTTTCAATTGAAAACCTTTAAGGGTTAACTGAATATGTTAATTTAACATCCGTTTCCTTATTTTTTTTTCCATTACAGAATAACTTCTTACCGGGGTTATACTTACGAGATAGTTAAATTAGTCAACTCAGAGTTCATAAATTTGTACGACATCTCAAAGTTGACGTTGGGTAATTATGATTCAGATGTAATGCTTAATAGCTTTATTAAAGTAACAGAAATTTAATGCCTGGTATTTTTTATATAAATTCAATTTATCAAAACTAATGAGCGCCAAATATAATGCTTCATTCAAGTAAAGGTTCAACTCCAGTAAATGTTTTAATATGTAAATAATATGTAATTGATTGGCGGGAAAAATAATTGTAATTGAAATTCAAAAACAATAATAACGAATACCCATAATCTCTCTCTTTTTAGTAAACATGGTGGCACAAGCAGTATCGAAATCTATGCGTGAAAAAATATTTCAATATTTCCCTAAATCTATGGTAAGCACGTGCTACATGATAGATTCATATTACCATACATGTCTGTTTTCTCACTGAATACCCGTTCTGTTTGTTACGAAAAAGTTGTTTAAAAAATCAGTTTTATTCTGATGTTGTTGATTGCATCACTAATAATTGAAAATATTTCGTAGTCATTTATAAGCAGTGTTTCTATATTTCTAAAACTGAGTTTGGTAAAATGGCAGACTTCACATAATAATAATATGGTTCTGTATTTTAGTGCCCTTTCGATGTGCATTATATAAGTCTTATGAAATAACAGTATAAAGAATCTGTAATGTTATTTTACAGGTGATTTATGGGGCAAGCGAATGTTTAGTGGGAACTGCAACTTCCTCTTCTCTATCTTCCCAAGAACAACTCATGAATAGCATTGGTTACCCCTTCCCTCATACTGAGGTGAAAATGTCAAAATCCTCGGATCGTTTATTAAAGTTATTCATAATATTTAACATCTTGTATGAAATTTCAGATCAAAATAGTCGGAGATGGAGGAGAACTTCTTCCCATTAGGACTCCTGGTGAAATTTGCATAAAAGGGTTTGGAGTCTTTTCGGGATATTTATACAATGAATCGGAAACCTGCCCCGTGGATAATAATGGATGGCTACATACGGGGTACAAAATCTCTCTTTCTCTCTCTCTCTCTCTCTCTCTCTCTCTCTCTCTCTCTCTCTCTCTCTCTCTCTTACACACAAAGATGTTAAGTCTGAAGAAATGCATATGAAGTACTAGAAATAAACCTTAAACAGCAGAGATGAATTTAAAATCAAAGTACTGAAGTACTGAAAGCCGGGCTCTTTTGGTGTGTCTTTATGCATATTGTGTAGTAAAGACTGAAAATATCTCTCTCTCTCTCTCTCTCTCTCTCTCTCTCTCTCTCTCTCTCACATGCTTTTAATGTCGGCAAAGCATCAGAGAGCGACCAAATTTTGTAAGCGGCTATAAACAAAAATATGTCTGTCTAGTAGAAGTTAAAAAGTTTAACAGTTGCTACCTGAATTTTGCAACAAGCATTATATATTCAATCCCCATTTCTTCATCGCGCAGCAAAGTAGTTCATGGAAATTCATGCGCATTGAATGTGTCCAAAATGCATAGTAATGTTTTAAAACACGTTATTAATAAGAAAACTAAAAAAGATAGACAATTCATTCGAAATTTAAAAAAAAGAAACAAAATGCCAACACTTTTGCCAAAACGTGGCTCTTTGTGTAACTATTTGGTATAGCGGAAGCTTTACCTTGACGCTGTTTGGTTTTTTTGTTTACTTGTGCTATTTATAGTAACATTGGCGATTTGCCTGCCTATAGCCAGGACTCTGCTTTCAGCAGAGCCCGGCTAAAAATGGGAAAACGAAAACACGATAGACCTATATTGACATGCATCCATCAAATTTCCGTACTTATTTTGAAAATATCCTTGATCCATTTTGTTTTCAGTGATATTGGCGAAATGGATGATACAGGTCACATCGTTTTCATTGGTCGTAAAGGAGATCACATGACGTTTAAACATGGCGGCGATAAAATCTACCCAAAACATATCACCGATGTTGCTTCGTCTCATCCAAATATTTTTGAATCAGCAGTAAGTTTAACTAATCAGAATGTTAAATTCACACTTAACCAGTCTATTTCATTCAAAATATTTTACCCTCAATAATCTCGCAGTATACATGCAAAAGTATTTTTATAAACATTTGATATTTTTCATAAAAATGTATGATTTGGAATACTATAATAGTAGTTGTTGTTTTTTTTTTTGTTATTAAAATCTAAGTTCTGCCCTTTTTTAAATTATTGTGTTCACGTCTGAAGATCAAGACCTAACGTCTATTCAATTTTTGAAAATTCCTAGGTTGTCGGATTGCAAAGCGACGAAAATGGAGACGACATATTTCTCTTTTGTGTGTACGTAATTTGTTAGAAATTAGATATAGTTGAATCCAAACTAATATACTATAGTTTTCAATATTTGTAAAGACATCATAGTTTCATTGGACTAGAATTATATTTCAAGGACAAAACTTCTTTGACGAAATAATGATATGTTAAATGTTGAGTTAAGTTGTTCCCCCACATATTCACAGTTTGTTTGTGTCAGTTTGTTCATTTACTTTTCTAATGGTGTCCCTCTACGTTCAGTGCATTGTATTTATAATCTAAATTTCTTTAATAACACTGTATGTTACTGTGTTAAATTTTCATAATTGATGTATGTAGTTTGCAAGTACATTTGAAGATCGTATACAATATTTAAATCATCTGATTAAAAATATTAATTTAAATAGCAAAATAATTCTTCTTATCAATCCCCTTGTTTGCCAATCTTTGACAATAAACAATTTTAATTTTTTTTATATCGCTTACTTTACATATACATACATAATATTTGCTTCCCTTTTGCAGCTTGAAAGATGAATCCAAAGATTCTCCAAACAGTCTAAAGAACTTTATGGTGCAAAATGTGAGATTGTTGTAGATAAATTACAAGTAGTACTTCAATAAATGTAAAATCGTTCTTTTGTTGGAAACCCATGACAAGATTCACATAATACACTTACCGACTTCATGAATACATTAGATCCATTTGCACAGAAATCTAATGCACTGAAGGGTTGGTGGGGGCGTTATAGCTGAACGTGAGAGACACAAATTTTAATGCAGAATAAATTGAGGGTAAATTAATCCCCCATCTCCATTAGTTTTTATTTATTTCTTATGCCAATAGAAATCTAAAATATTTTGATAGTTAACGTTGAAAGCATATAAAGTGTTACGTTTATAAGTTTACAAGGATTTGTAAGACGGGATCACACAGGGTGGCGCTCACGTACTACAATATTGCTTTTAGGCTCCACATGAAATCGTGATACCTGACTACATTGTCCCTTTAAAATGTCTTCCACGTATAGGAGCACGTAACAAGGTGAGAAATTTGAGTGTAATATAAAATTGAGTATAATTATATTAGATAATATATGGAAATGGTCAAGGATATAGTATACGTTTAATGGGAATGAATACATACTGGTAAATTTAGGAATGTGCTATTGTTCACAAAAACTCATTTCTAGTAAAAAGTATATTAATGTTAATTATTTTGCAAAAATTCCAGGGGTTGAAAATATTTTTGAACTAAATTCACATTCTAAATTTTTTAAGCAAGGATGTTTTATTTTAAAATTTTCGACTGAAATTGTTTCTTTTCCAAGAAATATTCATAACTGTGTGGTTTTTAATCTGCTACATTGTCAACAAGAATGACATATGAAAAAATAATTCACATTTAAAGGCTGCAGAGTACCAAACACTTGGGCTTTTTGGGATGATTCATTACTTGTTATCTTTCTTTGAAAGTGTGTGTAATTCCAGAATTGGGAAATATAAATGTTAATGATAAAGTTTCACAGCTGTTACATACACCTTAATTTTATTGATAGCATGGATTGAACTATTTGTATACTTTTTTCTAATCGTGTGAGGCCTGGGATTACGGGATTTACAACAAATTCCAACGAAAAAAGATTAGACCTAGGACAAAGTTTCCCTAATGTGTATAGAATCTAAAGTGATTTTCACATCATATCGAATTTATTATCTTTATGCGAATAAAAAATAATTTAAAATCAATCATTACCTTCAACATACGAAAACATTTTTTCATATAAAAAGAAAATATTTTAAATATTATTCCCTATCTACATTTTTGCTTTTAGGTGGATAGTCGAGCTTTGGTAGCCATAGCAACGGAAGTGCGTCAGGCAGCCCAAGCTTCCTAATGAAGTGGATCATCTTGAGGCCACGCGAACACGTCTAAAACTCTGTCCATTTTTGCAAACTTAATTATAGTGTTTGTTGACAATATTAATTCTTATATGTACTACATGACTGTTCATGAATAAATCAATCGTACTTTTAATGAGATTTGAAGACTATTTAACTTCTAGTACTACAGTAATTATTGAAAAAAGGCGTTCCCCCTGAAATTGTAACAAATTTTTGAAAAGTATTGTTTTACTACATGATTATTGCATGTTTATTAGATTCAAAAGCATCATTTTTTATATCAAAGCTTTCTGTACCTGGTATTTTGTTGTCTGGCATTTTTATGATGTCGTTTGATTTACGTTCAATTGAGAAAGGATAAAGATTTATGTCATTCACCTCCTCAATGGAGTATGTTCCTACATTTATTTATTATCTCTTAACTTGACGCTTTTTATATATCTAAGTTGTTCGGAACAACTCGATTCATTTAAGAGTGGTACGATATATGTTAATTGATAATGTTTATTATATATTTATGGCCCTAAACATGTTTTCAAAGGGCGAAGAAAGTATACCATTGTTGAAAATAACAATAATGTAAGTAGAAAAGATAAAGTTCAAGCTCATACAGTTAAGCGTATCTTAGCACGTATGTAAAATAGTGACACATTGTTACAGTGCTTTCATAAAGGATACAAGCGCGGATCAAGTCATTTTTCCGCAAGAATGGGGAGGCTTAATATACCTGTACATGTACAGATTCGCTCAATTTACGAAGACTTTTTTCGTAACATATAAATATTCATTCACTGAAAGGATCGAGAGCCTGGTTTTCAATCACATTGTATATTTTTAAAAACTTTACTTTAAGACAAGGAAACTCGAAGGAAATGAACTTACAATAAAACGTTGGATACGCGTGCTTTTTGGGGGGATAAACTATGCATAATCATTTAATGGGAATGTCTCCAGTTATCTCACGTATGACATTGTTGATTTTGTTGATTCTCACGTACACGACTACAAAGGTACAGTCTTCAACGATATCAAAGAAAACATTCCGATGAAATAGAGAATAGGTGCATATACCACCCCGACGAACAGTGAGTCCATAACTCCCTGGCATACATTAACCCCGTAAATTCTAGCTTACCTATTATCTAAAATTGCTTTGCATATACGACCAAAGACTACTAAAATCAAATAATATGAAGTATAATAAATTCTGGTCAAGGACGTAATCGTTTGAAAACGGATATTCCAGGTAATAAACACACCCCTCTCTTTTCATGGGATTAGCTAATCAACGTAAAGGCAGTAGAAGGAAGAAACTTTGCCACTCCGCCCTTGTTTACATGTTCTTTTTAAGTTTCCTTAAATGACTCCAAAACACGGATGTGACGGGAGAAAATGTTGATAAGATTAAAGTAGAAATATTGATATGAATTCTATATATAATTGTATGTAAAACACCTATTTGTAAACAAAACAAAGAATTGAATTATATTGTTCTAAAACCCCCTAAATTATGGTGTGTTTTCTTTTATACAAAAAATATTTCTATTCTGACGCATTTACTTAAAATTTCTTAGTTATGTATTTTTTTTAATAAAAAAAAGTAGTTTTTCAAACATGTGTAATAATTTTATTTTGTATTCTGTAAAAAAAAAAAACCCCAAAACCCCAGAAACATATTTTAGATAAATAGAATTAAATATAGTTACATACATTTTTTATAAAATAGTTTTAATGAAACATGTCGAAAACAAATCAGAGGAAATAATTTAATGTTAAACGTACTTGAGAACTTTTTATATACGCATTAAATTTTATTTATTTGTACAAGCATTATTTTTTTTAGAACAATAATTAATTTTCTAAAAAAAATTAAATCATAAAGATATCTAAATATGCTATAAGAAAGGTAAATAGATGCGTTATCATTTCGCAATTATTTTGTTTTGCTTTGTTTGTGTCTGGGTTTTTTTTTAGTTTTTTGGGGTTTTTTTTTTTCTTGGTTATTTTTGTTTGTTTTTTGTTGTGTTTTTTTTTTTTGGGGGGGGGGGTTTAAATGTCCATGTTATCGAATTATTGAAGATGTTATCGGATTATTGATAAATTTTTGCGGTGACACGATCAACTGCAACGGCGATAACGATATCCTTTTTTTAATTCAAATTTACCTGCGATCTAGTGAGCTCACCTCAGATATAAAATTATCTTTCTATTTTCAAAAGAGGTATTAGATATATTTCTAGAATCTTCGGGTTTGCATATAGTGTTAAAAAAAAAGTCAGTATTCTATTCACAAATTTTTGGTTTTAAGTACACTTGTTGTGCAGAAAAAGATAAAAGTGTTATGGAGGTCGAAGATTACGCATGTCAACCTGTATTCAATTTACAATGTACGTTCAGGTAATTTACATGTAGTGCAGAAACGGTACAAGTAGATGGAAAAGAATGGAATAACTGTAGCTGTATACCTTTTTACAAAAAGGTTGGTCTTACATGTAGGCCATGCATGCGCGGATCTAGAGGGAAAGGAGGTCGGGAAGGGGGGGCATGGGCATGGGTCGGACACCCCCTGGAAAATTAAAATTTCTTAAATCTACATAGTACAATGTATATATATAATTACCGAAAATATGCCTCGGATCCCCTCCCTGGAAAAATGATATAAAAAAGTTGAGGTAGACAGAGCTTAAGGAGTGGAAGGCTATATAGCTCAAAATTCATTATACAAAAAGAGTTTGGGTATTTCATGTACATGTGTAGTGCAGAAAAAAGGAGGTAGGGTTGGGCACTGGAATGTCATACACAAGGCATGGTAGTGATATCTCGTCCTGAAGGGTACTTGATAAGTCGACGTGAGATCGGGGGACCTCTTAGATTTCTGCATGGTGACAATATGATTCATTTAAAGATTTTGTATGTTATCGAAGCCCTTTTGTCACACCCAGATCAGGATGGTATTAAATACCAACTTTATCAATATCTTATGCAATTCTTTTTTCCCCTTTAAGGGAACACTTTTTATTTTCGAGAAAATTACGAACTTGGTAGCCTTAAAGGGCATTTCATGTAAAGAATATTGAAATATATCTGCATCTTTTTTGTCCAGTTTAGGGGTGATTTATTGATTTCAATTTGATGACGATTGGGCTCTACAGCGCCGCGTGAGGGGGGAAACGCCCATTGAGGACCCAATAAATCTGTCGGGAGGAAAGGCTATCGGTGAGCGCGTGTGTTAGAATAAACGCGCTGTGAGGAGAGGAAGTATCTGAGCCAATCTGAGCAAATTCAACGCAAAGGTAAATACATATTTTAAGCTTATTCTTTATACGTTTTATAGTTTAATTTTGTAAGATATAGATTTATTTTTTTATCTAAATAATGTCTGGGGGAAAAGGGGGGGGGGTAAGGGGGTTATCACACATTATACATTAAGACAATTCCAGCATTAGTACTGATGTAGAAACACAGTTCATTTAAAAACATTGTATTTCCACTTGCCTTGTTTCAGTAAAAAAAAAATTATCGAAAATCGAAAAAGATTGTTTATGATTAAGACACATACGTACATGTACTTTTTTCAAAAAATGCGTCGCTTTTAGTTTCAGTTAAGGGTGTGGTTGACAATATCCCATATTAAGTACGAAATTTTGCATTGAAAAGCTAGCTATAGGTTAATGTATAATTTTATAGTTCTAGTGCGAGGTTTATAATCCATTTATTGGATTAGACTGTTTATTTACCCACGCTCGCAGTATAAATGAATAACACTAAGTCTGGGTAATCGGGAGTGCAAGTTACGATAGAGAGATAAGGCTTTTTCGTGTGCATAGGTTATCTATGTGTAGGACCCCACCTTTTGGGCAGCAGTTTGTGAATATTAAAACAGTTATCTTTATCTCTATTTTCTGCATAATCAAAGATTGTGAAAGCGATACAAAAGAAATAATGTCAGGGTAACAATTTATGAAAAAATTATTACTGTTATCTTTTTAGTTATTCTATGTATAAATATGTACATGTATGTAATTATACACGCGGTACAAAAGAATTAAAAAAATAATTTTTGGTTACCTCTTAATTACACAGATGCAGTCCATATACATTTCTGTTCTCTTAATTGTTTGGAGCGTAAAGTGTCATGCAGCATCATCCGTTTCACCAACAACTCCATCACCACCACCTGCATCATCAATAACTGAATCGACAATACCCGAATCCCCACCAACTGTATCATTAACAATTGAATCAACAACTACTAAATCTTCATCAACAACTCTATCATTTACAACTGAATCTTCAACAACTCTTACACCAACAGCTGTATCATCAACAACTGAATCGCCAACACCAGAATCATCAACAACTGATTCATCAACAACTGAATCGCCATCAACAACTTTATCATCAGCAATTGATTCATCAACAACTGAATCGCCATCAACAACTGTATCATCAGCAACTGATTCATCAACAACTAAACCGCCATCAACAACTGATTCATCAACAACTGAATCGCAATTAACAACTGTATCATCAAAAACTGAATCATCGATTTCAACTAAATCACCAATAACAACTTTATCATCAACGACTGAATCAATTCCAACTGAAACAACAACTCTATCATTTGCAACTGAACCCCCAACAACTGAATCCTCAACATCTGAATCACCACCAACTGTATCATTAACAGTTGAATCAACAATAACTAAATCTCCATCAACAACTCTAACAAACGAATCCCCAACAACTCCATCACCAACAACTGAGTTATTAACAACTGAACCAACAACAACTGAATTATCAGCAACTGAATCACAACCAACTGCAACAACAGAAGTCACAGCAATTGATGTGACAACTGCGTTTGAACCCTCAACTAGTGAATCATCATCTTCTTCAATCCAATCAACTAAACCAGCGACAATTTCAACAGAAGCCGCTTCTGCTGGGTCAACAGATACATCAACTACAACTGACAGTAACGCATCCGGTTCAGTAACGAGTGCAACGCCACATTCAAGTGCCCCAGATTCAGAACCATCTCAGACAACTACTGAATCAGGCACAACATCAGATATAACAATAACTGATGGAAGTCAACTAGCTAATGATAGTATCACATTACCTTCAAACTCCTCGTCAACCTCACAAACACCATCAACAGTAACAACAACGCCAAGGCTCTCCACAACAACTATTGATATAAAAAAAGAATATGTTATTAATACAGGTATGTACAATTTACAAGTCTATCAATGAACTTTGGTTTCAGAGTTATTTTATTTTTCTATTTTTTATCTCCATTTAGACAGAGCCATTTTGACTGTTTTGATGAATTTCACATTCTTCAGTAAATGTGTTTCAATGGACGAGGCTGAAAAATTGGTAATTATAAAATTATGTTCCTTTTTTATCAGTTTAACTTTCCTGTTTCCGTCTTTGAAGCAAGAGATGTCGTTTTGTATAATCTTACCATATTTTCCTTCAGTTACTTATTCGCATCATTTGCTTATCAGCCGGTTTTGAAAATAAGCCACCCATTTCTTGCACTGAAAATTACTCGAAAATAAGCCTGTTTTGAAAATAAGCCAGCCATGACAATGCCAATTCGGAAAGATTTTAGACTACCGTAAAGTCTCATGTGTAACACGCACCTGTGTATATTATGCCGGGGGAAAATCCCGTTGTTATTATGCATTATATTCATCCCAAAAAGGCGAATTCTTTTAAAGGTCATCGATATGCATGCGAACATTGATAATAAATCCAATTATTTGATTATCTAAAATAAACAATGTGAAGAAATACCTGTGTAATTTTTGTCGTTTATCGTCATCATAAAGTCGTACAAATGATTGGTTTATGTTTAAGGTTTTAGGGTGTGTGTGTATATATATATATATATATATATATATATATATATATATATATATATATATATATATATATATATATTCATTGCTTCAGTAGTCTTGATTCTATAAGCATTTTTGTTATATTTCAGGTTACCGTTGCCCTGCGGAAACATGGCATTTTTGTTACAAATGTAATCCAAATAAGGTAAGGATATGTTATCTTTATTTTCTGATACAGACTGGCTAATCATAAATAAATTCAATATCATTTTAACCAATATAGGTGTCAACTGTTTGTAAATTTGGTGCATACGATTGGTCATCGAAAGATAAGTCATATTTATAATCTTTTAAGATTAAGATGCTTGATGACGGAATAGAAAGTCCATATGAAAAAAATTATATAGCTATAGTTTTGATTTTTTCACAAAAGCACAGCGTGGTTGCAGTTATCATGCTTCATTGACTAAAACTCTTTGTTTAATCTTAACAATAAATGCACAATATGTACATCCAAAACATCGTAAAAAACAGTCGATATTGTTTCATGCAAATTGGTAAGTAAAGTATCATATTTCTTTGGGTTTTTTCGCGTGTCACAAAATTTGAATTAAGGAGAAAATGTGTAGCATTTTTAATATGCGTCATTCATTGTGTACCATTTAAAAAGATTAGATCGATCATCGCGAAAATTATCGGATATACGGTACACATTTGCTCAACAATAGACAAAAGTAATTCAATGAAGTTTAAATACAAATCAAAATTAAGAATTTATATGAATTTAAAGGTGTGATTCAAATGGGACGAGAACAGTGAGAAGTACTGAAAAAATTAGGTATGTACTTTTTGTCTTCACATCATTTCACCTTTTAGACTAGATGGTACAAAATAAAACATACCAAACTCAAATTAGCTGTTTTTAACGCAAAGCCTCTGATCGATAAGAAAATTCTATTTTATTTTAGTTTGTCTATTTAAAGAAGGGTATTAGTAAACCCATATAGATGTTAAAATTGCCACTATTGTTTACTGTTGAGAATTTTAAAGATACGTGCAAGCTAGAAATAATATATATTTATTGAAGCATGATATAAATAAGTTAATGTAATTATGTTATTACTGTCGGTTGTTGGTTGTTGTGATGGTAGTTTAATTTTTTCCTGATATAATGTAATGTCATTGTTTATGCATGTCATAGGTCCTTCTGTAAACTATTTTCTCTGTACAATACCATCATTTAAAAATAACTGCATACTGATAATGCGCAAAGCTTTAAATAATTTAAAAACGAATGAATGAACTCATCAAGAAAAATACATCCGACATATCGATTTTATTGATATTATCGTTAAAAATGATTACAGATCAATTATTGCCAAGACAAATGTAAGGGCCAGGGATTTCGTAGGAAATTCATCTGACGCCATGCAAGCAATTGAAGAGACCATCAGTGGTGCTTCTAACGTAACAGTTGAATTGCAACGAGATGGTAAGTTCAACTATTGTTTGAATATCTCATAGTTTTATTCAAAACATTTGAATCAGAAATGTTCTTTGCATCTTAAAGTTTATTGTTATTTTTTTCTAATTTTGAAGTAATACCGGTATATTTCAGATTTTGCATTTGTACATGTATTAAGGAGGATCTCCACTTGAGTGTGGTCATCTTTGATAGTTTTAATTAGTTACATTGACTCACAAAATACTGTATGTACATGTAATTATAATTATTTAAGAATCACAGAATTATGGTAAAGACATTGTGTTGATAACATTGCATTTTTTAAAGAGCAATGTGTTTAAAAGGTTTTGACTACGCTTCAAAATTTGTATAATTATGTACATGCATTAGCGTTTTGTGCTCATGTCCGTTTTTACTTTCAAAATACGTTTCAAAATGAAATGCACCCGCGAAAACGATATGCCAACAGCTTTAGCAATATCATGAATCATATCTGCCATCATTTTCAATTGTTTTCCTGGCTTTAAAGACATTTGCCTTGCCTGCTACAGTCATAAATGGGCAATATTTTGCTGCATCTTTAACGAA
Source organism: Magallana gigas (assembly GCF_963853765.1). NCBI lineage: Eukaryota > Metazoa > Mollusca > Bivalvia > Ostreida > Ostreidae > Magallana > Magallana gigas. The sequence continues at coordinate 29,517,081 of NC_088854.1, forward strand.
CACTGTGTCAGACAGTAATTTCGTTGTCCATCTATACGAAGTGTCTGTTAATTAAGATTCCATATCACACCAATATAACAACCCAATTCAGTACTAATCTTCCAAATAGCTGAATTTCGTGAGAACTTTTACAAAAGCTCTATTTTCTTATACTCTCAACCCATTTTCCAACTAATTTTACAACATTAGTTAACTACTGGCTCTATTGAAGTTTAAACTATAAGTGTATGACTATGTGAAGCTGAAGGCTCGTCTTTATACTGTTTGAAAGGCATTGCATAGGGCTATTCAAGAAAAACTTCCACGAAATCGCGCAAAGCGTTATGGCGTTGTGTTACATGTACATTGCACATTACATATCGAAAATCCCTTGTTATTCTGTACTGTACATTTTTGAACAAGTAAATTAATGTATGGATATTTTCATTTAATTTAGATATGAGGGACTTATCAATGTGTGATACTGATATCTGTGTACGAGAAAGTTTAAAATACAAAGGATTTGAATGCGATTCCACCAACGATCCCTTGAGTAATTGCACTTTCAAATCTGTGTGCTATGGTCATGATTGTGGAAACTACGGACATTGTCAAATAAAAGCAAATGGTTTGAGCTACGCAAAGTTTTGCAGGTAGATTATTGTTAATTTTATCCATTCGAAATCAAAGATTGTATTTATTGATCCTTCTTTTTCATAAATCAAAAATAAAAGCTGCATGATAATGTCCAATATAAATATTATTTTTTATAAAAAAAAAAATGGGAGTGATTTTGGGACTAAATGAATATATTTTTATATAATGAGCATTAATTTGTAATTTTTTAATTGGAACAAATTATATTTACAATGTTTTTCACTGTTTTAATTAATACCTGTATTCACACAGCATTTCAACATACTTCAAATACATATTCCTGAAGAAAAGATTTATTTTCTAGTTGCCAAGAAGAAGATATGTACAAGTACACCGAGTCTGCAGATAAATGTGTTAAGGGGGATCTGTCGTACAAGGCCTGGATGATCATCGCCGCCGGAGCGGGGGGACTCATCATCCTCATCCTCCTCTTCGCAGTCGTCATACAGTGTGCGAGGAGGAAAAGGAAGTCCTCAAATCCGGAGAAGTACGTCTATGATGCGGGGTAAGTTACAAGTCTGAGAAAGGAGAGAAATAGCGCATTCTATCCAACAAATTCTTTCTATGCTTAATATGAATTGAAGAAATTTATTTTGAAAGTGTGTTCGTTGAATTTGATAATCAATTTTAATTATGATGTCATCTGATTTATTCTTGCAATTCTGTTTGTTGTAGGTACAGTGACCGTGAGACGTTGGTTCATGAGAGAAGTTATGACCACATTGATCAATATCACAGGAAACCTTCCTTTAAAGTAGAAGATCGGAGGATTCAAACGGTGAATAATTAACAAGAATTTGTATCGCACTAAAATGGGGTTTTTTTTTCAAAATTTCGAAGTACCCATCAGTTAAAGAAAACTTAGTTAAAAGTCAAGATTCAAGGGAAAATGGATCATAAAATTTCAAAATTTGTATTTTTAATGATTACGGTTGTCCATTCTGATTTTTTAAATAAAATTATGTTTTTATTGTAGAGCTTACAAACATTTGACAACCAAGGGTACGACCATTGGGACCCTGATGAGAGCAAAGAGACCTATCAGTCAATGGATAGACACTTCCAGAGTCCTAACTTTCAAACTCAGGTACAACACATTCATATTTATCGATGTAATCATATATTGCATTCCTCTTTTTAGAAACTATATACAGCAAAGCCTCATTATTTGGTACACAAATTGTCCACATTTATATAGCATTTCGATCAATGAATCACTACTATTAAAATATTTTAAACAAGTCATTTAAGAATGAATTGATCAAAAGTGATAGTAACGTTCTTTTGACATTATTTTAACTATTTTCAGATCACAAGACCTAAGCTAACGACAAGTAGATACGGTGAAGATAAGGTATTAATAGTACTAAATTTAATTTTTTTTTTCACATACTAGTATACAGTATACAGATAAACAGATTGGATTTGATATTCTGTCAATAAAAGTAGATAAGACAAGGGAAATGAATGGTTGCATTGAAATGTTTGTTTTGTTTTGTAGCTGACCCCGTTTTGATTTAGAGGGAACTGGAGACCTTCCTACAAATGTTGCTCCGTCCACGCCTATGCATCTTAGATATAGGGCATCGCAAGGAAGAAGGCAAACATTGCTCGTGCAGAAAAAAGGCTTTTTAAATGACCATTCCTTTTGCAATCAACTTCATGGCTTACAGTGAGGTTTATATTGGATTTTAATACTTTTTCGAACTTTTGAATAAAGATATAGAGTAATTTTGCCGACTTTATAAAAGAGGAATCATTTTGTAGACAACAATCTTTTGATCTTCCAATTATGTATGAAATTAATGAAGGATTGTTTTTACAAGTGTTGAGTGCGACAGTATGTATGTTAGATGTATCGGTTCTTACATATCAATGAACAATGTATAATCAAATTATTTGACGTGCTTGAAGAGAATCATAATCAAAACTCATTTTCTTCTTTTGTACTTATTATGTTTATCAATACAGTGTACATAGAAAATTAAATTTGACTGTTATATTTTATGTCATGTGTTTTTTTGTTACTATATGTGTTTTTTATATCTAATATTGTGAGCAATTTTGATCAAAAGGAATTAAACTCCATGTATCTCAATGATGTACTATATACTACGTTCAAATAAAAAACACGCATTATTTAAACAAATATGGTTGCATTGTTTTTAATATTTAAATCCAATTGAAAGTTTTCTTTAAGATATTCTTTTATTCCAAATAAATATTATTGAGTGATGTCGATCCTAGTTTCAATTAAACGTTTGTGTTTAGTGTTTAATTGTTTAAACTTTAATCACAAATTTGACCCGATATCCAAATAATCGACAAACACGTACACAAGTCACATATTTTGTAGCTGAAACATAGTTTATATTGCATAAACTATGTTTGGACTTGCTATTTAATATGCTTTTTAACGTATCTTTTCATTCAATCATATTTCAATCGCAATTATACAAATGATATGGCATTCATTGAAATGAATAATAATCTTAGCTTAATGCCATATCGAATAATCATAAAGTGCTCATTCAATGTTGGTAAGATAAACGCTTCCTTTTGATATCTTGGGTTGAAAAAAATCGATTCTTTTAAAGGGTGGAACATATTGTCTGATTCATTTAAAAAATAGTTTCGTATCTATTGACACAAATATCTTTTCCTGTTCGTGCATCAAAAAAAATGTAAGAACAGACAATCCAAACGACTTCTTATTTCCTCTTAAAATTTCTAGACTACCGGGCTACTAACAAACCTTCCGGTATTTCTTTATTTCCCCTACAGCTCGTTGCAGCTATACGCACTGCATAGCTGATACAAACTTTAAAAATACCCCCTCCCCCCTTATAGAAAAAAATGTATTTTTAAAAAATGATATATGATCATGATTTAGAAATGAATTCTAGTACATCTGAACTTACATTTTTTACATGATTTTCTTAAAATATCTTAATAAGGTTATTCTAAAAATATTAGTATTCGTCCCTTTTATTCCCAGAAATAGAATGTAAATGAAGATACATCCAAATGCAAAGTATTATGTAATTTACGTCGTCATTTTTAAGCTGAATAGATAAACTGTTTAGCTCCTGATACTAAAAATTTTGTAAAATTAGGAATTCAAACAAATATGTGACACCAAGAAAACTGTTCATTCAAAAAAGTAATCATTATTGTTTGTTAACCCTATCTACTGTCTGTTTTACCTTTATGGTGATATTGTACAAATGTAAATCATATACTTCATGAACTAAACAACACAACAGCGAGGGATAATTCTGTCTGAGAAGAAGAACTTACCTGTTCCGCAGGTAAAACACCAACAGTTATCTCTCTTTCAAAGAATTATTTGATGTTGTTAATTGACATGAGCTATATTTGAATTTTGTATTTTGCGATGTTGTTCGGGTTTTTTTTAAATTTTTTAAATTGTAACAATTTTTTTTTTTTTAAATCTATTTTAATAATAATTTTATACATTTTCATGATTCTGGAAAGATGTGCATAAATAAAATACCTTTTATTAACAAGATTAAATGCAATTAATTGTCCAAGAAAATTTTCAGCAACACTCCTTTTAAATTGTTATTTTATTTCTTGGGGTTTTTGTTTTCCTCTTTTGATTGCACAATTTGCAGAATAAAAACCATTCCAGGACAAAAAACAGTATCCAAATCATATTTCTATATGATCCTCTTTTATTGTCGTATTTTTCCCAAAGCAGTGCACCGAAAAAAAAATATCTTGTAATTTTCAGCGCCTTGACAAACATTCAAATGTGCATACCTGAATTTTAGTACTTGCACTTTCATCATCAAAAACTGTTGTACAAACACTAAATCCATAAAAATTGTAAAACAAGATGATATTAAAGATTTTTATGACATCATCCTTTAAAATTCGTCGACGATAAAAATTTAGATTTTCCTCCTACTGAACACTCAGAATGTCGTAAAAGGGCACAGGCCTTAAACAGAGAGAAATGGAAAAATCGATAAAAACGTGGTGGTGAATACAGGTATTGATTCAGCACACGCGCAATAATTAAAATTACAGGTAAACAGCGAAAGAGGGGAAAAAGAAGAGGAAGACACTGTAGCGCCTGAACTGATTTAATGACCGATAGAGGGGTAAATTACATTATCAGTACCATACAGTAGCCGTTACCGTAACCCAGTGGATCCACTTATCCCTCTCTCCCCAACATACTCTGAATATAGGAGATTCCTAATACTGATGTCACTTAGAAAGTGTGGCAAGGATGTTGAGTTCGTGCACAGGTAGCGCCCTTTGAAGGATGTGATTATCTGCGCTTTATTTCTTTTTCCTGCTAAAAAGGGAGATTTTCATTGTGATATAAGGAAACTGTATTGCGTATCTTGAAGGTAAGGTACTCGAGTTTCATTTCATTAAAGTTAAAGAAAATACACGGGGAAAAGGAAGTATGTGAATAATGTATTTAACATTGATTTTCATAAAGTTCATTCTAGATCCTTTATAAGTTACTTTGTTTGTCATGACATGGTAATGAATAGTTCTTTATCTTGATTCTTTTCTTCGTTAATTGTCCGTAAGAGATAATGCTCGTATCTAAAGCAAACTTGTATAACTATGACAAGACTCGCCATTTGATCACATTTAACAGATTTACCTCCTGAATCCATTTAGCGTCGGATAAATTGAATATATCTCTCTATATTATGTGCTTATGGCATTAGATCAATGTTCCTTTGGGAAGCAGCTGTGGTTATGTGAAAGCTCTAAATCGTTTTTGGCGTAGGTAAAAAGCCATCCCGCTTCTACGTGCTAACATGTTTAACAACTGATAATTTGTTTACCGAGTTTATATTAGTTACATCGATATAAATGAGCAATAAACTTTGTTAAGACATAGTTAAGACACAATTATTTCGTACCATCATCCAACTTCTATATTAGGATTTTACTTTTACTAAATTAAGGTAAAAATGGGTGTCAAAAGTTAATTTGATGTTTTATTGAATTTCTATCAAGGTAATATTAATGATATTTAACCTAGGTTACATCATTCCTTGCCCTTTGCAGCAAGTGACATGTTTTGAGAATTTTAACGACTTTAACACGGGAATCAAATCTTGTATGACAAAGTTAATTTCAACATTTTATTTTCAGAATGTCCACAAATACCAGGTTAACGAGATATGAATACATTGGTATACATATATGTAAGTAAAAAAAATCGATTTCTACATTGTGCAGTTATGCTCAGTTAATGAGAAATGTATACTAGTATTATGCGTGCATTAAAATCACATGAAACTTTAATATTACAGCAGTAATAATGTCGGCTGTTGTGCTAGTATCCAATTTGTCTTCAGTGACTAGTTCAACAACAGTAGCAACAACAACAACAACAACACTATCTCCTCATGTAACACAGACAACAGAAAATGTAAATGTGGCTTCATCATCACCTGCCGGAAATGACACAACAGAAGCGACAACAACATTACAAAGCGGGTCCACCGAAGAAACAACAACAACAACACAGCCTGGTGATACATCACAATCAACAACAAGTTTAACTACAACAACAACAGCAACAGCGACGAATAATTTAAACACAACACAGTCACCAGAGACGACTATCGACAACATGACGACACAAAGTTCTACAGCTGTGATGACTTCTGGAACAACTTTAACAACAAGTGATGCGATTCCAACAACAACAGTAAATACAACTGAGGAAACTGAGACAACCACTTCGTTGGAAACACTAACCACAGAAACACCACATAGTACCCCGGTTTCAACAAGTGAGGGTGTTGAAATGACAACATCTACTGTAGCTCCTGTTACAGTAATAACAACAACACAAGATAATAGTTCAACTCCAGAAACAACAACACAAACCTCTACTGAATCAACCGAAGCACCAAGTACAAGTTCAACAGATGCAACTCAGGAGACAGCAACAACAACACAAGGATCTAGTGACACTACAACTTCAAACACAACAACACCAATGCCTGTTACATCAACCGGAACACCAAATTCAACAGAAGTGACAACCCAGGCAACAACAACACAAGATTCTAACAACACTACGGTGGTGTCGGACACAACAACCGAAGCAACAAGTACACACTCAACAGAAGCAACAAACCAGACAACAACGACTACAAGCGTTGAAAACACAACAACTCGATCATCTAGAGCATCCACCACAACAACCCAACCATCAACAACAACAAAATCCTATCAAATGATGCCTGTTTATCCTGATACAGGTATGGTTGCCATATACACTCTATGGTCCTTCTGTTTAATTAATGCAACATCTCTTCTCTCATTTAAAAAATTTTACTTGAATTTTTAAACCTTTATTAAAGAAAATGCTGTTTTGGAATTTACGTTTGAGCTGAGGTTCACTGACTGCACATACAACAAAACTACCATTGAAAACAAGGTGCGTACATCAGGTATACAAGTGCACTTGAGAGAGAGAGAAACAAACATCACTGGATGTTTAGTTATTTATGATTTAGAATATCGATTTTTATCAATTATAAGTGTCGGCCCACACGTTTTAATGTTTATTATTAACTGAGTTTTTTTCCTTTTATTTTTAATAGCTCTCAGTGGTATCCAGTTCTGTCGACGATTGTAAATACATCAGGGTAAAAAGCATCGACGAAGGGTACATATTATATTACCTGTACATGTATTTGTACAAATTACTATATCTTTCAATCTAAAATTGTATCAAATGATCGTAAGTAATTCAAAATATAAGCCACTATAAATATAAATAATAATACAAACAATAAAGTACACTTAAATGTGCGCGTGATCGAGTAGATGTTCACATTTATTTAACGCGCGTTTATCCCTGTCCTTTTCCTAATAATACATGCCTAATCTATGGCCCAACAAAACATGATTTTACAATTTCTTTAGATAGATTCATAAGTGAAGTAACACGCAAGTGGTATCAATAATTTCATACCGCCAGGAGAGAGAAAAAATTGTAAAGCATGCCATTTAGTTTGCATTTTTATCATTTTACAACATCCAAGTACTAAACGGTTTCTAGGAAAAGCATGTCATATCAACAAAGCAAGATACATTGACTATTCGTTATGGCTAGTCTATCCTTTAGAGCATGATCTGTGACCACGTGAAACAAATGTTATATATAGCGCTGTGAAAGTGAAAAATATTTATGAATTTGGTTTTACAGCAGCTGCCGAAGCGGACGAAGTAAAAGGTAAGGTTTTATGACTCACTCGTTTGCTCTGGCCAACACCCGGTATTTGAATCTATAATCTATACCTTGACGTGTGTAACTTCCATTTGTTTATTTTTAAATGTCACTTAAACCTCGCCTAGATACGAATCCTAGGTTTTCCTAGAATTTTCTCTATATATAGTCTGTTTTTTATGATAGGTGAGCATGTATGATTCTAATTATTTCAAATTATTTTAAATCTTTTATTATTCTCTTTCATGATCAACCATTAGTTGTTTTGAGGTTTATTCAATACTTTTTGATGAAGGTATCATGAAGCAGTTTTTTTAGCTCACCTAGGCTGAAAGCTTTTTTGAATGCTATTTTGTCCGGCGTCCGTCCATGCATCTTTCTGCCCGTTTATCTAAAAACTTTTCGCATTTTCGACTCCTTCTACAGAACCACTGGACCAATTTCAACAATCTTAGCACAAAGAATTATTGGGTGAAAAAGATTCATGTTTGTTAAAATGGAGGGACACTGCCTCTTTCAAGGAGAGATAATAAGGAATTATTTCAAATTGTTTTGTATTTTTCAAAAAACATTTGGCCAAAAAAACTAAAACTTGGATGGAAGCATCTTCAGATATTGTAGATTTAAGTTTGTTCAAATAATCATCCCCTGGGGTAGGGTGGGCCACAATGTGAGGGTCATTGATATTCTAAATATGAATATATGAAGAAAAATCTTCTTTTCAATAAACATTTGGCCAAAAAAGCTGTAAATTGTGTAGAAGCATTATCATGTAGTGTAGAGTGTAGATTCAAGTCAATCAGTATATGGTCACCGGGAGAAGGATTGGGCTACAAATGGAGGGGGGGGGTCGAATTCTTACGTAGAAATATATAAAGATATACATTTAAAATCTTTTTCAAAAAAAATTGGGTTAAAAATGCTGTAACTGATGTAGAAGCTTCAAGGGTAGGGTTTGATTCAAGCTTGTTCAAATCATGATCCTCGGGGGTAGGGTGGGGTCACAACATTGGGTCAAATTTATACATATGACGGTATAGAGAAAAATCTTTAAAGATCTTCTTTTTAAAATTCAATTGACCAATAAAGCTGTGATGGTGTGGTGGAAGCATCCCAAGTGTATTTAGTGGTGTACTCAAGATTGTTTAAATCATAATCCTCGAAGGTAGGCTAGGGCCACAATATGGTTGAATTCTTTAAAAATCTTCGTCTCAAAAACCAGTGAGCCAAAAAGCTGCACCTTAGTGAAAGCAACCTCAGGTAGTTTGGATTCAAGTTGGTTGAAATTGTGATCTTCGCGGGTAGGGTCGGGCCACAAGGGGGGGGGGGGGGTTAAACTTTTACATTGGAATAGGTAGAGGACAATCATTAAAAATCGTATTTAAATCCTTTGGCCTAAAAAAGATGTAACTTTAGAAAAAATCAGATAGCATACTTTAAAATTTCACTAAAGCATGATCTTCGGGCATAGGGTGGTCCTAATTAGGAGAAAGGTCAAATTTTACAAAGGAAAATTTTTTTTAGTTATTTTTAAATGTTATGATATACGGCATTACTTAAATGCAAGCTTCTGGCATATTTGACATATTGTTGATTCTTAATTTGTAGAATGTGGCCCTTGGACAATTTCATTGCCCTACGAGAGGTTTATGTTTAAGATCTATTTGAGAATTGCAATGCTCAGTCGGTGCTCAGTCGGTGATATGACTATGATATCATCCTGTTACAAAGAGGCTCAACGTTTAACATAATTTATCCAGAAAAAAAGTTTCAATATATTTTTGTACAAGGTTTTTTTTTTACATTGTCCAGATATTCTGTATTTGATTCCATAAAGCTGATTTTATTTTATTGTGAGCCATGTGACCCATAGCCCTTTTGTTCAACCCTACACAAACGATTTCATTTATTTTTTTCTTCATATGAATATCATAAGATCTTAAGTTTCCATCATATTTTTTGCAATTGTTATAGATTGATTGATTAAATATTTTATTTAACCAATATTGAAACCGAAAGTTGTTAGAAAATTATTTCTATAATTAATAAGGGAATCATTTGTTTCCCCTATGATTAATTATCTGCATGTAGTAAAAATTACAAAAATTGTTTTTATGTAGATTAAGTACGTACAAAGTCATGAGTCAAAAAAGTCATTATTTCTTCAGAAGTCACATTGGTTAAAACTATGTATTATAAATTTTATCGTTGTATCGAATGTGGCATTGGTTTGTAAATTGCAGGTCCGCCACGGCGTCGTATATCTCTGTAGACACTGCATTTGGAATTGATGCTCAGAAAGGAATCTCTAATGGGTCCAGTGTCAGCGATGATTTGTACACCGCTCTATCTAATGTAGATGATATCGATGTGAATTATCTTAACGAAACTAAGGATAACTTCACAGGTTTCTATTTGTGTTTTTTATATATATAACCCTTTTTTGTCACACAACACGCAAAAAAAATAATAAAAAGTGAATCTAATAGCCGTACAATAAGAGAACTGTTTTCAGATGCAGTACTTGTACTTTGGTAAACAATTTCATACGATTATAGTATGAAAATGTTAATATGATATTTTTAAGAGTCCTACATTTTATACATCATATACAGGTGCTTTGGCGTCCAAACAAATATGTGACTCTGATGCGTGTGCCAGTGCCCTGGTGGGTCGGCCTGGGTTTGTTTGCGTAGCTGATACTTTTACTCAAACATGTGCGATAATGTACTACTGTGACCATCAACCTATAGACTGTGGAAAACATGGCCACTGTTACGTAGAAACAGAAATCCAATCAGAGAGGGTATCCTATTCCTCTAAATGCAGGTGCGGTTCGATTAATTTAAGCTATGTGACGAAATGGATTTTTCTATTGTTTTCATGTTGATAAGAACCATCTGTTGCCTTCACCCATTTGTTTGCTATGTCTTTTCGTGCAGTTTTGTGATAAAACAAGAACCACCCACAAAACTTACAGTTTTTTGTTGGGGGTTTTTTTCTTTGTGAATTTCATTTTCTGTGGAGTATATACATATTTTTTGGCATTTATGCCGCAATCAGTAATGTTAAAACGTTTTTAATAGAAATTTTGTATATATACTTTTACATTGATTACATATATCAAGTGTTTACATTTGTGCCTACATGTACAACATTTGCGACTAACACCTGCATGTAAGCACACAGTGCTTCGACGTTGTGTATTCGGTCATATAAACCTGTATCGATTCAATTTCTTTATTGCAAAAGACATACGTCTCATAACACTTATAATGGTGAACAATACAAACAAAAATATAGGCAACAACATATATTCAAACATATTAGGCAAAATATAGGCAACAACATATTCAAACAAATTCTGTTTCTTTTGTAAGGTGTACGCAGGAGGAGTTCTTCCGATACGAGGGTACTCACTGTACGGAGAGAGTGATGACGTGGGAGCTGGCCGTCATTATCTGTGCTTCCGCTTTCGGGGCATTGATCCTGGTCCTTCTATTCATCATTATAGTTATGTGCTGTAGGACTGCTTCTAATTCTGCTGATGTGTAAGAACAATGGATGAATTTGTACAAACATCAAAAATATATTTTTTTTCATTTTGAAAATATCTGGATCACTAACATACATCTGTTACTGTATTGCGTAGACTTCATATTGTACATCAGTTAGTGAAAAAAGATCTCTGTTTCTTTCTGTCAAAATCAGAAGAAAAAAATGCTCCGCCAATCGTCAAACCTTTTTCTGATTAATTTATATACTACTCTGCTATTAATGCAAATATCATTTTATCTTAGAAGCTTTGAGGATTCTGAAGTGATGTACACTCCTACGGGAATTGCCAGTGCCAACGGAAGAAATGGAAGAGATGCGTCCAAAGTAAGCTGTATAATTGAGAAATTTCTTTGATAACATATCAATTTTAAAATTCTTGGTTATAACACAGCAAAACTCACTGTGTGGTATCTTATCTTAGTATACACTATTATCTGTTTTCTTGATATTAGAGTATTATTCATTTTCTCTTGTTCTTTTTATTTTAGGGAGTTGAAAATCAGGGATATATGGAAGTTCGAGATACGTCCGGAAGTTGGAAACCGGAAGCCAGCGCCAACACCTACGCACACATAGAATCCAAGTTACGAGAAAATAACTATGATATGCAGGTACTATCATATAAAGACGAGTAAATGAAAGGATTTTAACATCTGCATGGTAAAAAATGAGTGGTTAAATGAATCAATTAAGCTGTGCTTTTCATTTTCGGGAATTAACGCCTTTAAAAATTGCATTCCAAGGTAACCATGGTAATGTGTTTAAAAGGCTACAGAGTGAATAGTTGTGGAGATAAATATTTACGTATTTATATGGAGTCAATATTTGCGAGTGTTAGTAGCTTAGTGATTTATGCGTGGTTTTCATCATTTTTGTTCTTTTTTCAATTTGATTTTTTTAAACCCAAGATCAGTATCACGATATCAAACAGATTCACGTGACTTTTGAAAAATTACATTGGTTACACGACAATTGACAGTTTAATAGGAAAATAAAACGTCCTTGTACATGCAGTCATCATTTCCTCATGCTATTTTGCAATCAGTTCATAGATTTTACTGACAATCATCTTTAACTTTTTTTAAATGAAAATTCAAATTGTAAATATTGGTTTTGAAAAACAAATAAATCAAAATATGGCATTTTTTATTTATCTTTTTTGTATAAATCAAATAATATTTTACTCGGCAAGACATTACTTAAGATAGATAAGAATTACATAGTCAGCTTCATAAAATGATACAAGATGGACGCTTTGTTTATGGCTTATCCGAGTGAATTGATACACAATTTGTCTAATCGTCTAGACCTTTAGGTCGGGGACCTCTTTGTATACCGAAGTCCTCATTAATTTACCATTGGTTTAATAAAAGAGAGAGCCCGCGAGTGTCCCCCAGGAATTTTCTGTCTGTGTGTCAGAAGTAGTGTACGTCTGATTGCATCATACAATGACAATTAAGGATAAATTCAGTCGGGTTCGCTTTAATCAGTGGTCGTTCGTTAGCATGTTGATAATTTTTGTAAAAATATTTGTGTGCTTAAAGGTACTTCCTTATATGGGTTCCTTCTGCGTATTGTCATGCTGTTTAATGATTTCCATTACGGTTTATTTTGCTAAACTTACTGTTTTATGAATTTTTTAGTGAAATTAAATTATCTTTAAATATTAGTGTGCTTAAATTAAAGGCACTCCCTCATATGGGTTCTTTCTGCGTATTGTCATGCTTTTTAATGATTTCCATTAAAGTTAATAGTGATTAATTTACTGTTGGATTATGAATTTTTAAGTGAAATTAAATTATATTTTTTAATATGGAAGAAACAGGTATTGATCAATGGAACTAAATATATGTTTAATTAAAGCTGAATTTCTTTATCCTTTCTCTATTCAACACACATGCACATGTAAAACTAATTTCTTGTGTATTTCAGATTTTTTTAATCTGATGTTTTATTGTAATGATTCTTGCAGATAAAGAGACCTCAAGTCACACAGTTCAGAAAATCGGATGAAGTAAGAAAGAAATTAATACAATCGAAAATTTTAAGACAAAAGTATTACATGAAATATCATATTTATCATATTTTTTAATGCACTACTAGTTAATTTTGCAATACACATACATGTGTTTTGTCTATATGAAGTATATCAAATAAATCAAGAACTCCAATATCTCTCATGTCTTTCGAAATTTTCAAAAGTAGTTAAAAAGATTAAATATTTTAAATGTAACAGCATCTTGTCAGATCGAGGCCAATTTTAACAAATAAAACTGAGTTAAGAATGTTTCATCAAACGAATTATTGTAACAGTATGTAGACATTCACTTTGTATTAAACATATGATTTCAATCAATTTCAGATTACTGAGTTTTAGAGGAAAAGGGAGAGCATAATCAAAAAGTTACTCTGGAGAACTAAGAATTTCCACAAAATCGACTTTCTACATTTGTACCTGGGTTTTAGTTTGTGTTCATGCTTTTTTAAAGCCATTAAATCTTAAATTGTTGTGTTCAATGGATATACATGTATATTTGCATGTTCTCAGTTCTCAGATATCATAATTTATTAATGATTGCAAATTTAAATTCAGTCCCTGCTGTATCAATGAAACATATCAACTGATACATGGAAAAATGTGCACCATAAAATTGTGCATGTGCTATATTTTTATATGATATAATGCATAATTTATTAAAAAATGCTCATATTTTTCTTTCTTTAAATTAGTAATGAATGAATTTATAACATTGCTGATTTTGCAGTTAACATTATTTATTACATTTGTTGCAATAGCTATATCGCAATATTTATTATTAATGACTCGTAATAATTAACAATAAACCATTACACTTGAATTAATGCATTTTGCACTTTAGAATTCATTGTGTTAAAAACTTAAATGATACGATACGGGAGCTGTATGATAACTGTATGCACATAATTTTGATGTAAGTAATATTATAGGGTGCTACGGGTACATATTACTTTGCCATTCCCTTGCAATGATATTGTCCTTTACAAAAGTTTAGATTATTGGGAATCAAAATTTTTGATTCTCAATAATCTATTTTTTTGTAAAGGACAATACCCTTTATACAGTACTAAATCAGGGTCTCACGTTGATAAACATGGCACATTAGGGAAATTATAATGTGTATCTGCTAACAAGTTTACATCAAAGTATAATATTCTAAAATTTGACTTCCGTGCCTCTAATTTATGATCCTGTGAGAATTTATCCTATAATGCATCGTTTTAATGACTAAAGTTTGAACATGCAAGTGTCGTGATAACGCAGTCTTTGCCTTAAAGTAAGTGACCATTGTGTTCATAAGTCCTTCATTGCCATCATTCTAAGACTGCTTCAAGGTATTGTGTATTTTTATTGATTCTGTATGTATTATTTAAATATGTATGTAATTCAATGAATATCATTGGTTAGCTTTTTGTCTCGTGCTTTAAAATAATTTGCGCAATATTGAGTCGATTATGATTTCTGAATATGAATAGATACATGTGTATTTACATGTTGGATGAATGTCAATAAAAACATGATGATATCATTTTTATAACAAATACGTTTGTCTCTTCTTCTTTTCTAAAGAAATATTTAACAAATGTATACGTAGCTGTTTTAAGGTGGAATGCTAAACGAAAATTTTATATTTTAGGTCGTTTTAAAGTATCATTTCTAAAACATGGTTTCTTTGTTCAAAGCGGGATATATGCATGCTCTCAATTATTTTTTACGAGTTTGATGTAATTTTGAGAAAGTGGAAAATCTATTTTGGTTGCTAGTATTACACTGCAGATATTTCAGTTTGGTGTGAGCAAATGCATGATATTCTATATTTAATGCAGAATGATTGTATAAATCAGTATATATCAATATACTTCCATCCGCTCCCCGCGGGTCGTTATATGTCAATGCGATATTTCAAAACCAGGGGAGCGGATGGAAGTTCTAATTTTAGTTATACTGTGTATACAAGTGTACATCCCCGCGGGTCGTTATATGTCAATGCGATATTTCAAAACCAGGGGAGCGGATGGAAGTTCTAATTTTAGTTATACTGTGTATACAAGTGTACATGCATACATTTGGAGTGAAAACCTGAATAGAGGTGAAAGGTGCTCCCCCCTTTTTTTAAAGTCTTGACTTCAATGTGAAAATACATTAAGTATGTTTGTTTAGCATGATATAAATGACCAACTATATAAGTAAATACGTGCATATGATTGTAAAAAATGGTTTTCATATAACTATCACCGGGAAAAATAAGGTGTTTCTATATATCCGGCGACAATAAGACTAAAATGCTCTAGATGTTTAAAAGCACTTTATTTGAACTTTAGGTCGGTAGGGTGAATTCTGGAAATCCAAAAACTACACCAGAACAATCCGAAACTAATTCTTGACTGATGATAATAATGAACAAATGATATAAATAAGAATAGTTAACAATAGTAATTAGCACTAAAAGCATGAGTGACATATGACACGGAGTAAAACTTCAAATTGAGTGAGTCAATTATATCAAGTCCACAAAGTTAAGAGTTAATTTAAAACGATTAAGCAATTACGCCTTAAACAAACGTTTTGGGATTAATGTTTTGTAAGACAAAATGCGATAAAGATATTATAGCAAATTGATAACAAATAAAGCAATGTGAATTTGAAGTTTTATACAAAATGTCTTGAATTATAGTTCATTGAAATTTCACTCCATGATATAAAACACCATGAGCACTTTGATAATCAAACTCTCTCTCATTTGCTGTATATATGTTTTTTTGTGTGTTCAAAGAGAAGGAATGTGAATACTACCAATGCAGTCAAAAAAGAACAAAAAGCATGCCACTTTATGATTTTAAGAAGCCACCCATGATCCAAATAATGTCAACCTTGGCGACTCAACATTATTAAGAACTCTTGTTTAAGAAGAGACTCAGAGTGTGTTTTTTTGTGTCACGCAGGGTGAAACTCGTTCAAATTAGTGGGGGCATATGACCTACAGGAACATTACAGACAAAGTCCTCGTGGTTTTTAAAAGTTCTCTGGTTTAAATTAACGTCAAGACTGTCTGTCCCCTTTATCCGTGTGTGTGGTTTGTACAAGAGAACATCATGTGACTTAAAAACTCAAGGATAAAAATATCTTCTTTCACTTCAGTGAACCGTACCATGTTATATTTATTAATGAGATTCTAAAATCCATCTAAGAAGTTGATGATATATTTTTCTGTCGATAAATAATAGATTAATAATAATTAGATAAATTTCATTAATGAAAATTACATGGGTTGTTTGATCACTATACTTTTTGTAACAACTCGTTGGACGCAATTAAATGGTTGGCTAATTAGTAGTAAATCTTTGTTATGCTTTTGCAGATTTGAATCAAATGATCATATAAGAGAATTCTGTTAAACAATTATCTGGAGGAAAAAGAAAACATCACAAATGCGGAAATATATGTGCGAAAATATTTATGGATAATTACAACAGACACGTAATTAACATCGTTTTTTTAAATGTGTGTGTGGGGGGGCAGATTTATCCGGGGGAAAAAATATATATTTGCCAATCTCTCCAAAATTTTAATCCGTGGGAGGGGGTCTATATAAGTACATATATTGGCCTTCCTAGAACTCTAATCTTCTATCCTGTATTTCAAATTTTGTTTATTTCCCTGTAATTTTTACATAAAAGATGAAAAGTTTGCAAAAATTCGTTTTAATTTCTAAAATTCAATACCACATTCGCATACTAACTGTTCATAAAAAAGATGACAGTATCACGTGATTATGCAGCTCTCTTGACTAACCTTCGCATACCTCAAGTTGCTCATCTGATCGGGCTCGGCTTCACGATGTCCTTGACCGCCCTTAGATTATAAATACGTTTGGGACTCCTCGGTATTCATCAGTAAAGCCGGAAGTTTTTTGAAGTTCTGACACGTGTGTCTCAAAACAGTCACAAATTTCTCAGTTATCTTGCTAAAATGGAAACTAAAAGTGTTGTAAAAGTCGGTTCTCGTAAGAGTCAGGTATGTTTTAATGTTTTAATGATAATTTTACTGGGGTTAGTAGCAATAATCGACAAAATTTTACAAGCAGATGGCGCTTGCCTCTGTTGATATTTTGTTTACATTTCACAATCTAGATATTGAACTGATGCTAGCAAAGGTTAAATCAAAGACAGTCTTCATGTTTTAGAAGAATTTTATTTTGTCTAAGTCATTAAATATATCTTTATCTCTATACTCGAGTACATCAGATTTACATGTTGTTATCAACCGATAAAATTAATATAAGAAGGTGTGTCAAAGTTGTATAACATACAAATTATTGAAAATATATTTAAAACAATTCAGATTAAACTTAATATGGTGTAAATGTTCATTGCTACAGGGAACTGCAGGAACATTACAATATTCATAGTTTTGATTAAACGAAATACATGTATTTTAACACGTACATACGTAAAAATCCATGTCAACAACTTAAATTTAGCTTTTATTCCAATGTCATTCAAAATAATCATGGGTTTTAATCCAAGTCTAGCTTCATAATATTTTTTTTTTTACATTTGCTGGTCAAAGGAATAAATTACTCCTTTCTTATTTTGATACACATATATATTGTACTATGTTTACAGTACAATGTATCTAATAATTGATTACATAAAACTTAATTTTATTTTTTACCTATTAAATTCTACACATACATGTAAATACCAATAGACTACTGTACTATAGTCTTCTTGCTTATCTGAATGTCTTATCTGGGTGATATAAGTCTTCAATGTTGGTCTCTAAATCGTGAAGGAAGGAGGTTTATACTAAGAGAGGCCATGTCCCTATTTTCTATCTACAAATAAGCCCATGTTGAGTTGTGTTCGTTTATAGATCCACCTTTGACTAAAATTTATGATCATAGTATAAATTATTGGTAAATGTAAGGTTTCTGGTTCCCATTATTATAATGTTCAGAAATCTGAAAAATAAATGTCCAAACCCCCACCCACCCATTTTACCTTTAAATTGAGTAGGTTATTAACATATTCACCTACAAAACTGTCATCTACAGTTGTAGTATAAAATACGGCAATATTGCATAGGGTTTTGATTTCTTAGCTGGGACTATGACCATCATGATTGATTTAGATGAACGAATCAATCCACTTATTTATAGTGATAGTGCATGTTGAATTCGCCTGTTGTTTACTATGGAAAAAGATGATTGGCTTTACATTTTCATGTTGTACTATTAGCACAGTAAATTTCAAATGATAAACCTGAGTAAAAGTCTTCAAAGTCAATGAGTTTATATCACCCTTTTACTAATATCTTATCTGTAGTTGTAAATAACAAAAATGTTGTACCAATAATAAATTTCTTTTATCAAAAACTTAAAGAAAGAAAAGATATACATGTATAAGAATGTTTTTAAAGCATTTTTATAAGAAATATAGAGCACAGCATAAAGTGGCAGTATGAGAATATTTTTCATGTTGTGTAATGTAAAGCCAGTAAGCCACATTTTAACTTTGAATGGAAGCAAATGGAAATGATTGACCTTCAAAATCATGTGACTGTAAAGATTTTGGCCTAGACATAGAATGAAATTGTACATTCCATCATGTGACTTCAATATCTATTTAGGCAAAAGGTTGCCTAGATCAACATATTCTTGAATAGAAGAATTCTTGACTATCACATGACTTTTGGTTCAATCTATTATTATATAGTATTCTTTTGTCATGCATTCACATGATATATAAGGATAATCAACTTTTGCAGTCGGGACTCCTGACCAATGCTAGACACATGCATATCAAAGTATGATCCGTGCATGTCTCACCTTACGACAAAAAGTTATTTACCTGGCGAAAAGTTTACTTTGGGTCAGTGTTCAATGTCAGTGATAGATGCTAATGCACGTCTATTTCAGGAAACATACGTCACAGTGAACAACCACGTATTTTATGTTTACAAGTGGATTTGAGCAAATAACATGTCATCAGCAATACGTCATCACTTGTTGGGCATATGAGGTGTCACTGAAGAATTTACTCATTAGGTTGTTCAAGTGACTCCTTATAAATGTACCGGTACATGTGTATGTCTGTACATGCTTCATAATTAAAATATTATTGAATGATAGATTTAGTCACATGCACATATACTGCATTCTCTCGAAGTACAGCTATATAACGGTACATTTACTACATCATGTACATGGAAATGTGGTCTGTTAGGACCATAAGGTCCACAATATTATTGAGAAAATATGGTTTAATTTAATTGCAACTTTGATTGAAGAGAATAAATGTTTGCTGCTAGTGGTACTTCAATTATTTATCATGCTTGGCCATGGATGGGGAATTTTATGTACGATAAATAAATTAATATTCAAGATTTTCCAAAAAGTGACACAAGGGGATTGATATTAAAAAATTTTGTAGCATATGTCAAGCAAGCATAACTTGATTGATCGTTCCACTGAAGTGAAGCATAGAGATATGGGTTAATTTATTTATGTTGTTACTTTAAATTGCCTCAGTGCATACAGTAGATGTTCAAGTTGATATGCAAAGATTATTGATTTCATTTACATTTCATTGATTTTACTTGTTTTTTATGTTGTTTTGTTTCGTTTTTTACAGCTTGCATTGATTCAAACCAATACTATTATCAACCAGCTGAAAAAACTCAACCCAAACCTTTCATTTGAAGTCAGTAAGTATCACACCAGAAAACAGAGAGAAAAAAAAAAGAGAGAGAGAGAGAGAGAGTATGTGTCTTAAACATGTACATGCACCCAGTATACACAACTTCTAGTAAAAGTTACATGTAAAACTGTGGCAACAATCTGTAAATGAAATTTTCATTTATACATAAGAGATCTTACAGATTTTTTATCACTTGATCCGTTAAAATAGAAATGCTAGTATGTATACACCAGCTGGTAGTTTGAAAAAATGATTGACAATGGTATTGATAAAATATGAGACGAAATTGATCAAGCTTGTTTTTTTTATATTAATATAGATTTTTCTCCTGCATCACTGAATAAAAATTCATGATTTACAGACACTGATAAAACTAAAAAGTTGTATTTATATTGGTGCATACCTGCACCAGGTACATGTTCATTTACTTAACAATCTGAGGAGTTGAAAACAAAATATATTGATCCTTTTTTTTTTTAAGAGCATGTGCATTGTTTTTAGGTTAAACAACATGAACGTAGGTTGTATATTTATGTACTCAGTCTAGTACATGTATCGAATAAACAACATGGAAAATTAGTACATATTACCATGATTACATGCATGTTTCATATGGCTTTGTGTGTTTTTTTCAGTTTCTATGCAGACAACTGGAGATAAAGTGTTGGATGCTGCATTATCAAAGGTATGATTCAACAACAACATGAAAATGACCATGACCCTTAGTTTTCACGAAATAATGGGAGTGGGAGGAAGTGTTACATGTGTTTTATCATATTCTTGGGTAATTGCTGAATAATTGATAAGTCCAATGCAAATTTGTAGAAAGGCAAGAAAATCAAAGCAGAATTGTTGATTTAGATTTATAGATACACTAGCAAACATTAAAAAGTTCATGATATTTAATATTTATGACAGTGCTATGAATGTTTACTCACAGATAGGGGAGAAAAACCTGTTTACACGAGAGCTAGAGCTTGCATTGGAGAAGAAAGAGGTGGACTTTGTGGTCCACTCCCTGAAGGACCTCCCCACAGCCTTACCGGAGGGGCTGCTCATTGGCTGTATCTACAAGTAAGTCCATACAGTACCTATAGTTTTATTGGCAGTATTTATATACATGTATATACATATGTGTACATTCTGTATGTACTGTACCATATGGAATCATGCAGTCTGAGAATCTTAATCCCTCAACTGTTCATGAATATGATATTTCATTGCATTATCTAGGCCAGAAAAATTCATTGAGACATTTTGCAGTCAGAGACAGAGCAGGTTTCAATAAGTATATTTTTTTTCTCTATTTAGGAGAGACAGTCCTTATGATGCAGTGGTGATGCATCCATCAAATGCTGGAAAGAAGCTTGAAGACTTACCAGAAGGAAGGTAAAGATATAATTACCTCAGAATTCCTTCAAAGAATTATTTCAAAGCTTCTAGCTGTAAATACTGTTGTGAACTTATCATGACTGCATGTATAGATCTATATTTATAGTTTTTTTAAAAGATGAACCAGTGTATGACAGACTAGAGAGCTACAAATCCGCAGTGAAGCTTATTTAGAGAGAAAATACATTAAAAATTTGTCATTTGAGAGCAAAAGAAAAAATGAATATAATAAGGATTTAGAAGTCTTTGTCACAAGTACATGTAAAATATCACTCATATTTTATCCAGTAAAACATTTGTTCAAAGCATCATTTCTTTTTTCAGTGTAATTGGAACAAGTTCTTTGAGACGAGCTGCACAGCTAGCAAGGAAGTTCCCACACTTCAAATTTGAAAATATCGTATCCTTTTCACATTGTTATGTACTTTGCTGAAAGAAACAGGAAGTAACAATACCTAAAAATATAAAGTTTCTTTCTGAAATGTTTACATAGGGAGCACACATTGTTCTAGGTCAGTGTGTCTAGTGTGTTTTTTGTCTAGTGTGTTTTTTGTCGTTTGGTTTTTTTTTTGACAAAGAAATTCTCATAACACGTAAAAGATTTAAGAAGTTCCTTAACTATCGATCAGAGAGGAAATCTGAACACGAGGTTCAGGAAGCTGGATGAGGACAATAAATACTCTGCCATTATTCTAGCAGAAGCTGGCTTGCATCGGATGGGATGGCCGGATAGAATCTCTCAGGTACTTACATATATAGATATTTCTGATGGGGACTAATCAATGCAATCCAGTATTTTAATACAGTACTAAAAATTTTTACTTGAACATGTTGAAAGCCAAGTAAATATTAAGGATTTAAAAATTGTTCAGTCTACTATGTTATTATGATAGGCTTGCCTTACTTTATGTTTTTCCATTGTTGATATTCTTACAAAGAGATGTGTAGTAAATTATAACTAGCAATTGGATAAGGCATGAAAACATAATATAGAAATGGCATTCAAAAGAAAAATTCTGTCAGATAGCATATAACAGTTTTACTTAAACATTTTACAAATCAAAGCAAAGTTGTTTTTTTATGTATACATTAAACTCCTTAAGTCAAGAAATTCTTGTATTCTGACAATGACTCATTTACTAGCATATCAATTACTCTATTTTCATGGACAGGTTTTGGACAAGGATACCTGTATGTATGCTGTCTCTCAGGGGGCCATGGCAGTAGAGTGTAGGAACAGCGACCCCTTCACCCTCAGCCTCCTCTCCCAGATCCACCACCCAGAAACCGTGATTCAGTGTGTGGCAGAAAGGGCCTTCCTAAAGAAACTGGTGTGTACAGCTCTTCTATTGTTAATGCCCATAGTAGCTTTTGCCTGTGGTAGTATCATTAGAAGTGCATTTGATAAACTGCATTAAATGAATTATAGTCATTTGAAAAAAAATATAAAGTGAACAATGAATGTGAATCACCTTTATTTTATACTGAGCTAGAGTTCTGATTCTGATAGAGAAAAGAAATATTTTTTTGGATTTTTGTAATATTATACTGTGGAATGAATGTATAACTAAGGCAGGGGTCCATGCATGTACAGTGTATAGTTGTCCCTGTTGTTTGGCCTGACTTGACTCCATTTCTCTGTGTTGTAGGAGGGTGGGTGCAGTGTGCCAGTCTCCGCCTTCTCAGAAGTTAAAGATGGAAAGGTCAGTCGAAGTGAACACAAAAAGTTTTGGAACAAATACATAGAAAACAAAATTCAGCAACCGACTATGAGAACTTGAGAGTTCAATGAATTTAGTTATGTTCCATGCATAAGCCATGGGAAATATTGTGCATATCTTGTATATGATGAAAAGTAAAGACATTTTTTCAACTCTATGATTTTTGTGTTTTTACAGTTATCCCTGACTGGTGGGGTTTTCAGCATTGACGGAAAACAAGGCAGGATAGAGTATGCGTGCGACAGTCTTCCGGAGTCTATTGAAGAGAAGGAAAAGGTATGGTGATATACATATACCTTTACTGTAGATTACTATTTAAAAGCAAGGAATTAAATTTGCATAAAATTGTGAGAAGCACCCCATTTTGTTTTTCTTACAGTAGTGCACTTTATGCAAAATAATGAAGAAAAATTCAGTGCATGATAACAGTTTTATATTTTCAAGATTTGACACCATATGACAGAATCTCAGGGTTAAGTACTAGCGTAAAATAAGGGATCAACAGTACATGTACGTGTATTGTTTTGTCAATGAACAGCATATAATTCATGAAATAATTAAGATAGCAATTCTGATTTGGTATTTGAGTTGAATATATGAGTATAGCTGAGAAAGTCTAATCATTTAATGATGAAGAATGTAAAACTATGAAGTTCTCTCACTGCTGTATCATTTTGTACAGTTTCCTGTTTTTGGGGGTCATCTCTCCTTGATCATGAGAAAAGGTTTTAAGATAAATGTTTACAGATGACTATGCAGGGTTTCAATTTATTTTTCAGTTTTATTTTCAGGATTTAAATTGTTCATGAGTATAAGCAGTCTTCTTAATAAATGAAATTGATTCTTTTTTTAGCCAACTGTGTCTCCAAATGGCCCAAGAGAGTTCGCTGGCATCGTAGGCAGTGAAAAAGTTTCTATAGCAACCCTAGAGGTAGCTCAAAGAGTAGGACTTCAGGTAGCAGAACTTTTATTGAATACAGAGGCCAAAGAAATTCTTGCCAATGCCAAAGCAGAAACTGCAGCTGCTGTCATTGCAGAGAAACAGAAAAAAGACGCTGAAAAAATGAAAAACGAAGCAGAGAAACCCCAAGCCAATGGAATTAGCTAGATTAGGAAATTTGGTGGATAAATTAAAATAGAATTTGTCAAAGGTTATATTCTCTATGAAAGGATGAAAGAAAGCATTTGTTCATCACATACATGTATACTGCTATATTGAATTATAATATAGATGTGTAGATTTTCATCTATTTGCAAGCTCTTGGGCTTATGATAAAAATGGATGTATTGAAGGAAACAAAGATTTCTTTTTTGCAATAATGGAGGTGAGAGTTATCATTCTTGTATCACAAATGCATGAACGCAAAGTTTGTTGAAAATTTATTTCAATTGGCAATTTATGTTTGTGATGACAAAGAATTTATTTTATTTACATGCATCTTTCACTTGGCAAGAACATCCAATTGTCTTTGTAAAACTTTGGGAATTAAGTATTATGATATGCCAAAGAGATTTGTTTCAGTTATAATATAGGGTGAACATCTATTATTAAAGCAATAAGTCCTCTGGGTTGAGCATAATGATTAATGAAATTGTTCAAAAACGCAAAAAAATATCGGATCTGTTTTCATCAGCATTATGCTAGCTTGCATTTAAAAAGCAATTCTGACTTTTTTCTTAGACTTAAGCATGTTATTGTAGAGTAAGTGGAATTGATCACCTGATTTGAAAATGGAGTTCAATTTGACAATGCTAGGAAAAAAGAATAGATTTTTTTCTAATGATATGATAATTGTACTTGTACAAGAGTGTATGAAGTTATTTAACATAAATGTATGAATATGTAGTGATTTTTTAAATGAAGATTTTTTTTTATTTTTACCAAATTAATTCATTTTATACAAGGAAATGAATAACATGTTTTATGTTCAATATAGTGTATATAAGAAATTCTATGAAGCCATATTTATATGAATTATTAAAAATTATAATGGAAAGATTGTTATAGTTAAATTGTACTGTGTTGTTAATCTGCTGTTAAGGCAGTATTGAATGTGTCATTTCTAGTGAAATTTCTGTCACAAATATGTAAACATTCCACTGAAGCTGCCCAAGTCAATAGAGGGTTTTATATACATGAAAATTCCTGAAATGATTTTTAAAAATTGAATAATGTTGACAAAATAAAATGAGATAGTAAAATCAAAGTCATCCAACTTTTATTGATCATGTTTATTTTCTCTGTATCAAAGATGTTATTTAGACATGTAAACGGGTTCAGTATGAACACACAAATGAAAAAAATTAGATCTGTGTTAAATGGCTACATAGTCTTTCGATTGCAATTGTAATTCTTTTTTATACACCAAATCATTTCATTGGTACATGTAAGTTATTTATAAGAAAACTTATAGCTCTTAAATTATCAGATTACTTGACAAATGAAATGTTCAAATATCATAGTTAATTATTTATATTCAGTGTTACAATTCTCTTTTAAGATCTTGAAATATGCATGAATTTAATCTATCCATTTCTTAAAGAAATATCGTCCACAAATATGATGTTTTTGTTAATACACACTGCCATTTACTCTGTATATAGTTATATATCAGCATGTAGGAGGGCATTTTTTAACCGGGTTTTCCAACGGAAAAATCCGGTTATTAAAATGGTGAAAATGGCGGGCGGGCGGGCGGCTGCCAAAAGGGTACCCTCATTGTACGGATAACTCCTCCTACATTTTTCAAGATAGGAAGTTGTTCTTTTGCAGATCAATTGTACATATATCAGAGGTGTGCATATTGCTAGGATTTTGATTTCCGATAATTTATCGAAAAAATACCAGCTTTTGAACTTAGTCATTTTTTGGCAAAATGTTGTATATAGGGTACCCTCATTGTACGGATAACTCCTCCTACAGTTCTCAAGATAGGAAGTTGTTCTTTTGCATATCAATTGTACATATATCAGAGGTGTGCATATTGCTAGGATTTTGATTTCCGATAATTTATGAAAAAAAATACTAGCTTTTGAACTTACTCATTTTTTGGCAAAATGTTGCATATACATGTAGGGTACTCCATTTCACTGGATAAGGGTTGACATGGATTATGGATACAGTTTACATAAAAGAAAACCCGGTTTGCTGTCATATTGACAGCTTTTCACTTGTATTGATTTTTGCGTTATGAAAAATGTCTGAAAAGTCTATTTTTAAAAGTTCTAGTTTATCTTATATATGACATGTCTATGAAAGTCCCTGATCTAAGACAACGCTTTAAGCGCTGTGATCAGCAAGCGTGAGAAATTTAGTAGACTTTCAGTTTTAGCTCGGTTAATTGCGGTGGATTGGTGGTGCTTTTCCCTTTTCAAGATAATGTACTTAAGTAATTGAAAATGCTTCTATATAGATTGATGGTGGATATCTGCAGGATTTAAGGGCTGTAGTTTAGCCTTTGAACTTCTCGCTCCGTGTGCTTAACGTCGCTTGTCTCTGGGCGGTACTAAGTATTGCTCTGTCTCTTTGTTTTATAACTTAAATGGTGGTCCTGGCTCATTAATGTGATCAAGGAATATAATATTTTTTAATCAATTAATGGAAACGTTCTCAGTCTCATTTTTAGTCAGCATCTATGATGTGTGGTATTTTAGTATATTTTTTTTTAGCTTTTTTTTTAAACGAACCAAAGGCGATAAAACAGCTTTAATAACTCAATGAATTTCGTATTTTGGGAGAATACTGTTTTTACGGACGACTTTTTTTCTCCCTACTAAAACATATTGTTTGCAGTTCCAGTCCCTGTACAGTTGCGTCCGTCGGTATCAAAGTGTTCCCTCAGACACCCAGCTACGTTTCGTCCGTGTGCGTCTCGTGAAATCATCTTTTTGAATGGTTTTATTATTGACACATCCTTAGTTATGGGATTGTAAGAAGAGGCTATTAAATGCATGATTAGGCAAATGACACCCAGAGAGCTTTCTCTACGTGAACAGAAGCCAAATCCTGAGAGAAATTTTAGTATGTTATTGATGAACTGAGTGTATTTAAACACGTTTAGAGACAAGTTGATTCAATTTATTTAATTTTTAAGGAGAAAAAGTATTTTGCAAAATAAAGGATTGGTGTATTTGTGATATTTCTATCGGTTTTAAGTGTATGAGTGTACTTAATTGGTTTGCGTTGGAGACATTTTATTTTTGTTTAACCCGTTATAATGTAATTAAATTAGGCAATGTAATTCTCTATCTGAAAATGAATTATCAAAACGAAAGAAGAATTAAAGGGATTATAAAAAGTTGTTTTTAGTTTTGCCATATTGCATTGTTGAATGGTTTAAACATTTGATAGGTATTTGAATGCATTGTATATTCAGAATTGCAGTTGTGCTATTTTAAAACTGAACTGTATTTGTATTGTGTACGTTGATGTACGTATTACTATGTTACATACATATTTATTAAAAGAATAATGCTATTTTTTTTAGAAACATTGATTGGGATCCCTTATATTTATCTTCAGTCTTATTGCCGTGGTGGTCCAACGGTTAGAATGTTTGCTCATGTTGTTGACCGTCTTCGGTTCGATCACCAACCAAAGACATGGTTTAAGTAAAATCTATTGCTATTCCCAATTAGTTTTCAGGAATAAACATGCGCGGATCTAGAGGTATTTTAAGAGGATTAAACAATGACAATGAAACAATATAAAGATTTACAAACCGGAAAAAAACGATCGTGGATTGTAAGATCATATTAACGTACATTCACAACTGACTGCAAATATTGGACTCATGAAATGCATTTGTATGCTTCTCTACATGTAATTCTGAGAGAAGTTTCAACATTTT
The DNA here is from genome assembly GCF_963853765.1 of Magallana gigas. Lineage (NCBI taxonomy): Eukaryota > Metazoa > Mollusca > Bivalvia > Ostreida > Ostreidae > Magallana > Magallana gigas. The sequence goes on from NC_088854.1 coordinate 29,545,223, forward strand.
TAGGTCACCTGTTTCACTCAGTTGACCTGTTGCAATTGGTCTCTGTCCGTCGTCCGGCGTCGTCTTTCGTGCATTAATAATTATACATATTTAACTTCTTGAACACTTCAAGACCAATCGTTACCATTTTTGGCGCAAAGCATTTCTAAGTTATGAGGAATATAACCTGGGGCCTCATAGGCGGAGCCAAATATGCAAAGCGGGGCAAATTTTCAAAAGTTTTCTTCACTACTCTCACACAAGTGGGATAATAACTAAATGAAGGGTTATGATGTCCGTGAAGTCCCCTACCAAAATTGTGAAATTCATAGTCCCTTTGTCAGGGGTTCAGGCTGTAGGGTGGGGCCAATATGGCCATATAGTAAAAATGTATTAAATCTTAGAAAATCTTTCTCTCTACTCCCATATATATTTGAGAAAAACTAATTGTAATCTGAGAAATCTCCCACTCTTGAACCCCCCCCCCCCCCCCAAATCTTCGTGAGTGAATGTTTTTTAAACATCAAATAATGAAGGTGGGGTAACACTCGGAGGAGTCTCAGATTAGGGTTTACATTCCAAAATGAAGCTTAAAATGCAAACACGAGACTGTTTGACATGATGTAGTACTCAGGTGACCGTCAAGGCCTATGGACCTCTTGATTTAAAAGATATTGACAGACGAATGGGTGACTGCTGCTAAGTCAAAACGCCTTTCTCTGTTAACATTTTTTTTTGTACAAACAATTTTAAAAGTACTTTTGTTCGTTAAAAAAAAACTTATAAAATTTACCAATATAGTATATGACTTAACTTCAAACGTTCAAACACCAATAGTTGCGCATGCGTTTAAAATGTTGTTAATCAAAATGTACGAAAGCAAAAAAGGTGTTTTTCAGTTAAGTTACAAATAATGCCGAATACCTATTGAAATTGTAGCTGCTTGCATATTTACCATGATGCACCAACACTCATCCTGGAATTTCCTAATAAAGCAAAAACAGTGCATATTATAACGTCATGTTTACTGAATGAAAACCATCCAATGCCCTGGAATTGCATTGATAAACATCTTTCTTTCTTTTTTGAAAATGCTCTAATCGTTTTAGGAAAAAATCCTCTTATTCTAAAATCATGACCTAAATTGGCAATTTATTTTGTGCCTCAAAATGGATTTCTAAAAATTGAAAGTACTTTCTATTCCGTGTCATTACTTAAATTCAAAAGTGAGCGATAGCTGTTTTCAACAGCTTTTTAAAAGACACATTCTCTCTCTCTCTCTCTCTCTCTCTCTCTCTCTCTCTCTCTCTCTCTCTCTCTCTCTCTCTCTCTCTCTCATATAAATCATGGATCTCCCCCACATATGCAGTTTTAATTCTTTTCGACGCAGAATTCGAACCCAGGGGTCGTTTTGCTGATTGCATTGGTTGTTTCTGGAAGGTGTATATATTTCTTGCTCCTACATCTTATTTGGTATCTCAAACTAGGGAGCAATTAACTTATTTAATCAATCGATTCTCATCATTAACTTCAAAATCATTATAAACTTCACACAATTCGATGCTTTAACTCGCTTTAGCTTAAGGATATACTGCATTCATCTATTTTTAGTAAATCAAGCTTTATCGTATATTAATTTACAGATAGAGCTCCCGGATATTTTGTTTTCAATGAATTCATAATTTCTAGCTGTATCCAAGACCTTCGTTTTCTTACAAATATTCTCTAGAACCATGCAAATGGCTATCAATGGAAGTATATAGAAATTTCATGAGACTTGGCACAGATAAACTCATGATAACCCAACTTGCTTATAATAAGAAGGATTTTTATTTCATTACGTTAGTAACCATGGAAACGGATGACACTTGGGTTTCCCCTTGTTTTATTTGAAGAACTTTTGAAAAAACAAGACATATTACATGTACAATTCTTTTTAGTTTACTGGAAATACTACACACTGTAATTTAAAATTTAAACACATCATTACTATGAATTGCCCTCAGTCGGGGGTTAGGAGGGGGGGGGGGGGCAATTGAAAGAAAACTTGCAGTCCATTACAATTTGAATCTGTTGAGTTTTGTGTACATGCCATGCATCATTTTGTTCAGGAAAAGAGCTCTATTATTGTAAATGGTTCTATATAATGTTTTGTACGTCTTGTTTGAATTTCTTGCTTTATTTACTCGTGCAATTTTAAGCCTTGTGTTGAAATGTGTTTATAATTTTGTTATCTAGAATGTGTTTCCCCAACGAACAAATTTCTCTAAAAACTTATCTAATTATAGGTTTCCATTACGAATGTTGTGCAATAAAAAAAATGAACTTTCATAATCTATATAGATTGGTTTCTCAATTTATGAATGGCACAGTCCTATTTCAAGAGAAATTTGAATTTATATAAGTATCCACTTTGACATGAAACTGTTCAAATACAATAACAATGGATTTCATGTTACATGTATTCAAGTTTTAATGAGTGCATATAACAAACAATCCATATTATCATATATTTTTTAAAGCAAACTTTACAACATTAGTAAAATTAATCTATCAGGCACGTATAGCATCGTTTTTTAAAGTGTGTGTGTGTGTGTGGGGGGGGGGGGGGGGGGTCAGACTCATCCAAAAAATCTTGACAAGCAAAAAAAAAAGGAAATTTGTAATTTCTTAAAATCCTAATCCTGGGGGGTGGGGGGCTGGCGTAGTATATAACTTCAATTTCAATGTGGTGTTGCATGGTACTATCATACACTGCCTCTTAAAAGGATAAGGAAAGAATAGTTTTAATTGTTCTGCGATTTAATAAATAATGAATAGAATATCTTTTATAAATATCTAAAATTTTACTGCTTATAACTGTTCAAATTGCACGATATAAGATATAGCATGCGCAACATCTCCTTTTGAGTAAATTTTTGAATTCCATTTAAATGTCACTATTACAAACCATAAGCCTCTTATAACCTAAACGGAGTCTGATGCATCATCTGTTTTTAATTAAAAAGAAGTCCTAATGAGTTAAATTTTAAGACTGTTATTCATCCTCCGTGCCAGCTTTAATTTGACAATATGTTGAATTGTCCCTTTGGAGTAAATTATTAATACTTACAAGCTCTTGAGAAAATCATGTTGTCATTGCACTTTCTGTAAATCAAGTTATACCGAGTTCGAACAATTTGATTTAAAATCGAAACGTATAAATTGAAAAAATTGCATCGCTAAGCGGAATGCAGGCAAAACAAAATGTCATATTATGAAATTATTATGTACAAAAAGTCAATGTCATGACAAAGAATTTTTCATTTAAACTAAAATATGAAATTAAGAATATAGTTTGTCCCACGGCGATGAAAAATGAAAATTAGTAGAACAGCATGCGATTTTATCGCTAACAACAAAAAATGAATGTGATAAAACTATATTGACAAATACTAGTAGCTACAAACAGCCAACATACTGCAGCTTATTCTTCTATTTGATAATTTGACACTTTAGCTCATCAATGGCGTATCCGAGTAAACGAAACAGAGTGTTCAACATTTACGTCGAACAAATACCAGTGTCCGAAATTTAAAAAAAAACAACTCTGTGGATGCAACTTTACACATACCTTTTTTTTAAATTGATCAAATTGATTAACTGTTGGGGTTTTTTTTTTGGTTTTCTTTTTTTTTTTTTGGGGGGGGGGGCTATTTTGAGTCTTCATCACTTATACGTGTATCAATAAATAAAGAGACAAACGTAGGACCTAAAAAGACACATTGTCAACACGTCAGATACTAGTACTTGACAAAAAAATTACATTACAACAAATTACGGGCGGTAAGTCACATGCATTAAAGATAGTGCAAAACGACTAAGAAGTTAGTTTTTTTTTAATATTCTCTCATACCCACAAATCATCAGTCCATCATCATTTTGGGGTTTTTTTTATTGCCACCAAAACTTGGTTGGTGCGTGAATATGTTAATGGTATTGTAAGGAACGCGTCTTCTTAAAAAAACAAACTTAAACTTACGATTAGGAGGGGAAAGCTGTCAAAACTGTATACAACAATTATAAGACCTGTCTTCGAATATTCTTCAGTTGCTTGAGATGGCTGCACGTTATACGAAAAAAGAAAAGTTCAGTTATCAGCAGCAATTGCAAGGATTGTACTCACTCTCCCCAGTTTTTGGCCATATAGAATCACTTTATTTAGAAAAATTCAGAGAACCTACGACGATACGAAGCAAAAATGACTATATTTAAGTCATAAGTTATAACTTATGTTATAAATTCGCAAAGGTGTCGTTCCCGAATATTTGCGAGAAACTGTTCCGAACAGAAGCAAAAACGTTTTGAAATACGATACCCGTAATAAAAATCAATATCATATGGTATTCCTAGATGCATATTTGAAGTATTTAAAAAGTTATTAGTTCCACTGTGCAACTTTAAAGATTCTACTGAATCGAGATTGTAATGATAGGAGAAATTGTTCCGAATAGAAGCAGAGACATTTTAAAATACAATACCCGGCCGTAACAAAGGTGAATATTATGATATTTCCTAGATGCAAATTTAAAGTATCTTTAAATAAGTCATTCGTACCAGCTGCTGTTTAACTTAAATTCTACTGAAGGGAAAGTGTAATGGTGGGTTTGAGGCGATGTTGGCAAAAATTGTGGGGCCTGATTTTTTTTTTAAATACACCCCCTCCACCAAAAAAAACAACAGAAATATTTAAAGAAGATGGGTGAATAAGGCGCGTAAACTGCGTATATGAGGATAGATAAGATACTATATAATTAAAAAATGAACAAATCTCATAATTTCTTTATAAATTATTGAAAACAATGTATATTCACCATAAAATCGATTTAAATATGTTAAATATTTGGAATAGATTGTTTTAAACTGGATTATGCGTGTCAAAATCTCCAAATAGTGTCTTTTTTAGAACTTCAATGCCTTTTCTTTGCTCAGTGGTTAGAGCACTAGACATTAGGTAACATTATAAAGCTAGGGTTTTTAGGTTGTGGGTTCGATACCACCAAATCTTTAGAATTTTTTTTTCTTATAGTTTGTTAAAATATTCAAAACTGAATATAGTTAGAAATTGTGCTTTTGTAAACTTGTAATATTACATCATCTAGTATATTTAGTTGGAAAAAAATAATTTGAAATTGTTTTTTACGAAAAATAAAAACCAAATGGGCATTTGCGCTATCTTGTTCCCCATCTTCTTTTCAAAATAATTGAATTATATGAAAATTTTGAAAAAATCTGTTGTGTACTATGGTAACCTTAAAACACACACTCTTTGAGTTCAAAATACGATGCCCCAAAACAATGCTTTATACGTGTACTATAATTATTATACAGAACATTAAAGTACATAGGGGAGAGAGCATTGACCTAAGTCTGCATATATGTTTTGACTTGAATGTGACACAGCTTCAAATTTTATGGACCGACAATGAATCAATACAGAGAAAAAATAATTGGTTATACTGTTGTTGTTAATATCTTTCTGGCGTCTTATGCTGGTCCCCTCGGAACAATTCTATTTCACATAAGCGTAGATTTGCAATGGGCTTCTGTGTGAGAAAATCGTTTGCACAGTTTCTATGGCTTTTTTTTTTACATCTTTTGTAAAAGGCACTGGTTGCCATAGCCTAAATATGTTTTGTTTCAAGAGGAAGTAGTTTGTTTTGGTTTATATCATGTTTTTAAATTTTTTTATGTCGTTGAGAATTTTTAAAGTATTTTTTTTTTAAAAACTGGCTCTGAAGAAAAATGAATTGCCATCGATGTTGTAAAACATGAAACGTTCTGCATAAAACTTCTCTTCAAAAAAAATGATATCTTCAGTACGAATTCAGTGTAACCTTACGTGAACAAATGGACTACATAATCAAAGTATTGAAGAAATGAAAGCCGGGCTCTTTTGGTGTGTCTTTATGCATATTGTGTGGTAAAGACTGAAAATTAATCTCTCTTTCTCTCTCTCTCTCTCTCTCTCTCTCTCTCTCTCTCTCTCTCTCTCTCTCTCATTTAATTAATTTCTAGCCGTAACTATTGTGTAACTATTTGGTATAGCGGAAGCTTTTACTTTGACGCTGTTAGGTTTTTTGTTTACTTTTGAAGTTGAGCTATTTATAGTAACATTGGCTATTTGCCTGCCTACAGCCAGGACTCTGCTTTCAGCAGAGCCCGGCTAAAAATGCTAACCAACTTCTAAGAGAGAGAGAGAGAGAAGAGAGAGAGAGAGAGAGAGAGAGAGAGAGAGAGAGAGAGAGAGAGAGAGAGAGAGAGAGAGAGAGAGAGAGAGAGAGAGAGAGAGAGAAATTGTAGCCAATATAATAGGATTTTTTTACACAAAAGTTAAAATTTAAAAGATTTTTTTTTGGTTTAGATTATTTTAGTAAATTGATAGGCAACACCGGGAAGCAATGCCAATCCAATCGCCCGGATGTCGAGATTCATTAATACAAAGGTTATATGCTTTCAGTAAAATTTTTACGTAATATCTCTTGGGAATCATCCGAGACTTTATCGTGAATTCTGTCAATGTAAAACATAACAAATTATAGTCCACCCCACAACAGAACCCAGAAGCAGTAAAGATGATCCCCATCACAGATACATAAAATATGAATTAATCTCGAGTATTATGTCTTTGGTATTGTTCTGTGTAAATACTATGCGCCCTATTATCTGCGAATCAAGATAGCACAGCATTCATCATTAATTGTTGTCTGCCGGGAAACCCACGACGATAGATTTCCTATGAGGATAATCTTCATCAACTGTTCTCATACTAGCATGACAATAACGCAAAAAGGGGAAAAAAGAGGATAAGAATTCAAAGCGTTTTTATTTTTCTGTGACACTTAAGGGAATCATATCGCATGCAAAAAACAGATCTCGGTAAACTTACCTGATCTAATCCTTCGGGAAAGATAATCGCAGGAAAGCTTATACCTTTATTATTTTGGATATTATTTATAATCAATTTATTTTACGAGAACTCGGTTTTCCGGGTTTATTCACGGCGTCCAAGCACCCCCACCCCCAATATCGTTAAATCCAAGATTTTTAAAATGATCGATATGTCCCCATGTACCTCCTTTCATCTGAAGAAATGGACAAGTACGAAAACAAATTTCATACGATAACTGAAGAGACAAACTGACAGTTTCTATACTTTAAAAAACGTAAAACAGTATGCACGCTTTTGTTGATCCTGGTACTGACTTACATGTCGCCTGCAATGCAAAGTTCAATCAGACTTTTTATTTTTAGCTATGTCCTTCAACCTAGAACGATGGAAATGTTGTTCAAAAAAGAAACTTTAATTAATTGATTGAATATAACTTGGACACCGAGATACATGTATGTATAATTTAAAATAAATAGTAACTAAAAAGGAAAATTGGGTCGGAGAGAGGAATTGTGACGCATGCGCAACGTATACATTGTAAACAAAATTCCAAGTAGCTTCTCTCCTCGATAACGGGGTTGTTATCGAACATTTTATAAAATATTTATTCAAACGCAAATCGCACATTATTTCGTTAAAGTAGTTATCGTCCAATACACCTACAATATGGATGGCAAAACACTAAACTATTACAAGCTTATTCAAAAAAAAAAAAAAAAGAGAAAAATCAATTATTGTGACGGAAAGAAAGTTTACAATTTAAAAAAAATCTCTTCATAGTTTATAATATTCATTTTATTTCCGTCTTTTTTAAAGTCACTTTACAGTACGTCTTAGAAATACATCAACAGTACATGTAAAACACTTCTAGACCATTTTGTATTTATATACATGTATGTTGCTGTGCTAATACAGGAATATACATTGTAGAATTCCAAATGGGTTCTTTTTCTGTTCACGCAAATCCATAGAAAAGTAAGGTTGTAGCATTCCAAATATTTTTTTCTGTTCACGCAATTTTATAGAAAGGTAAGATTGTAGAATTCCAAATGTTTTTTTTTTATGTTCATGCAAATCTATATAAAAAACAGTACGCTTAGTACTTAAAGTTTTTCAGGTCCAAGTATAACGATATGAGAAATCGACATGGTGAGAAAGAACTGAAATTTTTCATAGAAGTTGATTCGGAACCTTGTATGGCTTTGAATGTTCCCCAACATTCTTTTTTTTTTTTCTTTTTTTTTTTTTTGTTATTCTGAATATTTCTTGCAAAACAAAAATTAACATAATTGTGATATTTATTTAATAATGGTGATTTGCCAATAAAATCATGAAATGGAAATCTATTTTACAGGTGAAATCCCCCTCGGTCGCCCCCCACTGGTTAAGAAGTCTTGGGAAATCCACCATTTGGAATGCAAGAAATTATTCATGCTTTTTTTTAGATACATAATATATATTTTTTCGTTATGTTGATTTTAAAGTTCACGTATCATCGGGGGAAATACTGATGAATTGTTAACATGATATATTGATTCAATGACATGGCGTTCGGGAAATTTATATGAATGTGCACTAAAAGAGAAAACAGAGATGATACATGCACAGTACATTACGATTTAATTTTTAATTTAACAAATATTGTATTATGCAAATAAATACATAATAGGATTGGGCATCAGGCTATGTCTATATTAGTCATCTCCCACAAATTACGATAATGCTACTATGTGGGGGTACAACACTGAGTGAAAAGATATATACAGTAAATAGGATGTATCAGTTGGGAACCATTTTCACTCATTCATCAACCAAGTTTCATGACTTTGTTATTATGACATAAACCAGAAATTAATTAATAAAGACTATTGACTTTGGTTGCCCGCACGCTTTTTTTTTTATCGAATAATTAACACTGATATGCCAATTTAATCCCCATATCGAAGTGAGGGTATTTGATTAGTAAAGAGAGGGAGAAAAAGAGTACGGTTATTTGTAATGTGGCGAAATACAAGAAATTTAAGTTAAAACAGTAGTTGAGTACAATTTGACATTTAAAATTTTTCATCCAATGAAAACAATTATAGCCGGTGTACGTTGAGGATGACATTAAATACCTTCAATGTATTCATTGGTCAATTTGCTCAATGCAATACCACAATAATGGTGACTATTCACCTTAAAGGGACATGGTCACGATTTTGGACAAATTTTATTTTTCTGTTTTTATTATTTACAATGCTTTAGCAATATATTTTTAATATTGGTGCCTATTGATGAGTTTTAAGCAAGATACAGAGCTCACAATTCTTCGTCATGTAAACAAGGCTCGTGCCCTGTTTTTGTTTACATAGGTTCAATATACCCGTAAAAATCTTTTTCAAGCTGATTTTTCTATCTTCTTATTCATTTTAAGCTTAAATAAACAGTTCCTAACGATTAACGCATGCATTTGAAGTCTAAAACTGGAATTTTCACTCCAACATTCAAAATGTAAACAAACGCTTTGTTTACATAGCGAAGAATTTCAAGCTCTGTAACTCGCTTATAACTCAACAAATGACACTCGAATTTTTGGTTGCCTGTTAAAAATGCCTTACTGAAGCATTGAAAATATTAAAATCGAAAAAATAATTTTTTACCAAAATCGTGACAATGCCCCTTTAAAGAATAGCTTTGTATATATGTATAACAAAATATTTAAACATCAGTGCTAAATCATGTGGATTTGTTTTTAATAAAAGATATTTTTACGGCCAAAGACACCATTTCTAAAAATTTAAGGAAGATCTGGTGACTAGTTCGTTGACCACAAAGCCTCCATAACCATGCAGTAATAACCAATGGTTCTTTTTTATTCGCAAATGAAATTATTAAAACACATTATCATAAGTAGGATACTGCAGATCTTTTCACCATAAGGAATTATATGCAGGTTACTAGTAAATGGATTCTAGTACATAACGGCATTTTGGCATTAACGTTGTTGCGTTTTCTTAGAAAAACGGTCGGGTTGAATTTAGTAACTTGACATATGTATGTAATTCGTCGAAAACAAAGCATCAAAACTCATCAAAAAAAATGAAAATAATATTAATTTATCACATATCAACACCAACAGTAAAAAAAAAATGAGCGCAATGCATTCATTTCTTTCATTGCTTACTCCGCGTGAGAGCGCATGGAATATACATAATTATACACAACGAAACTCAATACATCATGATGCAGAAAAAACCCAATAAATCGGGGATATTGGGGATTAAAGAACAATTATCTTCAAAGAATCGAAGCTGTCATTCATTTATTGTTTTCTCATACACCTCGGATCTAATTGAAAGATGTATAAAGGAACCATAGTATTGCCAATTAAAGTTTCCCTTTAGTGAGCGTTTCTTTTAATCATGAGTTGTTCAGCTTGCTATCTTGTGAGACTATTGTGCTCACTTAGTGTGACTTGAGCCGGATTATTTAAGAGGCTTAATGCATATAAGCTACAATCGATCTGAAGATTTGTTTAATAAAGCAGAACAAGAAAGAAACGGGAATAAATTGAGCGACAGTTTACCATTTCTCATGGTCAAGGGTCACACTGAGGAGAGAAAGAGAGAGGGGTTTCGGCCAAACGATCAGAGTGATGTTCGAAAACGACGTGTCAAGCCGAGACGCAGCTGTATTTAAAGCACATTATCCAGACATTTTTAGCGAAATTTTTCTGCAACCAAATCTCAAAGGTAAGTTTTTGAACAAAATTACTTTTGTTCTTGAAATTCTTTATAGTCTTTCAATAGTACTTTTGATTCTCGCGAGAGAACCTTTTTTTTCATGAGAAGAAAGTGTTTTTATGAAAGAGAGAGAACATTAATAGATCTTGCGGAGAGATTATTTAGAAACGAAGTCCCATTGGATAAGCGATTAGGAGTTAATCTTAATATTTTTTAACGTTTATTCTTTTTTGGGGGGGATAAGAAGTTTACAGAATAATAAGAACTAACTGTTTTCTAATTGGTCTATAATTTTTCATTATAGATCTAGAGAAACTAGCACATTCGTTAGCAAGTCTTATCTCTTTGAAATTCATTGCCAAGCAGCTATACCTTGACATGCAATGTGTATGTAAATTGTCACAGTTCACGTTGCGGTTTTTTTACCTTCTACATTTGTCTTCAAATCAGCGCAGTGTGACAGCCTCAATTTAATCGGTGGTCAAATTATTCGAGAAGGCGAAATTATTAACTAGCACAAGTTTATCGGCAATTTACAGAAAAAGTTCTAAGCTTACCGGTTAAATGTCGCTTTTACGACTAGCGCGTCTATCAGGTAAAAAAGTTTGTAGATTATGAACAACGGTATTTTGAATAAAAGAACTTCTGAAATAAAATATAAAACAGTATTTGAAAAAAAAATATATTGTAACAATAAATTTTCAAATATAATCATAGTTTTCTTAGGTGGTGAATTTGATAAAAAAAAATTATTTATTTGGAAAATAAGCCATTTTTGGTTCCACAAAAGCGCCCACCGTCTGCTGCATTGTTGATAATTTACTAAATGTATGCAGTCTCACATTTTCATTTTTATATTCAGTATAACTTCATCTGGCATTTTTAATAAATGCTCTTCACACAAGCCATAGTTTTTCTTTATCAAGGTAGCAGCAGAACAGAGCTGCAAATGTGCTTCAGGTTATATTCAACAGTAATAGTAATGTAGGGTTTACCAGGATTTAAGAGCACATAATCGCTCTTATGTCTAATGAATTACTGTGGCCCTCTCATATTCAACTTTTCTTAAAGTAAATCTTGCATAACTCAAACGTAACAAAGGTATAGAACGTAGCTGGTTGTGCATTATGGTTATCACCAATCTTGGCATTTGAAATTCAACCGTCACTTACGACCGCGACAACTCTCTCTCTCTCTCTCTCTCTCTCTCTCTCTCTCTCTCTCCTCTCTCTCTCTCTCTTCAGGCTTTGGCTCAGTGCAGACATTGAATGACCATTGTAAGGTTGCGCAATGCAGACAATGGATGTAAATTCTTGTCATGTCCTTATTTTCCATCGATGAAGGAATTTACAGTCGTCAATGAAGATCTATAATTGAATTTCAAAACTGACAAAGAATAATTTCTAGTTCTACATGTACATTTATAATAACTGATTGATTACGTTAGAAGAAAACATCTGAAAGAAGAGATTGTTCAATCAGTTATGGTTGATGTAACAGAATATGAACTTTGTGGTCGAGGTTTATTTTGTATTGTCAATTGGTTTTGCAAGTTGCAAGTCTCTCTCTCTCTCTCTCTCTCTCTCTCTGTACTACTGTAACCTTTTGACACATTGCAACTACAACTCGACTGAAGTATTTAACCATAAGAGAAGTAGCAGCATCCTTTTATTTATCATAACAAGCACAAGCAAACAATAAACAATAAACATGTATACGACAGACCCAAATTTATATAGTCCCTCAAAGTCTCTGTTGCTATGTATTCTCTCAAAAGATACATGTACAAAAGATACATGTACAATGTACATCAAATGAAGTTAAACATGGTACACGTTTAAATAAAAGCAACTGATAAAATGTTTGTATTTAAAACCAGACATTGCTAAACTAAGAATTCTGGGTTATCAACAAATTAGATCTACAGTGTACTTTATAATTTAAGAAATTATTTCTTAAACCATAAACATATATTTCAGCTAGAAAAGACAAATTCAAAATATTTTAGCTTTAAAATTTTATTGTTTTTCTACATTTATATACAGAGCGCTTCTCATTTGTCCATTGTCCACCCAGGTTAGGTGCAATATTGAGCTTATACCTTGACTCGCCTTACTTAGGTCTCTCAATCAACGTTCGTATAACTAACGTGGGTTCTTTCTGTAACAAAACTGTTTTGAAATTGGAACAGCAACACTATTTTTTAATCCGATTTTTATTTTCTGTGTGCTAACAAATTAGTTGAAATTAATATTGCATGCAATATTTAATTGTGGTGGAATGATCGGGGTTTACCTTTACACGTACTTAGCAGTGACGCCAGTTCTGATATAACTTAATAAATGTATATTTCGAATAATATCCTTTTCACAAAAGTTTCCTTAAATCTGTTTTAAATCTTGTGTTTTAATCCGAAATATAATCAAATAAAACTTCTGAGAAACGAGGCGTTAAAATTTACAAACTGAAAATGACATTTTAATGATCGATGGTATATACGAAATTTTGTTTGAACTGTCAAAACCATTCATTATCGGATTATAGTACATGTCCTTGTACATTTTATGAAAACTACAGATCATATGGAAATTTGCACGAAGTGCATTTATTATAGTACAGTCGGATTAGTTTGATATTGTCTGCAATAGGATTGACGTGTACGAATACGTAAAGTCAAACGGTTAAGCACCGGATGTTCCTAAGAAGAGTTTAATACCGGAACTGCTGTGCATTAGACAATGCACATGTTTATTGAAAATAACTGAATAGAGTATATTACAATAGTTCAATTTCTTGAATGATCCGTAATCTTTGATCACGATGCACGTTCAATTCATTCATATACCAGTATGTAAGACACTCCCAGAACATAGAATTACATAGACAAAGTATTTGTTAAAGCTTGTGCGGCACAGGATCGTTGCACCAAATTACCTCATGAATCTCTCGTTTATTAGTACAAGTTCCCACAGACACACGCGATTACCGTAAACTGTCTGGAGAGTCCATGCCAATTTACACATTTTTTGTCAATTTCTACCGTTCTGCATCTTGTAAACCCCGTTCATCTACAAGTGTATGTGATATCTACAAAGACCAATTATCCAACGGTTCAGCGATATATCTTTAGTGAATGGTTCTTTTCGAAACAGCTTCAGTCTTTTCCCCAATATGGAAGGTGGTATTCGGAGTTCAGATACATTGAGAAATATCGACTTTCTTAATAAGAAAAATCGTTTTTACAAAACAAGGAGATGCGACAAAATTCAGGTTGAACATGATCACATGATTGAGAGCAGAAATTTTATGAAAGCTGTTTTACAACCTTAATAACATTTAAAATTAACTTTTTTGAAATAGAGAATTGTTCATTAAATAAAAAATATTAATATATATTGCATTTTTGTCATTTTTAAAAATATTTTGTATACAGAAATATGACCTAAGTAGCTCTTAGAAGCACACGATTTTACAAAACCAGGAGATGCGACAAAATTCAGGTTGAACATGATCCCATAATTGAGAGCAAAATTTTTATGAAAGCTGTTTTACAACCTTAATAACATTTAAAATTAATTTTTTTGAAATAGAGAATTGTTCATTAAAAAAAAAATTAAGATATATTGCTTTTTTGTCATTTTTAAAAGTATTTTGTACACAGAAATATGACCTAAGTACATGTAGCTCATAGAAGCACAGGATTTTGCTCCATTTATCTTGTTTTCAAATTGTTTATTACGGACACAATGTATCTGTTCCTCAAGCGCTATATTTTCCTTCAACATAGACTCAGTAAAAAAAATAACCAGATAAACCTCTAAGTAAAAAACGATTACGAACATTTTGAAATATAGAGCTTTGTGAGTAAATGCAAAAGTTTTATCGTAACTTGCAAACGAAAATTTAGAAAAGAACTTTTGCTCCTTGGACTTTTTTTTTCAAAACTAAAGCAAATTGGAAAATAATGACTGTGTTTTGAATAATTGTCAATTTATATATATATATTTGTGTTTTTTTTATTTTTTTTTTAAAGGTACGTGTGGCCATAACAGAACTGCAAGTAAACATTACCTGCTTTAGCGGCCCTTATATCAAGTGCATAAAAATGATATATCATTTATGTTATTTGTGTTTTTGCAATCATATAATTTTAGGCGGGGGGGGGGGGGGGGGTGATCTCTTTCATACTGAAAAAAACAAACAACACGCGGAAATGGCTTAATTAATAAAATGTATAAAAAGAGTTATTGCTATAGCTATTAATATTTTTTAACTTGCAAAAATTGACCAGAAAAAAACCCCAAAAACAATAAAAACATTACAGACGTACACAATTTTCGCAAATTCGCAACACCAAAAAACTAAGATATATCCAGTTTGACTGTTTATCATACCGTTTTCTTTAAAAAAAAAATCAGTGATTGTTTATAAACAGCTGATCTCGTAGTTGATATCCTATTGATTGTCAATACAATGCATGATTTGTATCGGAAGGTGTAAACATACTGTTTGCTCAGAGGTTGCTGTCGATGGCATTCCCTAGTAATGGTATACATGTTTTATGATATAAATCAATTCCTCTTCTGCTAAAAATTACCGTTTGTATCATTTGTATAGAAGTTGATTGTCTTTCACCGCATTTTTGAAAGAAAAAAAACTTTTCATGTTTTCCATTTCATATGCCTAAACAGTATTTAGGAATCGAAATGTGATGCATATATAATTATGCTTTCGGTTAATTCATCATCTTTACACACCAGACCGTAGGATCATAACACATTTTTAGATTTTAGTCCAAATTTCAATTAGTCATTAAATTATAATATATCATGAAAAAGACAGTGTACAAATTTTGACTTAAGTCTAAGACTGCTTCATGAATCTGAACCCATATCATAATTTTTGCAAAACACAATGTTACGGGTTTAGTCGATTTTTTAAAACCAAACCCATGTTCATGGAGATAAACGTTGTTACAGAGTGAATATATCGTATTATAAATTTCAAAATCTGTTTACCTTGTTGTTTTCAGACCAAAATTATCCATTATGATTATAATAATATTATAGCTTTGCAATAGAACCTTTCATTCAATGATACATGTGAGGTTTCTTTTTACAAAGTGCTGATATATAAACTACACATATCTATAACACCCAATAACCACCACACAGATAATTAATTTCCTATAGATTTGTAGAAAAGATGCTTATTAATATCAATTTGCTTGAAAGGCGTCATTTTGTCTTGTCATAATTGATCAATTTTCGCCTCTTATTATATGTCTGATTGGTACGAAATACTTGGTATGACATGGCGCATTTATTTCGTCCAATACTTTTACCCGTAATGAACCCACCACATGGATTGCGCATATCTAACCTTTTCTATTGTATTCTATACAATTAACTCACCTTTTCCTTTCTGCAAGAATACAATTGTATTTGTATGTTAATTGAATGTCAACACATGTATGACGGCCTCGCATTTTTAAAAATTCTGTTGAACTATGGGCAAAAGATAAACCTAATTTCAAATAAAAGTTTGATCTGTAAAAATTTAATCTAATACGATATGGATTGATAATTTTATTATTTTAAGAATACTTATATATCGGGCTAATTAAATTTTGTTTTGTTTTAATAAATACTTTTCTGAAGATTCCTTTATTTCTTTATTTTATTTCATTTTTTCATACCAATCTACTAATTATATACCAATAACAAGACCTAAACTTTCATTAAAATGCATGACGTGCATTTGTTAAAAAAAATAGTGGCCCGTTTCTGTCACCCCACTCTTCCTTACCTGAACTTGTTTTGTATATTTATAGATATTCTTTTGTATCTCATTTACACGTACTATTGATATGGTTTGAGATAAAATCAGCAAACAATAAACAATAGTTTTTTAAATTGAATTGTGGATTAAATTTGTGCATTTGCATGTTTTATTCGAAGTGGTCTTGCTTTTTGTAATGCTATATAGTAAAGGCATATTACGAAAAACAAATCAAGATTAAGAATAGGGCGATGCATTTTCAAATGCTTTATAACTCCCATTTTCAGAAAGGAAATACAAATCTCAGTCCCATATTTGAACTAAAATTCAATTCCACGTTGACAATATTGGGTTTTTGGCCAAGATTTGAAAATTACCCATTCCAATTGAACCGTAAAATTGGAGAAAAAAGTAAAAGAAAAAGTTAATCCATGTACTTGATGGCAAAAATTATAAAGACTGTTTCATTTTCAATTATCCAATGCACAAGCTGGCAGAGTCGATCAATGATAAATATTTTTTTATTAAATTTGAGACACGTGACGGAGTACGAGTATCTTAACGATCAAACCTTCACAGAAATTTAATTAGACCCGGGTCCAACTAAGTTCATTATTGGCATTTTCTTATCTATCTTTTATTCTGTTTTGGGTGAAGCTGTATGATTTAAACACTGTTTTATTGGAATGTTTAATCCCAGTTATCTGCAGTGGGACTAGTGGTTTTAGTTTCAAAGGTAGAAAAGAAATATATTGCATGTGATAGTTATTGAGAGCAATTGTCTAGCTGAGGTAAAGTGCAAATTAACCAATACTAGCGGACCAATTACCCTCATGGTTGTTTTATAATTAATTCAACATTGATTTATTTATAAACTTAAATTATTATCTGAAATTAATTCAACGATCTCTTTGTTTGATACATATTTATTTTAACCTAGACAGTCTTTGGTTATGTTCTATAAATACAACCGGTAACGTTATTAATATTTTTAATGGTCCTTATCAATAGGTGTATGGAGTTGTGGATGACACTGAAAGTGGAATCTATAGTGTTAATGTACCTTACAAACATAAATGCTTAATTTTTAAATCAATTGCTAAAAATAACACAAAAATGATTTAACCAAGCAGTATTATTAACCATGAAAATTTCTAGATTTACCTCATTAAATCTCGAGACATTACCAAAGAAACACACTCCTGACGGTCAACTTCTAAGGTACCATCTGCGTCGATAGCTTATTTGACAGAAGGATATTGCTTAAACAAAGATTTTTCTATACTACCTGGTCCTACCCCTAATTTTTGTTTTACAAGTCAGTGTTCGCTCTGCTCCTGCCCCTTTGGACCTTTGATTTTGAACACTGTTTGTTATCTCCACATGCCACATGTAAAAAATCGACTTGATAAATCGAAGAGATATGTTATTGTAAAAGATGTTCCATCGAATTTATCTTTACCAATTCTATGATAGTCTTTTGATGGACAAAAAAACTTTGCTTTGTTTGCATCAAGATCGAATAATTCAACAAGGTGCAATAGTGTTATGGGGGAGGGGGTCTAAGCATCAGTTTTAGAAACGTTTTTTTCTTCAGGGTATTGACTTCTAAAATACGCTTTTTCAGTATTACAGAAGTACATGTACATGAACATGAAGTACAGCTGAAGTACAAATGAAAAATACTGAAATTCTGAATTTGTGGCACATTAGTGTAATTTGTCAAACATGTTCATATCTCAACATGAATAAATTGTTTAAAGTTCAAAGTAATATTTTTTTTTAATATACAGATTTTCCATTAGAACAAACAGGGTACTGTTTTAAAAGGATAATTCGATCTAATTTAATGGAGTCTTGGTAAAAGGCATGTAATCTGATTATGGATAACGCACTTATTAATGAGAGGTATGCTAAATTTTTAACGATAATTTATAGATTCTTCCTTATTGGCGTGCACTGAAGACGTCATAGAAACCTCGGTGTGCTGTTTTTAAACCACCAGAGAATGTTCGTAGTAGATCTGGATGGGATTGCTTATAACATTTCCATGTATTCAGTGTGATTTAATATTAAAACAAACTTTGATCGATGTGATATGTTTCTGTTTTATAGTAGATTCAGAAAAAGCCTTTTGTTTTATCTGTATTCCTGTAAATTTTGAATTTGATGGGTGGCTGTTAAAAAAACAAGACTTGCAACTTGTTGTCAAATTGTAAATTATGTATTTTAACACACACGTAGAATATTAAAGATTTTCAATATGATAATATCACTCAGTCTAACATACAAACTCTCTCTCTCTCTCTCTCTCTCTCTCTCTCTCCAAATAGTCAAGTAGTGATATGAACGTACTTTAAAGTTTGTTATAGAAATTATGCTTTTGGGCACTATCTTTTATTTGATTTAGTATGAATCTTATACTAGGCTATATCTTATAGTTATGGTTTTTCGTACATAGTGATTTCACGATGATGCTTTATTAGTAATCGTTGTTAAATATTGATTTGTAATTTTGAACTTATTTTTTGAATACATTTTATATATCACAGTTATATATGCGTTCTATGCTTGTAGACTATCCATTCGTTAATACAATTACAACAATAAAAATGCTCATTTATGTGCATGTGAATTGGTAAAAGAAAGCAAACCTGTCAATAAATTTTTACCACTTTGGGATTTTAAAAAATGTTTTTTTTAGTTTCATAGCTTTTAAAAGAAATAAGGGAGTATTGTTTAGGAGGAGGATTTTTATGATTCACAAAACATCCCAAAATGTCTGGAAACAGCTGACATTTTAAATATAGCTATAAGAATTTGGATATTTCGTTACTCTTCTTATGTAAGCTGTATATGTTATTTTAAATAAGTATTTTTAATAGGAACTCAATGTTAAAAAATTATTCTATGAAAAGAAAATCAATTATTTTTACCATGTCGGACTAATGAATAACTATTTGAGAATGAATTAGTTAATTTTAACCATTTTCTTCTTTAAATGTTCTTTGGTACCTTTGCTTGCCAAAGTTTTCACACTATTAGAATATTACAAAAAGAATGCTTGAAAATCGCATTGTATTGCGAAACATAATTTACCATATCGAGTATCTAAAAACCTTGCAATAATAGTGGGGGTGGCCGGTACAATTACAAGAAACAATTAAATAGGGAAAAACAAGACCTTGGTATTTAAAGCTGATTGTCTGTATTTCGATTCCAAGGTAGCATGTTTTAGCGCATTATACAGTTGTCGTTTCAACGAATAAATTTCTGAAAACAATTTTAAGATCATAATTGGGAGCACTGCCTTTAGCTTTGGAGTACAATTTAAGTAGTTTGAGCCGTTCAATGGGAAAGCATGTAATCAATTTAATTGCTCCTTCGGAATATTAAACTTGGACTATTAACGTACCCTACAGTTTTAGATTTTTTGGTTTGAACTCATCGATATTGACACGAGGAGCAATAAACAAAATTGAAAGTAATTCGAAACGTTGTGATACTGATCATTAATTCAAACGACCCAAGCAAAACTTTAGGAAAGCGTAAATCATTATTTATTATAGAAACGCAACCAGATCAATTCAAGCCACTTATAATAATGCATATTTTCCTTGACAAATTACTACATAATTATTTTGAGTGAAGTCGTAAAAACAAAGGAAATAGCGGGATCAAAGACCACCAACCGGTTAAGTACGTAGCGCGCCACCTATAATAAGGCAAGAAAAGTGGACGCTAACCTTAATATCGCAATTATGACGTCATTACCGCGAGTTGCGCTGGCGGTGATACATCTGATAGAGTGGTCATATTTTCATTTTGCATTTTTGCTGATGATATCTGATGAAACGATTTTTTTGAGAAAAAAAATACCAACCATAATTATATCTGGAAAAATGAAGAAGAGACGGTCATCTCACAGTTTGTGTAAACAACATTTGATAGTCTCGTGAGAATATTCTTTGATTTTCAATATCGCATTAATAGGATGTGAGAAATTAACACACCTTCAACATTTGTCACGAATGATTAAGTATCACTTCATATTAATTTCTTTTGTAATAGAGGAATTTAAGGCTATCACTCCCATGGATCAAATGATGATGTAAAATTTGGTCTTTAATTTCTGAAATAGTTTTATAATGTTGGTAGTGTCATTTTTGAGGATGAGGAAAAAAACTGACCTAAAATAAAAAAAATAATTTAGGAATTTTTATAAAGGACTATATATGATAAGGGCCTAAAATGGCCCCCTAAAATGAACATCATCCTTTTACTATCATTCTTTGTTTTCTTAATACAGATATGTATGTGATGTGTTTACATAATATTCATTTTGGTTCAAGTGCCCACAATTTAGAAATATGACATTGTAAAGACAACCTTTTCCCGCCTTTTTTGCATTTTTAGCGTATAACAGCTTGTTTTCAAGCAGTTTTTCCTTCCGAAAACATAGAGCGCATTCATGAACAAATAAAATATTTTAATCAGAGATGTATCTAGCCAAGACTAATAAATGACAAAAATTTTTTACTTGTTCAAGCATGCGCTCTATATTTCCCATTCGTAAATATATAAGAAAAATGTCAATTTTTGGCCAATTTTGATTGAATTATAGAAATGGCGTCACTTCTGACGTCATATACTGCCAGTGAGTGCAAATAAATCAAATAAATAGATGAAAAATATATTTTATATCAACTCTTCTAAAAAATTAGTTAACATTTTATTGTACCCGAAACACTTAAAAAATGGCGAATTATGGGGGCCAAATTTAACTCTTATCATATATAGTTCTTTACAGCTCAATAAAACTTCAAATGATGTGAGCAATTACAACTTTCTAGGATTGTTCCCTTAAAACAAACTGCGAGTTTAATATACAATCAAAGTACTGAAAGTATTGAAAAGCGCTAAGTCGGGAAGAAAGTGTTAATATTATATATCGATTGATATGAAAATAAATGTAAAGAATCATATTGTTAGTTATTGAGAAAAATGCACTAACTAATAATTCTGAAATGATGTAGAATTTGGATATGTCTCAGTTATAGAATGCATAATTTTTTTAATGATTAATGCATGTTGTCGTGTTACAGTTAAGACAAAACGCTGATAACTTTGTAAATCAAAGTACTGAAGTACTGAAAGCCGGGCTCTTTTGGTGTGTCTTTATGCATATTGTGTAGTAAAATTTAAAGACTGAAAATCTCTCTCTCTCTCTCTCTCTCTCTCTCTCTCTCTCTCATGCTTTTAATGTCAGCAAAGCATCAGAGAGCGACCAAATTTTGTAAGCGGCTATAAACAAAAAATATGTCTGTCTAGTAGAAGTTAAAACGTTCAACAGTTGCTGCCTTGAATTTTGCAACAAGCATTATATATTCAATCCCCATTTTTTCATCGCGCAGCAAAGTAGTTCATGGAAATTCATGCGCATTGTATGTGTCCAAAATGCATAGTAATGTTTTAAAAACACGTTATTATTATAAGAAAACTAAAAAAGATAGACAATGCATTTGAAATTTAAAAAAACAAAACAAAATGCCAACACTTTTGACAAAACGTGGCTCTTTGTGTAACTATTTGGTATAGCGGAAGCTTTACCTTGACGCTGTTTGTTTTTTTGTTTACTTGTGTTATTTATAGTAACATTGGCGATTTGCCTGCCTATAGCCAGGACTCTGCTTTCGGCAGAGCCCGGCTAAAAATCATAATAAACATGATAAAAGAATTTCGCAATAAATGTAAGTGTATCTTTATTTTGAAGCATAGAATGATTTATCCATTTGACTGTAAAGTCGAAATTTCCAATTTACAATATAACAATCTGCCTTGAAGCATGTTTAAAAATGCTTGATTTTAAAATTTTAGCAATTTCTGGAAATCGAGATCATTTGTTTTTGTTAATTTAATACTGGTAGAACAAATGCATCTGCATGCAGGATAACTTGAAGATAATTAAGTTCTCCCTACTGCATAGTTATGATATTTCCAGAGTACGACTTCTCCATGATACGACTTCTCCAGCATCCGCCAGTAGGTGGCGGTATATAGGAAACGCGAAAACGAAAGTGGAAGTACATTTAGAAATCTGGCGACAAAAAAGCGCTGCAGCTATGCTTAGCGCTTTAAAAATAGGTCCTGTTGTTAAGAGTTTCGTTCCTTTATTTTTGTGAAAATGACATATTATAACAAATATGAAAATCATATTATGTATTTGAAGATATATATATAGATGTGCAGTAATAAATAAAACTACGCCTAATTAAACTTTTAAGTGCTACACACAGAGTTCCATAATTACATTTGTAACATATTCAGTACCGATGGTATTCTTTTCATTTTCTACCATGTCATATATTCTAAGAAGTTATTAAACAAAATCTGATTTGTTACTGTCTTTGAGGTTTACAAAATATACAAACTAAATGACGATATTTATTATAGGAAGTCACAAATAGCAAACTATCCAGTAAGAATCTTAGAATATAAATATCTACTAAATTGTTAATTTTTTATTTATATACAGTGAAATTTAGTGGAAAAAACGAGTATTTAAAAATTTTTACCCATTACATTGTAAAATATTATCTCAAAAACCGTAATTTAAATAATGTTAAAAAAAATTATCAAAAGATAATCATAGCACAGATGAGAGCAAATTCAAAGTATTTTCTTCCTTGGTATTTTATAATGCAACGTATTTTGTTTCCTTTTATAACTGTATCATCGTGAAAACTTAGTATAAATTGTACCAAAGTGTATTTAGATTTAGCCGATGCAGCAATTTAAATGACGTAAGTGTGCCTTTTCATATTAACTATACCGATATTCTTTATGGTAGTTCTGACTTTCATTCGAATTAAATTGCATTTTTTTCAAATGTTCCTTATTATATTAGAGCTTTTAAGCGTTTTGACTCTTTGAATATGTACTGCTTAATCTTATTTAGTTTTTGTTATAATATATTTAGCTATGTTTTAGTACTCTATTTTTACTTACTGTTCTTCTCAAAAGGGCTGGATCATGAAAACTCACTTCTTATCTTTGCATGTCTGTGGGTATGAATAGGGTGGTGGGTTTGTAAAGGAAGGTGTAAATGTTTGAAGCATATATGTTAATTAACAAATCATCTTACAATTAATGTATGAAAAAGATCAAGATTATTATTAAAAAATGAATTATCCCTTGTTATACTATATTCTGAATATAATTTATTCTAACTATTGCTTGACTTTGCATTCTGGAGAGGGTTTAGATAGGCATTTGCCATATCCTTTTGAATTATCAATAAAATATGTTTGATTTAAATTAAATCAATAGAATCGCAAGTGATCAGAGCTGATAGAATTTATCCAATGTCAAACTGTCATATGATATATGGATCAAAACCAACATTTATAGATTATTAAGACATTGAAGACGATTCTTTAATATTAGCAATATGGAGTGGAGATTTTAGCAATTACACATTACGCGTTATGCGACCATATTGAACTTTTTTCTTGTGGATTATTTATAAGGAACAATGTACATTACATAGAATAACTGAATAATTAGTTTGAGTGTAAATATGTATAAAAGAAATGACAGGTAAAGTTATGCATTCCGATCTCCGTTCTGATCAGAAAAAACCATTCAAATTAAAGAGTGGATAAACGATTTAATCATGAATGATTTGTTACCAAGTTATTAATCTTTACTCTCTGATTTCCCCATGAGCACTTTGGTGATCAAAGGGTGAAATGGAAACCAATAAAAGATGATGTCCGGCATCTCTATGACACAAAGCTTTGGAACAGTTAATATGAAAAAAAAACCAGGGCAACTTTATATTGCTTTTGTTCAGTCGTTTGCTGAAACCTGCTTTCGATATTCACTTGTACTGTAAATATCAGCAGGGTTTTACTTGTAAAACTTAGGTAGGAGAAATGAAATTTCCGTTATAATTGTGATATCATAAAAAATTTGGAGAGAGAAAAGCAATAAATTGATTGTTTTCTCCAGAATCGTTTAAGATTATAAACCTCTGTAGCAAAAGGGCTGCAGGGATACTTGAGTAAATATTTATGGTCCTTTTCCAATGAGACAAATTGGCGTTACAATACTGATGAAATATAGCCTAAAGGTCAAAGCGTCACATTCATACCATGGGAAAGTCCCTTTTGAGCGAGGCTTTATAGATTAAACCTCTTAACTTCGAAGATATTATGGAAAATCTACTGTGATATAATTTTACGATATTCCTTGGGTTGCAATTGATAGTAAAATCAAAAGCAAATTAATTGCATGCTTAAAAGATACTCCCTTTTAATAGAAACATTGATTTATTTTATGAATTTACCTTAGCTTAACAGTAGTTTGAAATTGGCTTTTCCTCCTTAATGATAAAGGTTACTTAGAAAAATGCTCCTGCTTACTTTAGATCATCTGGCGTTAAAAAATGCCTCTTTTTCTTTGGCTTTGAAAAGTCTACTACAAAAAGCTCTTATTATAAATGTAGGTGGTATTGGCAATTACCCGCATAAGTAGAACACGAAACCAAACATGGGGAGAGCCCGAATAACAAGGTAAAGCAAATGTACAAGAATCTCCAATACTGCTCGGGAATTAAAAGCAAGTTATCAAAACATCGCATCGCAACACGGAAAGTCCAATTTCTACGGTGAAACGTCAATTGCTCATCTTTTATCTGATTGGATGAACTCACTGAGAGAGTGATCAAATTTCCATTATCCTAGCCCCCTTTTTACCTGTGCAGGTCCTAATATAGAAATTGTTTTCGAATGGAGAGTTTCGATTATTGGTCATGACAAATTTATGTATTAATTATTCAAATGATCTTTGATTCATCTCTATTTCACGTTGTTGCTACTTTTTTGTGTTTTTGTTTCCAGAGTTCTGACTATCAGAGAAAGCAGAGTGTGACGTCACAGATAAACGTGGGAGCTAGACGTTGTGTGGTATAAACCTTGGTACGCTTTGACTCCCAGCATTCTGTCAACTACTCGGGACAAGGGGCTTCTGGGATGGTTTAAATGCTATAAATAGAAAACACACAAATTTGAGTGAAACAGTTTTCTTAAGCTTTTGGAGAGTACTTGTGTTCAACTTTTTTTTTATATTTTTCACAAAGGAAAACGACACTGAAACAGCTATAACAGAAGACTACCTCAATCCCTATATAAGGTAAGTTTGAATTTGAAATTAATTTGATTTCAATTTGTACTCTTCGTCTGGATTAAATCACTAAATTGCGACAGTGTTTATCAAGACCTTATATTAAACATGCATTTTCAAAACGTTTCGGTGTACAATGTATTAGATGTAAGGGATAAATGAAAGGGCAGTAGTTCCCCTTCTCTGCGATTTTTAGCTTATTTCTAGATTTAGCAAGCATTCCTGTGGACCACCCTTTCCATTTATTAAACTCATAAGGTGCATAGAGGGGTTTCTAGATCAGAGAGGGTGACCGATCTAGATTATATTCATTTGTAATATTCTTTAGAATAGAGATTCATTGACGACCAAATACAAAGGCATTATGCATTGTATCTGTATATGCATTGACGAAAAACGGCGATAATGGATCAAAACCTGCTAACGCCGGTAACGCCTGCAATTCAGCACCTTTGTGTCCGCGCTCTATTCTATAAGGGTATCTGTCATTTCACTTGGAACTATCATTTTGGTCATTTGCAAGGTTGGTGGTTTTTTGCTTTCCAAAACGAAACATTTCTGTGCTGTTATGGTCAGTTTAGGTACGATTTATCATGTTCATGGCGTTAGGTTAAAACATGACGAATCCATTTGGCTCCTTTTGAAGAATAAAACATCCGTACTATAGAGATACTAGATTGTATATAGATATTTACTTCTTTCTTAATTGTCTGATAAATATTTCCTATTTCATTTGCGCGGAAAGAGAAACCTAATATTGTTAAAAATTGATAAACTATACCAGCCGGTAATTTTTTTGCTGTGGAGAGTTGATAATTAATTGTGACCTATTGTGATCATTTAACGCTATAGGTCTGAGTAACGTGATATTTTCCCGAATTTAAGTTTTTAAACTGATGCCTCTTCGGAACAGTATAATTTATGTATTAGAAACTTCTCCCAGATAGGAAAAAATAACCATTGGCAACTTTTATTACTGCTATTTTGTTTCGTTTCGTTATACATGTAATTGGTCACTGATATTCATCATAATCTTGAGATCAACAGCATTTAGACTGCGTGTTGTTGAACCTGTAGTTGATAAAGGATCAGGGATGACGTTTCTATAATTGGATATGTTAATGGGTTTTTTTTATACAACCCATTGTATGTAGCGTATGGAAAAGCTATGTTTAAGATTTTAAAATGTGAAGATTGCAATGCAAACAAAATCGAGGCCTTGAAAAAAAAAAAAATAATATTACACTCTGTCTTCACGCCAACTAGTATTGTACAGTGTGATATTATGATAGCGTGATTCATCAGTTTCACGTGGTGAAAAAGTATTAGCCCCAGTGGTATATCGCACACTGTGTTTGTGAAACGCAAAAAAACCATTTACTTATATAAAACAAGAAAGGAAATTCTCAGTTGCTCTATCATTCTTTGAAAATAGCTTTATCAAGGAGGGATGTCTACCTATAGACCAATTGAAGGAGACATTTGAAAACAGCTATTCTTCAATGTATAAAAAAAATATGGTTTTTTTCCATAAACAAAATATATAGACTGTCACGCGTGATGACATAGAACAACTAAATTCAATTCCAGCTATGATATTAGTCCTCGGAAACAAGAGAAATTAGTTACATGTAACTGGATTGAATGCCGTTGATTTGTTAGGGAAGTGTTTTTTGCAATCAGGCAAAGTCGTCAATCAATCAAACTACATGATAACTCTGTCGATTGTCTGGCAAGGTTCGCACCTTCAGAATAAAATATCAACCTCTCCATTGTGTCGTTAGTAGCGCCTGAAGCTTTATTGGTAAAGATCATATTTTATTGCACAATTTATAACCCATTATCTGCTCATCATACAGATTCCTCGTAAACATATAAATGATGGAGATGTTCAATGCTCCAAATGGCGTAAAGCAAGGCCCAACAAAAAAGAGGAGGGAAATATTAAGAATTTTGCAAAATTTCTGTATACCACAATCGATAAAAAGCCAATAATGTCGATATTTGATTTGAAGGGGATTGGCGAATTTCTTTTTCTTTTAAATTAAAATCTTAATTCAGAATTTCAATTAAAATTATGCATTTAGTATGATTTTTTATTCAGAAATTAGTTTGATAAAAAAAATTTAATTCAATTTAACACCATGCAATCAATTCATCAAATACTCACCTTTTGTGTAGTTGTTCTCCATTTACTTGATTCAACAACATTCGTTTAAGTTCCCAATCAAAATATCAAATTTAAACAGACAAGTACATCCTAATTCAAATCGTGTAATGAAATTTCAACATAATACGTAACTAGTACTGAAGAAACGACTCATTTGCATCGCAATGAATATGTTAAAATCGGTACCAATAGCAGCTCATGATAAGTCTGTGACAACACAAGCACAATCAACAAATAAAACTGAATTTTATCATGCGAATTTGATTAATAACAAACAGCATTACAAAACGGTTATTGACGTTCGTTTGACCAACTCCTTAAATTCCAAAAAGTGTTGCTTTCACGGCTTTGCAAAACAATGTAACAATACACAATTTTTTTAAATGCTCAACAAATGCAAATAAAAGGTCAAAAGAAATCTCAAATCCCCTCAAAGACACCCCTCCCCGCCCCCCAAAAATCCGCTTAAGAATGTGAATGTACGTACAACCTTTCTGGGGTGTGTTAAATTTCTCCAGTTTTTTCTTTTGCAGATATATAATGCAGATGGTGAAAGTAGTGCTGGTGACCGTTTTACTGACATTGTGTGTGATAGTGGACTGCTTACCCCACAGTAGCACAAAGATGCGACAGAAGCGGGGCTTTAGACAGAGCATTGTAGATCGAATGGGCCACGGATTTGGAAAGAGAGCAAATACAGATCTATATGACCCCTATCTCACAAAAACACCGTAAGTGAATCAATCACCTCATTATTTTCCTAAATCCTAGCTCGGTGGCTAATAAAATTCTTTGAATTTATTGAGTTAATATCCGATAAAAGGGTTAAAGCAGCATTGCTACATTGTGAACTATTCTATGCCCTCCAATATTAAGGATTTTGAAACGGAGTCGTTTAATGGACATTTATTGAATTAGTAGCATTGAATTGTTAACTAAATGTAAAAACATTGCCATTTGACAAAGAAGTGTCACAAAATGTGGTACGAAAGTTTACAATTTTTAAGTAATTGGTGGTTCGAACATGTTCGATTTTTTTACCGTATTAAAGTTCAAAACATTTAAAACATAAAATCAATAACCTCTTCTTTGTAATTTGATGGCAGAATTATTATTTTCCATCCAAGATGAAAGGTTTCAATGCCATAACAATTTCTGATAACAAAGAAACAATTTTCTTGTTATTAAGAAAATTGTTTCCGATCTCCCAAGTTACGCCAAATCCATATTATCTGGGAAACCATGCTTAAAGGTCCCAATTGCACTTTTTATCCCCCCCAAAATTTTAAAGTGCAACGAGATAATTTGTAGTATATATGACATATTACAAAATTTATTCCATTAATCATCGAAGAAGCATTTAAAATGTCCCGGTTACTGTCTACCATCTTGATAAAGTAACGCTATTAGGGTACGCTCGATTTTATGATTGGTAATGTTTTTACGCAAAATTTAATATTCTAATGAACAATCAAACATGGAACGTTTGATCTATGCTTGTCGGAATTTTTCGTTTTAAATAATTATTAAGATAATGTTCTAAATATAGTCAACAGTCTGATTTTATTGCAGATCCGCATAGATTGATGTTCAATAAAAAGTGACATATTGGGGTATAATTTGCCGGTTCATATTACTTTTTTTTTATAAAACTCTTTTTTCACTGTTCGACGGTTGGTTAGCAATGATTGAATAAGAAATTTGTATATAGGATGCATGCATCTTATGATTAAGCCTGTCGAAAGTTGCATTATCCTTTAAAGCTGATTAACTATATCGTGCGATATTACCGATTTCAAGCTAGTAAAAAGTAAGATGTGGCGGACTTTACGACAGTCACCATTTACTTTGAATAACGTTTATTATAATTTAACTGTAAAAGAAATTATAATTGATTTAGTCTAAA
The DNA here is from genome assembly GCF_963853765.1 of Magallana gigas. Classification (NCBI taxonomy): domain Eukaryota; kingdom Metazoa; phylum Mollusca; class Bivalvia; order Ostreida; family Ostreidae; genus Magallana; species Magallana gigas. Next base: position 29,574,901 of record NC_088854.1, read on the forward strand.
TTTAATTAAAGAATTCTCGTTCAGTTAAAAAGCATGGTCACAATTTTGGTCAAAAATTATTTTTTTTGATTTTAATGTTTACAATGCTTCGGCAAAGCATTTAAATAGGCAACCAAAATTTGTTGAGTTATAAGCGAGTTACAGAGCTTACAATTCTTTAGTATGTTAACAAACCTTTTGTTTACATTTTGAATGTTGAAGTGAAAATTCCAGTTTTAGACCTAAGATGAATGTGTTAAACATTAGGAGCTGTTTATTTATGCTGAAAATGAATAAGAACATAGACAAATCAGCTTGAAAATTTTTTTCTAACAGGTATATTGAAAACAAAAACAGGGCACAAGCCTTGTTTACATGACAAAGAATTGTGTGCCATTTATCTTGCTTATAACTTTACGCCCGACTCTCAAAATTTCATTTATCGTTAGAAATGCATTCCTAAAGCATTTTAAATGATTAAAACAGAAAAATAGAACCCAAAATCGTACCATGCCGCTTTAGTAAAGAAATGTGTATACAATCCGTTTGTATGCATTTTACAATGTTAAGATCTATATATTCACTAATTAACATTGTAATGAATATTTTCCCTAACACTATTATGTAAAATGGAGTCCAAAGCTTTAATATGGCCTAAATTTATAACGAGTTTTCCTTCCGTTATAATTAATGTACCTCATAAAGCTATTCAATTTATGTCCATCGGGTCATATCTATGATACTAACATTGACAGAGGAAGATTGTATAACTGATAACGATATACTAGTTCTTAAGCGTTCCAAATTTACAAATAGCTGTAATATGATATAGTAGCACCGTATAGAACCTATTGATAAATTCTATTTTTGAATGGGGCCATCGCTATGTATAGGTACTGTGATATGGGTTGGTATATCAAGGGACAAATCTCCATTACATGGTGGTGAAGAAATGTATACACAAGGGTTAAAGAAACCTCTCCTTGTAGGAGTGTGCACCACGGATAAAACCGTAGATGCCCTTCCTTTATCAATTAAACGGTCGGGGTTTTTTTTTTATATTTCTCTCTATAGGGTTGAACCAAACTCTAAGATACTAATTTATTTTAGAATTACTTCGAAATTGGCCACGTCGTATTTTAAGGATTAAATACTCTTGGAGATTAAGTGCGTGGTTGGGAGCAAGCAGCAACAAAATGCTCCTTAATACGGTATATTATGAGTTGGGTGAATTCTTCACAACCATTCGATCCTTTTATACAGAGTTGCGATATCTGACACTTTTTTTAAATAAAGAATTCCAATTTTTAATCGGATCTTGCGTTACCTCAATTTTCCATGAAACAGCAAAACAAATATATTAGATATGAAAAATTTGTTATATGTTTTATGGTGGTATTTCCAATAGTTCTGCATTTTTTTCCACACATTTTTTTCCTTCGAGAAGATTACATGTATAATCATGAATTATACAACACTCTATTGTAACGTTAAGTATATGATTTCTGCTAACGGGCGATCGCTTTCGAAGTGTCAAAAGAGCAACCGCAGACCTCAAATCTGTAGAGCAATGTTGGCAAACTATTAATTTGTTTAACTTCATACAAAGCCATCTTATTTCATGATTTTCAATATCTCACTTAAGAGATATTATAAACACGGTATTGATTCGGTGTTCTTGCGTATTATTTATTCCGAGATCAGTACTAGCTGATAACACAGTCACAATGTTTTAGGTAGCCCATCATCCATTGAGATGCAAATATTTGATTGAAACATCAAACGCACTGAAATAAGTTTTAATATTGGATGAGGGCGGTTATTCAAACGCAATCTGAATTGCAAAGCTGATAAAACCCTGCTTTTTATTCCAGAATCAATTCAATATGTTATCTCGTTTTCATTCTTTAAGACGAATTGGATCAAGGTCGAGAAAATCCCCCACAACTTTTTTTATTTGAGTGGTTTAAGCAAAGATATTACACTTTGTGATTAATTCAGGTGATCGGCGACTATATTATATTGCTTTAATAAAGTAATCAATTTTCAAAACCTTTTTATATTATTATTATTCGATCGTTGCGAAGCTATCTTTAATTATAAAACAAAAATCAAAATTTTAAAGTTTAAAATATATTTTTCAACCTTTTTCTTAACCCAATATTAGTTTTACTGTCAGAGAAATCATACCTAAAATTATCATTTTTTTTTCGCGGTTCAGTGTTCTTTACACGTTACTTTCAAAGTGATGCCATTCAAATAATTGTACATTGAACTTTTTTCTACTCCAGTACGCAAATACAGATACCGATTTCTTGGTGCAATTATGAAAATAGAAGCTAATGCGATTTAAATAAAAAAAAAAAGGAGTTGTGGTCTCATTTTGTAAGAGACACAAGTAAAAAAAAATTTACGTATAGCAATCGTCCAGAATTAGAGATTGCGGAATTCTGGAGACATTTACCGGTAGAAACATTGACATTGACAGTGTTCAAGTTGCCATCGTTCACTTTTAAGACTCCCTTAGTGACTTATTACTGTAACAAGACAATCCCAGAGTCTTTACTGTTGCCTACGATCTCTGAAGTTCGTGCACTAGGTCAAATCAACTTCATTTTATCATGGTTTGTCTGTAAATATGTAAACGTTAAACAAACTTGTTTGTTTTCATTGATCTACAATTGTTTCAAAACTTTGCTAATATAATGTGTCTCCAATTCGTATGTGCCGCAAAAAAATAAATCTCGTACCTTTAACCGAATTTTAAACTACGTGTAAGTGAAAGATGGGCTTATCTTAATCTTATACAGGTAACTAAGTAAAGCTGAAAAATAGTATCGATTAATTTATTTATTAATTTGAAAATCATCGGCTACTTATTTTCGGGGTCATTTAATAGCTATTTAGTAGCAACAAGTGGGAAACAAGATATATATGGGTCAATTTTCGTGTAAATCCACGTTCGTTTAGAGAAAAAAAATTGTAAACGAGTTTGGGAAGTGGTAATCACTTTTCCAGTTCTGCATGTATAATTAGAGACATTTAAACATCATAAATCTTCGAGATGTTAATTTTAGAAGCACCAAACTTAGCTCTTTGTACTTCAGTAATAAAAAGAAGGAAATACACACAAAAAAATTATAGGTTAACGCAGTTTGTTTTAAGAATCATCATGCAGTCGGTGTTCTCGCACCTTCACTTTAAAATAGTTTTTTTTTTTATAAGATAATGTGTTTTAAAAATAGAGAGAGGGTGGGAGGAAATTGTCCGGAAAATGGGGGGTGTTCTTTTAAATTCTACAATTGCAATTTGGTAACCCAACTGCAAACGTACACTAGTTTTTGAAATTGAGCATAGTTTCTTGCATATTTATTTATTTTAAATTGTAAGATACATTTTTTAGATTTTTATTTTTTTGTTGTCGGGTTGATTATGGATAATGTGTTTGATATATTAATTTTATAGGGGTAACAAAGATTTGGGTGGATATTAAAATGTAATGATAGATTTACAACATGGCTATATACACCATCTGCTAGCAGTAAAAGGATAATATTGCCTTAACGAAGAATAGATTCTATTAATTGTTGGATTGCAAGAAATAATATAATGCATTTAGACACGCAAAAATTATTGTCTTTGAACTTTTATTAACGTATTTAATACATACATTACTTTATTGAACTTTCTTGATCTTACTGAAGCATCGCTCTCAAACTTCAAACGCATCATTTATTTTTTTTTATTCTGAATAGAGAGTCGCGTCCATTCTTAAGTTCTAAACAAACCAATATAACAATATAACACGTGGGGTTTCAAATCAGGCTTTATTGGAATGGTCTCAGTGGTATGCCTAATTACCCTCGGTGACTTAATTGTCTTTCCTCGCCATCATGGGGTCGTTAAAACTGACAGGTATGGACATATGATTGAGGTTGATGACAATAAAGATTACAGGCTGGATCAACTGATCTTTGAAGAGAGAAAAACCGAGGTTTCAAATCGAGGAACAGATATTGACAAAAACATACCCTTGCCAGTTCACTTCCGGTGGTGTTTTGCGACCTTGTGACGTCACCGGGAACTTCATGGCGTCCAGTATTCGTTGGATGTTCTTTTGATTGCCATCGCTAAATGAGCCGCTCTCTCTTTCCGTTTTGACTTCGAAAAGAATTACGGTCATGATATTTGACGTCTGAGGTCTTTATTATGGCTGGAAATAGAGAAATTGTTCAAAATCAATTAGATGTAATAAAAGAAACAGAGTAATTCTCATGGGGGATTTTTTTATACTCAAAAACATAAACGTTTGTTAATCGTGTTCTTTGAAATAAAACAATTTCTAGAAAAACGGACATAAGAGTTATAAAATATCCTTGATAAATAATCGCAAATTAAGTTTCTAAATAATTTTCCCCCAGAAATGCGCGGTCGTCATTTGGAAGACACAACGGCTTTATTGCAATCTATACAATCAAACATACAAAGCTAACTTTAAATTCTTTATCAAATTGGTTAGCAAATTAAATGCCGTCATTGTAACGACGTCATCAGGGAATCACACATTGTCTCTGCATGTGGAATTTAGAAATCAGATTGGATGATTGTGCATAGTAAAATATAAGGTTTGATGGAAGACTTTAGTAGGAACAAAATCTAATTCCTCAGAATTGCATGAAAATAATGAATAAGGGTCTGTTGAAATGTAATGAATAACAATTTGTCTAAACAAATCAAGTGCATTTATACTAAATGCGACATGATGTTCGTTTATGATGATTATTTAATGCTTGATTTGTGCATGTGGAATTTAGAAATCAGATTGGATGATTGTGCATAGTAAAATATAAGGTTTGATGGAAGACTTCAGCAGGAACAAAATCTAATTCCTCAGAATTGCATGAAAATAATGAATAAGGGTCTGTTGAAATGTAATGAATAACAATTTGTCTAAACAAATCAAGTGCATTTATACTAAATGCGACATGATGTTCGTTTATGATGATTAATTAATGCTTGATTTGTGCATGTGGAATTTAGAAATCAGATTGGATGATTGTGCATAGTAAAATATAAGGTTTGATGGAAGACTTCAGTAGGAACAAAATCTAATTCCTCAGAATTGCATGAAAATAATGAATAAGGGTCTGTTGAAATGTAACGAATGACAATTTGTCTAAACAAATCAAGTGCATTTATACTAAATGCGACATGATGTTCGTTTATGATGATTATTTAATGCATTGTTTTGTTCTTAATCTTTAGTATAATATATGTAACGGTAAAGTGATCTCAACTATTTCAAGCAACAAATGGCTTGTGCATTATATTCATGTAGAGTCTAAAAGGGCTAGTTACCAAAGTTTTGTTTTTTTTTCTATTTGCAGAAATCTAATGACAGCTGATGAATTAACGACTAATATTCTAAATAGCGAAGATCTAGCACAGGCCATAGTCAAGAAATTTATCGACTTAGATGGTAAGTTTGTTCTCTCTCTCTCTCTCTCTCTCTCTCTCTCTCTCTCTCTCTCTCTCTCAAAGTGAAGTTATAAAAATCATTCGGCTACACGTGTTTGTATTCACCACATAATAAAATTCTTTTATATAATATATTAATATGTATATTACATATAGATTTATATATATATTTCAGGAGACGGAATAATATCTACGGCCGAATTATTGCGGACCACCAGCTAACGCTGGCAAGGACCAAATCGAGGTTTTGCTATACTTTGCAGTAACCAGATAAAGCAATATAGAGAGCAGCTAGACATTATCAGCTGGCAGAAGAATCAATGCAACCGGCAAACACACACACATACACATGTCTACAATTATATCAATCACAAGAACTATATTATGCCATAAAAATTCCAATTATCTACCCCCGAAAATAGCTCGCATTGTTTTGGTTTACTTACATGCAGTATATTTACCCCTTTAAGTAAAAAAGGGGATCTTTTGTGCTTGATTCGTTAGTATGAAGAGTCTTTAATTCAAACGATGCGAGGAAGTCTTTCTTCAAATACAAAGTTTCATATTTATGTTGATGTTGTTACAGAAAATTTCTATTTTATGATTGTTGGTATAAAAGTTTCCATTTGAATGCGAACAAAAAACGGTCCCATGGTTCAATTCGCATTTAAAAAGGAATTTTATTTACAAATCCCCTTGCATAACTATTTATACTTTGCATGTGCAATATACACCGATTTCTGTTAGCTATAATGTGAATAAACCTGCAGATGTCTGTATATACTTATATTTTTTGTTTTTATTTCTGATTGAATTCACGGCTGAGGTGAAATAGAAAAAAACTTACCTATCGTTGTTTCATAAGGTCAAGATTCATGAACAAAATTCTAAAACAAAATGAACAACTCGTGTTCACCTCAAATCGCCGAGCCAAAGGAAGGCGAGTTTCACTGAGCGTCCGTTTTCATCTAAAATTTATTTTTAATTAAAGTAAATGGAATTTCAATTTTAAAAGAATAATTCTTTAACAATAACAAATTTATAAATGTATGAAACAGAGCAGACAAACAACACTGAATCATCGCCATTGCTTTAAACATTTGATTTAAATAACAATATAAAAGCAGTAACTAAAGTTTTACACAAAAATTTACTTTGATACATTTCCATTATTGTTGTCATGGTCTTCAAAGCTATATGGTATCAGGGCATGGCATCATTAATACCGATAATATACAACTACTGTTTTTGAGGTCAATACAGTGACGCATAATACAAAAAAACATTCGTGAATTACAAAATTCTAGAAGCACTTTTTAAAATAAGTTGCATTAAAACATTTCAAAATGTTAACCATTTTTGTTTTTTAGTTATTTGCAATTTTCTTTTGTTTTTCGTCTCCTCAATTTTTTAAATCATTAATCGTACGTATTAAATTGGATTCCCTTTTGAGCTGATCTTATTTTGCATCTCAAAATAATGATAAAAAAAAAATAGACCAATGCATTTTCTAGATTGCCATGGCCAATTACAAAAAAACATAAGTGCACGATTCAGGGAACTTTATGCATACCAGAAAACGGTATTATTCTTTCTTTATTCAGTGTTTATTATGATCGATGACTGGCACTTCTAAAATTGAGGACCCTTGCCAAAGAAGACGAAGTATGAACTCACCACTGAGAGGACATGGGTACAGATCGAGGACAGAAAACCTGTGTACAATCATTAATTACTCATCATTAACTCTAAAAGACGTTGCAAATAACTGAAACATTCTCGGATGAAAATAAAGATATTGCAACACAAATAGTAAATGTAAATATAAAGAATTCATATGGATGAATTCAGGGACGTTGAATCTTGATATGACAAATCGTATTCGCTGGCCAAGGGTTACCATCCGCTCCCCTTATAATAAGAGGACACAATTGTTACCTGTGGCTAAAAGGGTGCAAATGTTAAAACTAATTTTAATTAGGGACTGTTTCTCTTATAATATACAAAGAATCTATTGCGAATAACAAAAGAGTTGACCTATAAGGCCAGTGTTGTATAGCAGTTTTCCCCAATGGGAACTTTCCCCCCGGAAAACCTGCTTTATATTAGCCTTTTCCCCGGAGAAAAACTTACTACATGTGTATAGTAGTTTTTCCCAAATAGTAAGGTTTTTGGTTCAGATTTTATAAGAATTAATATGGAAAGCCAACAAGGTATAAAATCAACTAAATGTTTGTACACCCCCAGGTTGCATAGTAGTATATAATTTATATTTGCATCCCTTTGTACAGGTTGAGTTTCGTTTTGCCAATTTATTAATTTTATAGACAATGTTGAAAATTGAACATAGGTATCATGTAATACATAGAACTTTATTTAGGTAAAAATTTGATAAATTACCTGGTTTGACAAGATATAGACTCATATGCACAACTATGTGTTCTTGGTTTGTACAATTTAATTAGATTGAAGTTTGTAAATGAAAAATGTTAGAGAATTTTTTAAAATAAATCTAACAATCCGGCTATCTGTTTGTGCAATTTTGTCTTGGTTAAACCCCTGTTATAGAGAATCTTTGAAAGAACTGAACTATCACCATGCCGTAATAGTGTTTTAAGACCTTAACCATGGCCAATATTTTTTTAATCGACTTAGAAGATTGATACCATTCTCAAGTATGTATCACCTACAGGTAGATAACAAATTGACATTATGAAATGGTTTTAATCAGAGTGGGCAAGAATTTTTTTTTTGTTCAGACTTTAAAATATGGTGTTCCGATTGGCCACTTCGACCTTCGATACTACTATCGCTCCATCACCTTCGCTACTCCGCACCCTCGCCTTCGCAACTTTGCTCTTTTGCCATCGACTTTTTATTTATTGTATACAGCAAGTCTCTATTGATTGCACCGTATTTGCTCAAGATCTGCCGATTTATCGTAGATATTATTTATACGCATGCACTAGGCCATCGTGCTTACTATATATTTATTAAAATTTTACTGTGTTATGTGACATATATGTTTACCACTGCTGGTTATATATGCCTTATCCACATAAGATGTAATGTCCGCTTTAAAGATATATAATAAAATTGCAAGAGCAATATGATAGGTTCAAAAAGCAAATTCGAGAAATTTAGAAATTTCTACGATAAAAAAATAACAATTGCTCGGACATAATTCGAAAAATATAAATATAAAACAACTTATCATGGTTCCTAATTTGGAAACATTTATTTTTTGGGGGGAATATGAGATATCATCTACATCGGAGATTTCCAAACTTTATATTTTTCGCAGAAACCACCGGGCAAATATTAATGTTATAGGCACAATATATCATTAGTGATAGGATTGATTTGAACATATTTTCATTGTGTAAATTACACAAAAGGTTTGGAAACAAGTTCTTACAACTTACAAGTTCCTCTCCTAATGATAATACATACAATATATATTCAATTGTCATAGTTATATTACATGTTACTTATACTTATTGACTTTATAATAATTAAATTCATAGACATGCATTTACAAAGTAATTGCGAATATATAGTAGATAACGTTAATATACAGTATAAAAAGCAAAAGCAAAAAGGAATTTAATTATTAAATCTTCCAGACTCTTTAATGAATTTTTCAACTGCTGAAAAAAATAATGCAGTTTGTATTGTAAGACAAATTGTCACTACCCCAAAGAAGCAAATGTGAGTTAATTAAAATTGTTTCTTCAAGCCTATTAAAAAGTAATTCAAAAAGATTGTTTCTTGCATTTACGTAATTCTTGCATACAAAGAAAAAGTGATAAACATCCTCCTTTTGACCACAAATACCATTGGGTGATTCAATAATGTTTCTTCTATACATGTCATAATTCAAAATACAGTTGTCATGGTTGTGTCTCAACTTGGTATGTAAAATATTAATAGTGCGTTTACCAAATGAAAAATGTTTTGGAGGTTGAGGAATACTTTCAGTAATGTTTTTCTTGAATATGTTGAGAGACGTTGCTTCCCTAACTTTTAATTTGAGAGAATTCCATTTCCGAATGGTGTCAGGTACAAAAGATATTTTGTGAAGTTCTAATCTGCTGATTGGAACACTATAATTTTCGCTCTTTCTTGTGTGATATATTGAGACATTTTTTGTTACAGGAGGAATAATGTTGCTCAAGTACTCAGGTACTTGATTTGTATGAATTTTAAACATGGTTATTAATTTAGCCTTATTTCGTCGACTGACCAGAGGTTCCCAGCCAGTTTCTGTGTAGAGAGATTCTGTAGATGCTAAAATGGGTAAACCAGTAACAATCCTTGCAGCACCTAATTGAACTTTTTCTTATCTCTCCATGTCAAACATATTGCAACCGTCCCATACTACAGAAGCATATTCAAGAACCTAGAGTAAACTTTAGTTTTTTTCAAAAGTCCTAATTTTTTGTATGCACTGTTTACTATATTATTAATATATTGATACCAACTTAAATCATTAGAAAAAAGTAAAACAAGATGTCCGTGGGTTGAAACATAGTCCAGTTGACACCCTTTAAAAAATAACTTAGGAAATTCTTCTACATGTTTCTTTGTGAAAAAACAGCTTTTGTTTTAGACGGATTAAATTTCAATAACCAATTGTCAGAGTCGCTGAGAATTTTCAGATCATGGTTCAATACAATTTCAATGTTTTAGTATATAAATCACAATGCTGTAATGAATTATCATCAGCATAAAGTCTACAAAATGATAACATATTCGTTGCGACATCATTAATGTAAATAAGAAACAACAGTGGTCCTAATACTGACCCTTGTGGAACACCAGCATTGATACATAACGTTGATGATAACTTGTTTTTGTACATTACCCTTTGTGTTCTATCACTTAAGTAACTGTTAAACCTTTGTAAAAGATGCCCACTTATATACCATAAGTTTGAAGTTTAAAAATTAGGGCTTCGTGCCACACCCTGTCAAAAGCTTTCGACAAATCACAAAAAATCATACAACACATTTTCCCATCTTCTATACTTTTGACAATGCTATGATATGTTTCTAATAGTTGGAAGGATTCAAGTATAGATTCAAATGCAAGGCCACTCTTTTTTGAAGTTTTAGTAGATTTTAAAATTTAAAAGGCTGGGTATCTAACTAAAAATTACATTAAACAAAAACAAATCCTCTAGAAATTCCAGCATCAAAATTTACAACAAATGGTTTTGTCATGTTGTGAATTTTGAATTTACCGGGTGGCAGTAAACACAAAATTCACAAGTTGTCATGTTGTGAATTTTGTATTTACTGCCACCCTGTAAATTCAAAATTCACAACATGACAGTTTCTTAGGAAAGTGGCTTTTTCGAGTTTGTTTAAACCGTGACTCGTGTGGCAATGATTTGGCCTTATAAGGGGTGAAGAATTCTAGTTAGAACCATTTTTTACACTAGACCTTGGACTTTCAGTAGGACGTACATGTAACTAAATACTTCGTGCATCAAAACAAGTTAAAAATGGTTAAAAATGACGCTGGTTTCAAGCGAAATATGCTCCGATTGCAATTGATAATCTTAGCTCAAAAGTCAGACACATATTGTTGATTTCAAAGCTAAGTGGATACTAGTAGGAATGAAATAGACAGGCCTACGTCACATTGCCGTTTTACAACTACCCCAAAGTCCAAGCTCTTGTTAAAATGGTTCTATTTATGAGGACTCTCAGTTTGTGATACCAGTATGCAAACATCCTGATATAGTGATATAGTATAGAATTAGATTAAATGTGGTCCCGAAATCAATGATTGAAGGAAACATGGGGGATGCAATGTTCTAAATATGTATAGTATTATATGATGTGATCCGTGGAAGTGAATTTACATGAGTTTTTATGCAATGAAGCATGGAAAGAGAGAAGTAAAATTTACTTCACTTGAGAATTTTTTTCTCGCTGGGTGACCTGACCCATACACATATGGCTGAATGTGAAACAATATACAAAGCAGAATATAAAATCATCTTACGGTTTCTGTGCGTCGCTCCCTTGCTTCTTACTCGTATACATCAGTGCTACAATTGGCAAAGAAATGCAGTTAATATAAAACTGTAGGAGAGTGGTCGTTTCTAAGCACTTCAGCCTCATATCAGATTATCATTCAGTTTTATGGACATTTATAGAAATAGCGTGGTTTTTTGCGCTCAGCTAGACTGGTACACGTCATTGCTAGAGAAGACAAGAGTTCCCTGGGTATTGGTAATTCCACATCCATCCTGAAATTTCCTTAAATTTCAACATCGTTTACTATATTTCATTTTAACTCCATCTGAATATTGATCGAACTGAATATAAAACTGTATCTTAATTCAAACAAAAAATAATAATTATTCGCAAAAACACGGATAATTCACTTCGTTTTAAAAAATCCAAGAAAGTTTTTCTCCTTGTCACTTCTATATATAGGTCTAAGTGAATATCATGGATCCCCTGTGGGGTAATAATATTTCTGTTCAGATTAAAATTACAGACTAATCTCTGATAGCAAAAATTAAGAAAAAAAAGTTGTCTTTGTACGTCGTTTTAGCTGTCACACTCCGCAAAACTCGTTGATAAAATGATATTTAATTAACTTAGAATGAAGAGAAAATCGCGACCTTGTTTTAGGCGAATATAGGGATCAGCACCTAGTACATGTATGTAGGCACAAAACGTTGTAAAACATCAGCATTTTGGGGAAAAAAATTCCATTATCAAACTATTTTAGCTTTTGCGTGGAATAAACAATCTTGTCAGTCTTTGTCTACAATCCAGATCAAATAAATCTAAAAACAAAGAATTGCATTCAAAACTATTCGTCAGACTTGCATTTAATATACAGGGGGGTTCTCTCTCTCTCTCTCTCTCTCTCTCTCTCTCTCTCTCTCTCTGTAGGATGAAGAATATTAAAAGCGACTCGATCAGTATCAATGTCATGTTGAAGTCCACATTATTTCATAAGTTTGATAAATTGTGCATCGAGAATCTCTTTCTCTTGCTTGGATACCTTTTCCAAAACAATTTTTTAAAATTTATTTCAATATTGGAAAACCATTGCACAATAAAAATCAAAAGGTTGAGAGTTCGATCCCGCGTTCTTGGAGTTCGAACGCTGAATTCAAAACGCGTTTAATTCACATGAATGAAGATTTGATATTAACAATGAAACAATTTTTCAAAAGTTTTCAACATCTAAAACTCATTATATCTTACGGCGAGATTACGTTAATTGTACGCTTTCAAGATTTAACCAACGTCGGCCTCTTATGACGTTATTTTGTTCGAGTGGCATTTTCACGCATCTCGGGATAAAAACACTGTTTTTATTACCAAGAAAGCTTGTTTCAACCAAGACTTTTCTACTCACACTACCCTCTTATCTTTTTTCAGGAACCAGACATATTAAGGGATCTGAAAATTTTTTTAGGCTTTGATCTTAAATTTTTTTTCAAACCATGACCTGGTCTTACTGAGTTCGAAAGCGATTTTCAGTGAGTACAATTATAACAGTACATGGCAATGATCAAGAGGTAGAATAAGAAGAAACAGAGTAAATAGACAGAATACATGTACATAGAAAACGACTATAATATGAAAGCAAATTATAGACAGTGAAAAATATATAGTATTTTTGATATTATTGTTGAAAATATGGCTACTTCAGAAATTGTTCAAATAAACTGAGCATAAAATGAATATGCATATACCAGCTTTTAGATTGACATATTGTACAAGTATCTCTCTTTTTTTTTTTTTGGCAATGAGACTAACTGTTTGTTTGCATCACAGTTAAATGTTTTTACTCATGCGAGTGTTGTACGTGGCCTTTTACCCTCTTTTTATACGTGTAGATAAATGAACTAAGAGTTGTTTTAATTACTGATACACTAGTTCATGTTGTACCCAGCAATAAATTCAACTGAACAAAAACAAATACTGATGGTGGTATTTGTGAGCAGAGAAAACAATGAATTCTTTAAATTGAAGCATTTACACATGCATACTTATGCATTACATAAGCAGTTATATATTTCATAATTATACTTATTTTCACTGTACTGCAAATTGTATTCAATACCAAATATGTACACCTCAAAAGAATTGATGATAAAACTAATTCTTACCGAAGTATAACAGAGAGATATTTTGCCTTTGCAAGGGTGCTCTGGTATACAAATGCAACACTCTAGCAATCAGGCTGGAGGGTTAGCCACTAGCCAGTGTTAGTAGAAACTGGAATGCACTCTGTATCTAGATCTATCACATTTTCCTCTTTCTTTTAAAATAGAGTTATCATTCCACAGAGCCATAGCCCCTGGGGAAAAGTTCTACTAAAGACAATCTTTCTCACCCCCACCCCCAAGAATGAGTATAGTATTGTGGCTGCCAAATGTAACAGATACAGATATAGCCTCTGCTGAATCAGATCCCCTGGTATACAAACCCAGCATTATAGGAATCAAGATAAAGGGTTAACCCACTTTCCAGAGCTATAGTACATATACCATACAGCTAATATTATGACAATACCTAAAAAAAATTCTTTTGTATCACTTTTAATTACACAATGTACATACGTCCTTATACAACAAATATTCACAATCATTTTAATTTGGTGGCCAAGTCCACTGATCTTTTGGAGCTTCTTCGTGTAATGGTTCCCATACCCTCCATTTCATCATTTCCCTTGTCAATTGGAGTTCCCTATCAGCTTGATCCAAGGACATCTCAATGTGTACATCCCCCAACAGCTCTTCTAGTTTCTTGACATCCTCCGTTGCCTTAACATGAGCAAGCTTCTCACGATACAATGGCTCAGAATGCTGCCGATATACGCTTTCTGCAGGAAATCTGACAAGTGTTTGAATAATTTTCTCATAGAGAATTGTTAATCTACGATGAGGGTGCTCCACTTTCATCATTCCTGTCAAGCCTGTGCCTAGTTTCCTCATGTAAGGGTACGCCATTTTCTGTCTTTTTCAGGCACCACGTACCCTAGTACCCTGTAAAAATACAATGGCAATATTATTATCATTACTAACATAAAATACAGTATAGCCAGATAAGGATGCGAGACATATTTATATTTCCAGATTAAACAAGAAGCAATAGAAAAACACTGATCGCTTGCAATGAAATTCGAATATCTTATCAATTTATGAAACATACTTCTAAAGTCAATTTCGCAAAACAAAACAAAAACAAAAACGAGCGAATAGTGAAATACTCACCAACAATAAATATTTTGGTCAAGGTCACTGTCTTTGGTTTTCGTTCTCGTCACCAATTTTGTTAGACGTACAGTGATTGGTCATACGGAATGAATTATCCAATCAGATAAAGTCATAGAAAACTTTGAAGGAATAGACCCAATTTGTTTTCTAAAGCAAAAGAGTTCGCAGTCAAGACCGGTTAGTGAGTCTGAGACTGAGAGGATGTCTAGGAATGTGTTTTCAAAAGTAATTGCTTTTATATTGAACAGTTTAATGGTTTTTGATGTGATCTAAAGACAAAACATTTTATAATTATATTTATGTAATAATTTCGAATTTCCTCGCTCTATTATTTCGAATTTCCTCGAAAAATCACTTCATCTTTTATTAAATTTGTATCTTGTCTTTGCACGTTTAAAAAAAGCTAGAACAATGTTATTCCATTTTTTATGAATTTGTTTGGAAATCCAGTTTAATGTTAAATATTTTCTCACCTTGGTATAAATTTTATCTAGAGTCACCAAGTCCTTTCTCATTTGTCAGTTACCAGACCCAAAATGACAGACTGACACTGTGAGACTGTCATTACTTATTGAAGTTCTCATTGGTTTAAATTGATTTTAAATTTCACAGGGAATACTCCCACATTGTCAGAAATGCCACCGAGCTTTGAGATGGACCAACCAGCTGGAAACATTTGTGACCACAGTCAGAGGTCAGATAAAAATTCCAAAGAGACAGATGTCAGCACACGCTAAACCAGTCCTACAGAAGCCACCACCAATCAAGTTTAAGTCAGCTCCTCCACCAGAGGCGAAATCAAATGAATTAAGCACACTTTTAAAAGTGGTTTTAGGCGTAAGTGCCTGGTTATACTCTATCATGCACAGATTATTACCATTTTCTAGATTTCTTGCTTATTGATTGTTATCACATATCAATTTAATCATTTTATTGCATCTCTTGTTAAAAAAAAACAAAAAACCCACATATTTTGATAAGTTTAAATGTTTTGCAAATGGAAATGCATGGATAAACATCAGTAATAGTTCTAACGTTGATGCATGTGCAGTAATGGTAATTTCAGTTTGTTTTTACTCAACATTTATAATTGTAGAGCATTCAATAAAATCTGTGAATATTGAATACTAGTATTCCAGTTTTAAATTCAGGATCCTAATTAAATACCATCATTCATTGCAATTGAAAAAGTAGAAAATGCAATAAACATGCAATCAATATTTAATTACTTTATTGTTACATTTAATTTTTCATTTTTGATACATGTTATTTCCTTGCAAATGCATGGGTATAATGATGCTTCAATGAAAAAGTATAATTATTAAAATGATTATTTGAAGGAATACAACACATTTACATGAATAAATTCTCAGTAGTAATTTTAGTCGTTTCCCCTAACTGCCTATGGACTGGCTTACTGGCAGTGGCAAAGAAGAAAATGGAAGATCAATCTGTTGAAGACCATTGACGAGAGAACAGCAGCTGACCCTGTACCTCTCACTGATTTGTGAGTGAAATTCTCCTTTCTTTCCTGATTTCTTTAATATTTCATTGCACTTCTGTATGAATTTAAAGAGATTTGTTCTTCCCTTCAAAACAAGAAGATGTATTTTTTAAATCAATTCTAGTTGATGGTACACTTTGTATAATATTTTATTTTTAAATAACAAAAATTACATTAAGGTGAAAACTTTGTGATAAATAAAATGTACATATAACAATGTGGTATTTTTTCTAACACAAAACAATGTGCATGTACACATAAAAAAAACTGCTTTTCCAACCGGTACAAGTTGTACCCATGGGAGGATCTGGGGGAGTGGGAGGTCCAGAAAATTGATTAAATTCTCACAGTAAAATTGACATTAGACCTTAGACCCTCCCCCTTCCTCTGGCGCACCCAGAGGGCATTCTTTTGTAGGTAGAGAATACCAGGTAATAGGTGTTTATGAATTTCAAAATGAAAATACTTTGATGAGTTGGTCCAAAGTCAGTAAGCATATGCAAGAATAGCCATAGGATTTTGATAATGAAATAATCTATTGCAAATCATTAGATGCATAACAATAACATGTATTCTTTTTTTTTTTATTAACTAAATTATTTTGACGTTTCTGTTTTATTAGATTGGACACAGCTGATATGAATAATTTGGACTATACAAAGGTATGGTTGGAGGGTGAATTTGACCACAGTCGGGAGGTCTTGATAGGTTACCGACCAAACTTCCAGCCTGATAGGACCCCAAAAGGGTTCAAAGCCAACTTTGGTCTGTTGGTTGTGACTCCATTTAAACTGAAGGACACAGGGTGTGTGAATGTGCATGTCATCTTTTCTGGCTTCATTGCCTTGATCTTTCGTTATACTGTTAATGCTGTTTTGAATTGTCTAATGTCTTAGACTAATTTACACTTGATATACAGTGTACACTGTAAGTAGATGTACATGTATCCCAGCACTGACAAACACATTTCTCCATGATATATATCCTCATTATCGTGTATCAGTTTTCAAGTTCTTAAGCTGGGTTTTCGAAAAATATATAATATGCAGTTACCCGTAATTGTTTTAGTATTGCTCTTAAATACATGTGGTATGTACTGAGTTTAGGAATCTGACTTCTTAATTTTTTATAAAAGAGGCAACAATAAAATAATACAGTATGATCCTTCTATAAAATGATTTTCACAAATGTGCATATAGTTTTACAGCATGACAATAAAATAATACAATGTGATCATATTTTGAAACAACTTTCTTAAATGTGCATATAGTTTTGCACATTTTATTTGTTTTGTAATTTTATTTGTAGACATGAAGTCTTAGTCAATAGAGGCTGGGTTCCCGTCGCTTGGGAGAATCCGGAGACCAGAAAAGAAGGGCAGATAACTGGGAAAGTCAAGATATATGGGATGATAAGAGCTTCAGAGAGGGTATGTATTCATGAATTAATGAACACAAAAAATTGTCTTCCTACAAGAATTGTATAAAGATAGCTCCTGGTCTGAAAAATTTGGATGGAAGACTGGGAGCTTACCTGTAGTTCTTTACGTGTTGAAAAGTTGCAATTTACGGTGCACAAAAACTTGTGCTAGCTTTGAAATCATTGCTAGATATTCTTATTTTCAAGCATATTCTGTAGAAATATTTGATTCCAAAATATTTCTTGGACATTTTACTACGGGATTCATTACTTAACTTGCCTCTCATTTTCTTTTAAACACCATCACTAGCCCCGTAAAGTGAAGTGGTGTAGTTTGTTGACTTGTTCAAAAATCACAACTCTTGATCTGCATGTGAATTTAACGTAGGGTTCTTTATTTTCCATGTCAGTTAGCATCCTTAAGAGAAAGTCTGAGGCAAATAAAGTAACATAATCAAAAGTAAATTGTCTACAAAATTAAATGATACTAATTATTCAACAGAATTTGTGTGTTAATAAGATTAATCAGTCAAAAACTAGTGCAAGTTTTTAGCACACAAGGAACTGTAGCTCCCAGGTCGTCCATCCAATTTTTTTTCAGACCGAGAGCTACAGACCTCTAGCTATTACTAAAATGCAAAAAAAAGAAACCTTGAAGCCGTTTTATTTCCAAAGTTGAGAGAGGAAAAATTCTATATCATAAGAGATATTTTTCATAGTAAATCTACAGTTCTCTCACAAAAAAATGTCATGCTTAATTTATCACTTTTGAAATTAAATGCAGTTTAGCCACAGTAACTCACCTGTCAAAGTTACGAAAATTTGAAAAATATATGTGTTTATAATTTGTACCATTTTGTAGTGTGTACATGTACATAATAATGTATCAGTCGAGTGTGTTTGATTTCAGAGGAATCCTTTAGATGTAAACCCCACCCAGGATCCCAAGAATCCCAGACTCTTCAGTAACAGAGACATTAATGCTATTGCTAGTTACTTAGGAACTGATCCTGTGTTTGTAGACTCTGATTTAGGTAAGTTCATGTAAACGCATAAAAGGGTATATTACATGTATTCTGTATATTAAGACAAATGACATGCATCAGTCTATTGCCAAAGTGAAAGAATTCATCAAAAGCTGATGATGTACGAGTTTCAATAAAGGCAATCAGGGTTAAAAATTTAAAAGCAGAATTATTTAAGAAAAAAAATTGTGGCTTGTACATGATAAACTCAGAAGCCTGTGGTAAGATGGATAATGTGGAATCTAATATTATCAATTTCTGTGGTTTCCTGAGTAGCCCTCATCGACGAATTTACATCCTCAACAAAAAACATATTTTTTTATTGAGTTAGTTTTCTTACTGAAACTGAAAACCAACGCATCCACTAAATTACATCCCTATGAATAAGCAAAAAACCCACAATCCACAAAAATTGGCTTGCACAAATTTAAATGATTCCACAGTAAGTGTTTAAAAGTGTTTTCTAGTGTACATAATAGTGTTATTTCTGTTATCTTTAGAGAGCAGTGTAGAGGGTGGACCTATAGGGGGACAAACTAATATCAAGTTCAACAACAGACATATGGAGTATGTCCTCACGTGGTAAGTTATGGTATTTTAAAAGTAATTTCTAGCTTACATGTTAATAAAGTACATGTAGGTGACTGTCTTGCATGTTAATAAAGTAAGTTCAAACTTTCTTACATGGCAATTGAGTTATGGTATAAAGTGCTACTGTTTATAGTATGTTACTCCTTTGAAATGAATGAAATGAATTCCCATTTGTTTAGTCATTTTTTATTATTAAATTACCGTCTTAATAATGTATACTTGATGAATAATTTGAATTTTTAAAAATTGTTAGAAATTTTAATTTATGGTGATATATATGCTTCAAAACAGTGTTTTTTGTTTTAAACTATACACTATACACTAAATATATTAATGAAAAAATATATATGCATTAGACATAAGTACTGACTACATACTGTATTATGAATAATAGTTTATAAGACATAAATACTGTCCACACAAAAGTTAAGAATTGCTCTTTTCATCTTATCAATTGAAATAAAAATGGACTGTTGGCAATGTTTTCTTGTCATTCTTACAAGTGGAGTGTTAATTAATGTTCTTGTCCCAATGCATATGTTGAATATAGAATCATATTCCATTTAAAAACTTTACACATTGTCATATCAAACAATTTCGTCGATCCTCAAAAATTGTTACTCTATGAATCTTGTTATGGTCAACTTAATAATTTTGTCTTCTACACTTGCAAACAGTTTCACCCCGTCTTGAATTCACCCAGACACAGTTGTGGTTAAAGAGAGATAATATTGGACATGATTTTTTCACATTTGAACGATACTTTTTTTCTCTATTTGCAGGCTGTCTCTGGCTATTGGTATGTCCGTTCTTTGGAGAAACCAAGCTTTCCCTCGAGCACTTACAAAGAGATACACAAGAACAGTTCGATGATATTTATTTGTCTGTTTTATTATTAAAGTTTTTTTTGTAAAACCCATGTCGTTGATTTGTTTTATTTCCTGTCACAATTTTTATGTGGCAAAATTGTTTTAACACTTTGAAGTACTATTTTTTTCTCTCTGCAGTTTATTTATAAAAGTAATAGTTTTAAAATATTAAACAGTAGGTTTTTATATGGTATAAACCTTTGATGTCATGTCATGCAATATTTAATACTGGTAGGACATCGGTACCTGTATACAGTTTTATACGTGTAAATATTGTATAAAAAATGTTAAAAATTAATTCATTTGCCTAATAAATGCCCATACTGTTGGTCATTCAAATGCAGCTACAGGTTTCAGAGAA
Source organism: Magallana gigas (assembly GCF_963853765.1). Taxonomy (NCBI): domain Eukaryota; kingdom Metazoa; phylum Mollusca; class Bivalvia; order Ostreida; family Ostreidae; genus Magallana; species Magallana gigas. Next base: position 29,595,386 of record NC_088854.1, read on the forward strand.
AGAAAGGACTGATTTTTTTACTCGAACAATCAGATAAGAATCAGATTCTCGATTTTTAATCAGATTGAACAATAGGATTTCTTTAAAATCATTAATTTTGATAAATTCCACTTGCATAAAGTTATATCTCATTTATGATAATAAATCATGCATGCACTACCTAAATGTCTTCCTTGAACACATTTTCCATGATGCATGTAGCTCATTGAGATGAAGTTGGGGTATGCTAAATGCTATACCTTCCCACCTGCGCTGCTGCTTGTGTCCAGATCATTTTGAAGCAGGTCCTGTATCTAAGTTATTATATACATGTACTTGTCCTACATACACCAAACATGCATCTGGACCTACTTAGAGACTTAAAAGACTTCGATAGTCATATCTAAGTTACTATTGATCTTATCTTCAAACTTGCATAGATATAATGAGTTTTATGATACTAACGCACTTGATAGACTTGAATGCTAAATCTGAGCCATAGGTATGGAATGCAGGTTTTTAAAGCAGGTTAAAGTTTTTTGGAGCAGGTGCCCTTTGATGGCCATATCGTAGTTTCTGTTCATCCTATCTTTATGGATGGTGCATCTTGAGATTCTGGTGTACCGGTACTTGACATATTTTTATGCTGCATCTGAGCCATGGGTTTTGAATGCTGGAGAAGGTTAAGTTTTTAGCTCACCTGAACCGAAGGTTCAAGTGAGCTTTTCTGATCACCCGTTGTCCGTCGTCCGTCCGTCCGTCCGTCTGTCCGTCCGTCTGTAAACTTTTCACATTTTCAACTTCTTCTCAAAAACCACTAAGCCAAATTTAACCAAATTTGGTACAAAGCATCCTTATGGAAAGGGGGTTATAAATTGTTAAAATAAAGGGCACAGCCTTTTTCAAAAGGGAGATAATTGCGAAACAGTAAGTTTAGGGTGCATGTCTTTAAAAATCTTCTTCTCAAGAACCACGGCACTAGAAATGCCAATATTTACACAAAAGCTTGTATATATAGTGAAGATTCTAAATTGTAAAAATCGTGACCCTCGGACCAAAACTGGGGCCCCAGGCGGGGTTCAAAGTTTAACATAGAAATACATAGGAAAATGTTTAAAAAATCTTCTTCTCAAGAACCACTGCACCAGAAATGCCAATATATACACAAAAGCTTGTATATATAGTGAATATTCTAAATTGTAAAAATCGTGACCCTCGGACTAAAACTGGGGCCCCAGGCGGGGTTCAAAGTTTAACATAGAACAACATATGGAAAATGTTTAAAAAATCTTCTTCTCAAGAACCACTGCACCAGAAATGCCAATATTTACACAAAAACTTGTACCGGTATATATAGTGAAGATTCTAAATTGAAAAAATCGTGACCCTCGGACCAAAACTGGGGCCCCAGGCGGGGTTCAAAGTTTAACAAAAAAATAAATACATAGGAAAATTTTTTTAAAATCTTCTTCTCAAGAACCACTGCACCAGAAATGCCAATATTTACACAAAAGCTTGTATACATAGTGAAGATTCTAAATTGTAAAAATCGTGACCCTCGGACCAAAGCTGGGGCCCCAGGCGGGGTTCAAAGTTTAACATAGAAATACATAGGAAAATGTTTAAAAATCTTCTTCTCAAGAACCACTGCACCAGAAATGCCAATATTTACACAAAAGCTTGTATATATAGTGAAGATTCTAAATTGTAAAAATCGTGACCCTCGGACCGAGACTGGGGCCCCAGGCGGGGTTCAAAGTTTAACATAAAACAACATATGGAAAATGTTTAAAAAATCTTCTTCTCAAGAACCACTGCACCAGAAATGCCAATATTTACACAAAAGCTTGTATGTATAATGAAGATTCTAAATTGTAGAAATCGTGACCCTCGGACCAAGACTGGGGCCCCAGGCGGGGTTCAAAGTTTAACATAGAACTACATATGAAAAATGTTTAAAAATTTTCTTCTCAAGAACCACTTCACCAAAAATGCCAAAACATACACAAAAGGTTGTATATATAGTGAAGATTGTAAAAATCGTGACCCCCGAACAAAAAGTGGGGCCCCAGTAGGGGTTTAGATTTTAACATATGTAGGAAAATGTTTTAAAATGTTCTTCTCAAGAACTATAGTGCAACTGTTTGGGATATTACTATGCATACATGTACATCCTTAAATAATGTAGATTCAAAAAATTGTAACTCCCGGACAATTGATGGGCACCAAGAGGGGTTCAAAATTTAAACATTTTAAAAAACATAAAGGAACAGTTTGAAAATTTTCTTCTCAAGAACTACAATGTTTTAGTTTGTGGAATTTCTATGCATGCATCCTTCGCTTATGTAGATTCCTAATTGGTAAAATCGTGACCCCCGGACCAATACTGGGGCCCCAAGATGGGGTCAAAATTTATTATAGAAATATAAAGGCAACATGTTAAAAAATCTTCTTCTCGAGAACTACAATGCTTCAATTTGTGAGATTACTATCATGCATACAACCTTGGATAATGAAGGTTCGACAGTTTTAAAATAGTGACCCCTGGACTAATACTAGAGACCCAAGATGGGTTGAAAGTTAAATGTAGAAGTACCGGTATATATGGAAAATGTTTAAAAATCTTCCTTTCGAGAACTACAATGCATCAATTTGTCAGATAACTACGTCAGCACCCTCAAATAGTGTAGATTCGAAATTATAAAAGCCGTGATCTCAATCTAATACTGGGGCCCCAAGAGGTGTTCAAAGTTTAGCATAGAAATATAGAGGGAAAATGTTGAAAAATCTATTTCTAGGGAACTATAATGCTTCAGCTTGTGAGATAACTAGGCAAGCATCCTTAAATAATGAAGATTCCAAATAATTAAAACTTTAGCACTGGACTAATACTGTGGCCCCAAGAGGGGTTCAAAGTTTAACATAGAAAGATATATTGAAAATGTTTTTAAAAAGTTTTTCTCGAGAACTATAATGCTACAGTTTGTGAGATTACTATGCAAGGATCCTCAAATTGTGTAAACTCTAATGTAGTGGAACCAAGAGTTATCTTTCTTGTGTTCTGTACAGTCTGAGAGTTATTCCTCTTGAAGTGGAACTCTGCTACGTTCAGTTTTTCAGGTTGTGTACGTGCGGTCCCACCGCAGTGCTTCACATTTTCATTCCTATGTTACTATTTATGTTGTTCAAGCCAACCATAAACCTCGGACCATAACTGGGTCCCCAGAAAGGGGTTCAATGTTTAAAATAGAAAAAGCATATGCTACAAAATGTAATGTTACAAGGAACTGCTGTTCAGGTGAGCGATGTGGCCCATGGGCCTCTTAAGCTTGTTTGGAGCTGGTTAAACTTTATGGAGCAGGTGCCCTTTGATTGACAAATCTTCTTTATTTCTGGTTCAATCTTTACAGAATTTGAATAGATGATGCATCTTGTGATACTGGTGCAATCCACATGCTTGGATGCTGAATCTGACCCACAAGTTTGGGATGCTGGAGGAGGTTATCAAATTCAGGTCTTTGGAGCAGGTTACATATTTGTGTAAACAATAATTATTCATTACTTCTTCAAACTTGCCTTGCTGATACAACTACTGGGTATGTGAATGAATCAAAGAGGTAGCTTCGGATTCTGAGAGTGATCTTGATAATATACATCTTGATGCTAAAAAAACGCAAATTGAAGATTCTAGAACATTTTAAATTGTACGTGTAAGGATCAGAAGTTTGAAATGGTTATAAAAGATGAAGTAAATTATGTCCATTCCTAGTCTAACTCAAACAGTTAATTTAATCATGGATGTTTAAATAAAGGTAGCTTCAAATGCAGAACTTGATCTGGATTATCTTTTAGCTGGAGCAAATGTAAATCTTCTTATTAGTAAAATGCAGTTGATAGATGTGCATGATCATTGATTTATATAATATATCATATGATTCCTATTCCTGTGATATTGAATCATATGTGTTAATATCATAATATGATATTATAAAATATGACATGATAAAGTATACTGCATCTAATAATATGATAACATATCATATCATCCCTATTTCAAAATATATGATACAATTAGATATTGTATTGCATTGAATTGTATAATATGATATTGTTTGATATAATATTCATTATTGTAACATATATGATATTGCAAAAATTATGAGATAATATATTGTATACGATTATTATATGATATAGATGACGAGTAAGATACATGAATTTTGTTATATTATATGATATTATATAAATATGATCAATTGTATGATATTACCAATTTGATACAATATCATATTTCATGAAACAATATTGTATCATATGATGTAAAAAAAATATCATTCAATATTGTATCATTTGATGAAATATCATATCATTTGATATCAATACCATATAATATAATACCAAATCATAAAATAGAATATTGTATAATATGATGTAATTTTGTGTCATATATAATGCATTTATGATATTGTATATGACACAATATGATATTTTATAATATTGTATTTTATCATGATATTATATCATAGACACAATATTATATTGTATCTAGTATATATATTACATAGTGTATTGATAAATCTTGTATGAAGTTTTGATATATGTAATAAAATATACAATATGACTATAATGATATTATACGGTACATTTTTTTGGAAAATTACAGCATTCATTCAATTAAACAATAAAATGCTTTCTTTTGTGGTTTATTCGGGATATGAAGGTGGCGACATTGCAGAAAAAATACATAACCCGCGCTCAGTATATAGCGGGTTATGTAATTTTTTTCTGCAATGATCGCTACCTTCATAACCCGTATCAATCAGCAAAGAATTTAAAGCATTTTATTGTTTATATTTACATCCTTCTTTTAACTAATTAATAAATTGACAATAAAAAGTTAGTAAAATTCACTATATTACTGTTAATTACTGTTAATATAATGTACATTAGTACGTTAGGTAAAAGAAACAGCCTAATCCATCATGATTGTTTCGTGCAGTCTGTGATTTTTCTTAGGTAGCTGTTACGATTTCAGTCCTGTCAACTTTTCGACCAATCGACAAACGGGGCAGGTATATTTTAGCCTTGCTGTTTATATAGAGCTATGAATTAACTATAAGTTTCCTTAAGAAATAGAGGGAATCATACTCCATAGATGTAAATATAGGGATATAACCTTTTTGCACTGCAACCCGACTTGGGTTTTTTTTTTTGGGGGGGGGGGGTTGTTTGGTAAATTCGAGATTTTATGTCTTTTTATATGTTGTTCTATATATCTTATATGTCATTAAATACAAGAATATAATAATACTCAGTTTGTATCAGTTTAAATTGATTTTGATTTTAAAGCCGGTAAACATATAAGAGGGATGAAAAGAAGAACTTGCCTAAAGGGATTACGATTTTTGTCAGCAATTTTTTTCGTTTTTAATGTTTAAAATGCTTCAGGCATTTATAGTAGTCAATCAAAATTTGAATGTCGATCAATCTAATTAAAATTAGAACTTCCATCCGCTCCGGGTCCCCGGTTTTCTAAATGTCAACACTTAGAACAGCTTTTACCAGTATATTGAACCAATGTAAACAAAAACATGCCACGAACTTTGTTTACAAACTTAAAAGCAAAGAATTGTAAGTTCTGTATCTTGCTTATAACTCTACGACTGACACTCAAATTTTAATTGATCATTACTGATAAATGCATTATACAATAAAATTAGAAAAAATAAAATTTTAGCAAAATCGTGACCATATGCCCCTTTATTGTATTATAATTTCCTTCGGTAAGTTTTATTATAAATCTGTAAATAAATTCAACTATAAGTATTTAACAATTATATACTTTTAAAAAGTTCAAAGGGCCGAATATCAAATGAATTTGTGCCAGGACCCCCCCCCCCCCCCCAAAAAAAAAAAAAATTAAAGAAAAAAATTGTGATGATATCTAAGTATTTGCAGATTTGATATTTTAGGAAGTAATTAAAAAAAATGTTTCTTAATAGATCAAAACATTTGCTGTATTTTAAAAAGTGAACAGGAAATTATGATCGGGTTTGGGAAGATAACCGGAAATGACGCATTAGGTACGAAGTAAATAAAACCGAACGGCTGAAGGGTACACCAAATTTTCTTTTGTTTCAATGATGCATTTAGCTGTTTGATTTTGACAGACTGTTGCCAAATTCTAGAGCATAGTATGAGCAACTTGCGAAATCCTTCCCAAAATGAGACAGACATTAGAAATAATAACGAAGAACTCGAAGAGTTGATTCGCAATGCAAACGGATCTAGTCCACACGGTCTAAGTTCAGCCGTTCATTCCACAGTAGCGGCTGTCACAAGTATTTTTAGATGGTCACCACAACAGTAAGTATTCATAGTACACGCCGGTACATGCATATGATAGTAAGAACTACCATTAAATCTTCTCGCTTTAATCTGTTAATCACCCCATAATTGGGTGAATAATCGGAACATTTCACGTTTCTTGTCAGATGATTTCGAAATATAATGTTTTATATTTGGTCTACTTTATCATAATTGGAATAATTTCTTAGTTAGTAATGTACATGCATATTGTCACTTGTTACACATACAATTGATAATTCATTTATCCCATCAACTAATTACAGCAAATTACAGAATATTGGTAGAGTTTTTAAGAGCTCAAGATGGAATTCTCAAGCGGGTGTACATGTAATAGAAAACTACATTTCTGTAATAACATCTTCTTAAACTTATTCTGTACATAACTGCATAATGTCCAACTGCTAGTTTTATACTGTTAGTACATGTATTTATATTATCCAGTGCTTAGAGTCAGGTGAAAATTCTTTCAAAAGACTATAGCTGAATTAATTAACAACAGGAGAAAGTGTTTTAGAGGTTTTCGATGTGTAATATAAATGAATTGAATGTTTAAAAAACCAACAATTTACACTGGAACAACAAGACCTATCTAAGATTCAGACCTGATTTGATAACTAGCAGAACAAATTTAATACCCTGTCAAGCAATCCAGCTAGAGCTAGCTATTGAAAACTATTTTGGTATTTTGTAATTTGCTGTGTTATTTATTTACCGGTATAATTGTACAAACTGGAATATAATTGTAATATGTACTGTTCATTGATATACTGTGCTTGTACTAGCTACTTTAAAATGTATTTTACAATCGCATACTATGATTATGAATAGTCAATGATTAAATTAATGCCATAATTGTTTAGCATGAACATTTTAACACTGTATATAAACTTTCTTTTTCATAAATATAATGATTTATTATAAGATTGTTCAATGGATTTAAAGTTCCTAATACATGTATAACACTCATGGCATTGGATAGAAAATCATATGGTTTTATAAATAACATTCCAGTCACTGCAGTTGCATTTTTTACTTTTACTCTATTCATTTAGTAGTCATTGAAAAATAAATTGACAAAGATAAGAAAATAAAGAGGAATCAATTTTCAAGAAAAACCAAATTTCATATTTTTGGCTTGGCATAAATCTTTTATAGTATGAAACTATGGAAATCTTTGCCTTATGGTAAATAAATGTCCATCCTTATATAATCAACAGCTGTGCAATTTTAGAACATGAGTAGATTTTGGATAAAAATACATATATATAAGCCATCTCTTTAAAGTTTTAAAATCAAAATATCTGTAGATGGAAATTTCCTCCAAATCTGGATGCTTTATCCTATTTTTAATAAACTTTTATCAAATATTTACTGGTATTTATTTTAATTTTTTTTTAATTTTGACTTAGCTGGCATTCAGTGGTTGAATAATGGTGTTAGTAATATATTCAATCCTGAAGAAAAGATAAAACGTTTTTATAGAAAGTCTAGCAGTGATGATAATACTGCTTGTAACTGAATGTTTTATCAGTGAAGTGCAAATTATATTGATTTCAGTCAGAAATGCACAATCAGTGAGGGAAAAAACCAGGTCAGTGAGGGTTTTGATATAAAGCACTGTCACAAATGCCACTATATATACCACATACAGCAGCTGTTGAATAGATTTTACATTATAACAGCCATTGACTGGTATAGGATTAAAAATGTTTGCCTGCTGCTGTTGAGCAGAGCAAAGTCTACACCTACACAATTAATGAAGGTGCGATAGTTGGTGGGTTATTATTTCAGTAAATTCTGAATGTGGGGGGGGGGGGGGGGGTTGCATGTAACAAATTTGCAAAAATGGGATAAAAAATATGTAGCTTTCTAATTCATACTAGTAATTTTTTTTGAAGTTTAAAAAGTTTCTAATAAAAAGCAATTCAAAATATAAAATATTTTGTAATGTTAAAATGAAAGGAAAAAAAGAAAAAAGGTAAAATTGTTATTTTAAATTATTAAACGGATTTACACAGCTGTATATGATTATACGACTGACTCATGTAAGGAATTGTAAAATGTGAATTGTGCTGATTTTTAGAAAACATAACATCAATCATGTTAATTTTTAATAGATTAATAATTAAGAAGATATTGTTTATATTTAAAGCATTTGAACCATATTTTGGGGCAGAGTTTTTGAATTAATTTAAGATATACGATAGTCTCATAAATCACAAATTGAATAATGCACTTTATGAAAATTTGTCTGCACATACTGTTACATTTATGAGATTCAATGGTAATTTTTAATCATTGTTGATTTTAAAACCACCTATCTTGTCTGCAAATGTAATGAATATCAGTATGTCAAAACCCCTGTTATATGCTTGGAGAAGTTCAGATTAACAGAAGAGCCACTGTAACAGCCACAACTTCAACTAACAACGTTTAATGTTTATAACATCAGAACAAAACTCATAATCTAAATTTTGACCATCCATCTGTGTTGTGGTGTAGTGAATGCTTTTCACACTTTACAAACAAAATATTTTTGAAATGTAATTATAAATGTATACGCTTATTTTAATTGGTATATATGTATGTTCTTATAATGGAAAACTTTGTGGATAATATTTTTATAATAATTCATTGCTATTAAATATACTGTTTTCTATTTGAAAACACCATTACTGGTACTGTATAGATCACACATTACATCCACACTTTTAAGTTTGTTTAGACTTGATAAAAGCATCTAGATGTTTTTTAAAAAATCTTAGTTTGTATATTAACAAATGTATCCTAAATACAAAGGCAGTTTTTTTTTTTTTAAATAAATTGGGTGCAGCATTAAGTTCATGTGTAGATAAACATCTTGTAATTTGACAGTAACATATGTGCATGGCTGTTCAAGCCACACATGAATTATCTGCTAAATCATCACTTATTATCTAATGGTATTGTCACTTAATCTGTACTTTTTTGTTAAATCAATATATGTATGTATTTCAGCATTAGTAGAAAACGGTCTGCAGAGTCGGATCAGGACTCTCAAAGTTCCGGCAGTATGAATTCTGATTCGCCAAGGTAAGTGTGTGCACCGATATCTTTTGAGGTACTATCAACACAAAGATCTGAGAATCCAAAATTTCAAGATGAAATTATCTGTTAAACTTAGAAATTTTTCAAAGCAACATGGTAGAGCAATGATCTTGAATTTAAGATTTGCTGCTTCAAGATTTCAAATGCAAGGAAGTAGCTGAACAATTGCTTAAGTTATAGATATTTCTCAATTGAAAGTGTATATATCAGATTTGAAGTAAATTTGATCAAAACTTTAATGCACAAATAAATAGGTTGATAAAGGAATTTCCTTATATCAGATGAGGGCTAAGTTAACACCCAGTTAATCCGAGATTCCTCTGACTCTAACCCCCGCTTTTATATTGTGACGTGCTGGGATGGGAGACCCTGCACGTCACAATATAAAAGCGGGGTTAGAGTCAGAGGAATCTCAGATTAACACCCAATTATCAGGTCTTTCAAATGAAATGACCACTTGCATAGGCATTATAGGCATTAGAAATAACATGTTGAAAAGGAATAAGCACATTGTGCTCTGCAGATTCCATTAACTTTTGGAGCATTATTATTAACATGTACATAAAAATAACATTTGATTGCAACGTCGGTTTTTGTGATACACATGTACAACAATGTACATTTCTACGCTGTGTTTGAATCATGTTTCTTTAATAATCACATGTTTTGTAGCAAAGCAGGCCTTTCCAAATTTTCATCTGCTCCCTACCTCCAAGCTAGATATGAAGAGAAAAAAGATGAATCAGTGGAGGCAGTTGAGTCAGCACCCAACTTTACCAGCGGTTTCACCAATGGTGGAGAAGTGCGACATCGTCATAGCTTTAACAGTAACTATGATACACGTCGGCCTTCCGACAGTAGTTTGAGAGAGACGGAACAGAAATCCAGTGGCGACAGTGTGTCTTGGGGTAAAGGTGTAGGGGTCAGTCTTGACAAAACCGATTCAAAGTCCTCAAAATCACCGATCCTAGGAGGGTCAGGCATATCCAGAGGCAAGTCGTCGTCGTTCCGAGAGTCACCGAGTCCCAGCAAAACTCCCAGTAGATTGGTGGAGAGGTCCGACTCGGGCAGCAGGAGCAGCACCGAGTTTGTGCGGTCTCATTCAAGGGAACGCTCCTTTGAGAAGTCTCTGGAGAACATCATGGACAAGTGCTCCGAGAAGTCATTGGACATGAACGTCAGTCTGGAGTCAAAGAACGGAATGGTCAGTGACAGCAGTCGTGTTGAAGACAGCAGCCTATCAGCAGCCAAGAAAAGTGCAGATAAAAGCGACAAAAAAAAGAAAAATGCCCCATGGTACACAGTAAGTATTTTTGTGGTTATTTTATTTTTAAATTTTTTTTTGTATGTTGCTTCCATAATCTGTTTGGCCTCATACAATATTTTTTTTCAATTGCATACAAGATTATCTTGCACATTCACAAAATTTTATGCTGAAAAATTTGGTCTGAAATATTTGATCTGCAAAAGCATTGAGATTGTCTTTCTGTCATTTATAAAAAATGTTTGTTTCTCCACATTGCAGGCATCAAAAGTAATTATGGCTTGTTTTATGTTTGGAAAATATATATGTATTGTGCAATTCTCAGTTTAAGATTTGTACATTTGTACTTGTACAGGCTAATATTTATTTAGTATAATAATTATGGTATGCTGTGTAATCCTCTGTTTCATTTGAGTTGAGAGTTACGTATGGATAAAGGAAACAAAAAGAAAATTGAGGCTTTTCATGTTCATTAACATGCAAATCATTATTAAATTAAAGATGGAAAAGAAAAGATAAAAAAAACCTTTTAAAAAAAGAATATCTCTTGCAGCTGGTCCTTTCTTTTGACAAAAATAAAGTTTTAATTTTTATTTATGGTAAGAAAATATTCATTTCATAATAAATTAAACCAATTAAAAGTCTTGGTAGAATATTTTATATTTTTGATAAATGTATGGAAACATGATTAGTATCCTTCTCCCAATTTTTAATTTTTCGAATTTATTTTAATTTGAGTCTTTCAAGTCATAATTAATACCTAGTAAAAACTGAAAAAATATTAGACGGGTATGATTAGTGAATAAGACACTGATTACCTGCATAAATAATGGCACACTACAGGTTAAATATGCAGTACATGTTCATATACATTATATTTCTGTAAAGAAATATGCTTACATTAGGCCAAAAAATATATACCGGTATATGTGTTTATAGGTCATTTGAATTTTTTCTGATGGCAATCATGACTGGAATCTCAATGCTGCATGCTGTTTAGAGTAATTATTTTCATTTAGTGGATGCAATGTGCAATTATTGGGACAATGATTTGCATTTGAGTTACATAAAAAATTAGTTAGAAAATACATGTACCATTACATGTATATTGTATTTTATTAAAGCAGCACTTGCCTTCTATTCAATTAACTTCAGTATGTTTGATTTAATGCATAAATAGGGCATTTTAAAAAGGTTACCTTTAAATACTATAATTGTTTCAATGTAAAATTTGGAAATGAAAATGGAAAAAAAAAAAAAATTTCCTACCAATTGAACTTTCTCCACATTAGAGTGTTGTAGTAAACAACATATATATTCAATTTTTTTGGTCTTATATACCTATAAATTATGTTAATATCAAACTAATATACCAGGTATATATACTGTACATCACTGACTAAGCCAACATTCACCTGTATACAAATGTATCACTTGTATGTTTATTAACATGTCCCAGGAGGTTGGTATATTTCTCTTGTTTGTTCCATGCTGTATATTTTATGTATATATCTGTTTGCTATAGTGCGTTTTGGTGAAGAATAATTTCGTTTAATTCAAGTACTGCTACAGGGTTCACCATTTACACTACCTTTATTTCAATTTAATGCATAAAAAAGGCCATTAAAAAATAATTGTAAAATACATATATTTTTAACTAAATATTTAAAATTTTTACATTTAATGGTATAAAATATCTTCCCTAATTCAGAGGGGATCAATATATAAACCTTGATTGATGGTTTCAGTAAATTTATCCATTTTTTTTAAATTGACGTACAGTACAATTTTGAAGTTGTTTCTTTTTAACAGATTGTATCTGATGTAGGTATAATTTTTTGTGTGTGTGTAACAAGCCCCAAGTAATATCTATATAATATACAATTATCTTTTCTATGACATTATTATAGCACGTCTATTACACTTAACTTAAACATTCTCATTTTATTTATATAATCATACATATATACACTATCAACTTTTGGGAAGGGTTTTTCTATTTTTATTTGTAGATAAGTCATGTCTTTTTCCCAATTGAAGTGCTAATTTAGTACCGTGCCATACTTGCCACAAGTTTCAAACACTTTCATTTCTTTTTCATATAAGGATTTAAATGTTTAAATGTGTTTCAAATTTGTCTGAAAAACATGTATAATGCATTTTCAGCTTACTGGTAAATCAAACATAGTTATGACAAGGAATGCAATATATTATACATGAAAATAGATTACCTGCTAACCATAATTACTTGATTTATAGTCAGTTTTTTATGTAAAGTCACAAGATATTTACAGGTAGATTCTGAAATATGAAAATTTATATATACTTGTATATTAGATAAAATATATTATGACTTAAATATTCTACACGAATACCAATGCATTGTAAATATGTGAGAAAATGAAATTGTGAAAAATATGTGGCATAGTACATACTGTATATAAATCTATATTTTAAAAAAATAAGAGTTGCCAGAGTGAAGACATTTGAAATCACTTAGTTATTTTATTAATGTTAAGCTTTAAAAAATACTGTAAAATTATATGTATTCAAAGCTAGGGGCCATTAGTTGATATCTGGCCAGCATAAAATTTTAGTTGTTTATATATTGATAACAATTAAATGAGATCATCCTTGAAAAATTGAATGAATTTTCAATAGGGGTCATAAATATATAGCTATATTTGAATACAATCATATAGATATACTGGTAGTTCTTGTTTAGTGAGGGCCGGTGTATGATCAACTTTTGGGGGTGGGGGTATGATAGCAATGTTGGAATATTTTTGTATTACCCGGTACATGGTAATTATAATTTAATAAAATCATATGCACTTGAATACACAAGTATATAATATGCATTTATTGTAGTACTCAATTGAATATTACTTTGTAATAAGTGTTTTAGGAAATTTTTTTTAAAACGCTTACAATATAAGTCCTTTTTTTTAATGTTTCCCTCAAGTGTTTACTAATATATGTGTTAGTCATGATAACACTCAATATGTAGATGTAGTGTTTTTAACACACCTGGTAGATTTATACTCTAATAAGTACCAATTCTGCAGCTAGTGTAGATTAGATTGTATACTAATCATTTCCTGCCACAAGTACTCAGAAAATTTCATGTACTCTGCAATAAAAACTTCAAAAAGAGTTCATCGAATTGACATTTTCCAATATTTTTGATATTTGATACACATTAAAGAGATTTTAACAGTTTTTCAAAAAAAGTTTATTTAGAATTGAAGGAATAAAGTCATCCAGTATGAAGACCAATATCATTTAAATGCTGTTGAATTGCATTATTACTTTTATGTGTTCATAAATACAGTCCCTATAAAAAGATTGAATGGGAGTGGCACAATTTTATACTTTCATTCAAAAAGGAGAATAAAAATCAACCCTGGCTATGTTTTTAATCTTCAATCTTGCATTTAATTACCAGTATGTAACACAGTGTATTTCAGATTTTGAGGGGATTTTTTAATTTCAATGTACCGTAAATCCTTAATTATAGATGAATTTTTCAATGACATTATGACCAAATGTTGCTAATTTTAAAAACCAAAAAAGCTATAAATTACCCCATTCCTCCCTCTCATATCTCTCTACTTCATATAAATCCATCTTTGATGATTAAATTTCAGTAGATTTTAGATTTTTATACATGTAATTTTTTGGGTATTATTTTTGTCATTTGATCATTCCATCTGGGTATTTTTAACATAAAATTTAATCGGCATCAGATTTAAAAATATCATCCTATACCTTCATGCCATGCACCACATGTTGTTGTTAGCAATTGCTGCAGGGGTAGATCAAAGATTCGTGGCTTTGCTTTGTTTATGAGAATTTACAGCAAAATGAATTGTTTAAGTTAAAATAAAATACCGTAATTAAAAATCCATCAAAGTAACCTCATGTGATGGAATAAATCCAATGTGGGAACATAGAAAAGAATTTTATCACATTTACAATAAATGCATCAAACTTAATATTGTTTTAATGTGTATACGTATGAAATGCATGCCACTTGTAAACTGTATCAATTTGATAGATTTCAATGCAATAATTAACATTTGTATATACTGTTAATTAGTTTAATTTTTTGTTTATTAACACACATGCCCATATTTTATGTACCTGCAGTTCTTTGATACAAGATGGTTATGATGTCACTCATGGGGAATTTAACGAATTTATGTCATTTTAGATGTGGAACACATCTTATAAAACGAAAAGTGAAGATTTCAGGAAGATTTTTAAGGATGTCTATAGAGAGGATAGGCTCCTTGTGGGTAAGGAAATTATTTCATATGCTCTGTTATTTGTAATGTATACAACATCTTTTTAAATTTCACAATGTCAGAAAAATTTTTAAAAAGTATTTTGGAAATGAAGCTAAAATACAGTATACTCTTTAATTAACACAAGTACAGTTGAACTTTGATATCTCGAACACTGATATTTCGAATACAATGGATATGTAATTGAAGTGATTTGTAAATACCAATTACTTATTTTTAAAGTATTTTACCCTCGATATCTTGAATTCTCGGATATTTCGAAGCTTTTAAACAGTCCCATCAAGTTCAAGATAACAAAGTTTGACTGAACTTAATTCAGCAGGAATATGAAATCTTGAGTGCTGAAATTTTGTTATAATTCTATATGGCATACAACTTAGAAAAAAAGATAAAAGTGAGAATTAAGAATCTAAAAGGGGAACTTCTGGTGACATTATACAGATAAATATGAATTCTTCGCGTTGGGAATCTTCAATAATTTTAAATGTCAAACCTTCCATGTATGCATGACTCCTCAAGACTAGTAAATTTAATGCAAGAATTTTATTAATGCTCAACTTGTTTTTCATGCATATACTTACATGGATTATTTTATAAGTAAGTTTTTCAAACTTGCTCAGTAGATTTGACTTTAAATTTGTTCCTTGCAGATTATTCTTGTGCCTTGCAAAAAGAGATCCTAGTGCAGGGCCGAATGTACATCACTCAGAACTGGGTCTGTTTTTATGCCAACATCTTTACCTGGGAAACGCTGGTAATGCTACTATATCGTATGACGCATTACTGTGAACTGACTTTAATTTTATGCAGGACTAAATTACTGCCATGGTTAAGAATACTTTGCAGTTCAGAATATTTTGTTGATGCCAATCATTGTGTATACATGTTACCATAAACCCAGAATACTTATTATACCCCCCGCAAACGAAGTTTGGGGGGGTATATAGGAATCACTTTGTCCGTCCGTCTGTCTGTTCAATTCGTGTCCGGTCCATATCTTTCTTACGGAGAACCATTGGAAGGTCTTACTTCACACAAAGATTGCTTATGACCTAAGGGTGTGTCATGACCTTGAACCAAGGTCATTCGGGCAAGGTCAAGGTCACTGTCAGAAAAAGTGCAAAATTCGTGTCCAGTCCATTTCTCTCTTATGGAAAAACATTGGAAGTTCTTACTTCAAACAAAGATTGCTTAAGACCTAAGGGTGTGTCATGACCTTGACCCAAGGTCATTTGGACATGGTCAAGGTCACTGGCAGAAAAAATTGCAAAATTCGTGTCCGGTCCATATCTTTTTAATGAAGAAACATTGGAAGGTCTTACTTCACACAAAGATTGCTTATGACCTAAGGGTGTGTCATGACCTTGAACCAAGGTCATTTGGGCAAGGTCAAGGTCACTGACAGAAAAAGTGCAAAATTCGTGTCTGGTCCATATCTTTCTTATGGAGAAACATTGGAAGTTCTCTGTTCAGATAAAGATTGCTTATGACCTATGGGTGTGTCATGACCTTAATCCAAGGTCATTTGGGCAAGGCCAAGGTCACTGGCAGAAAAGTGCAAATTTCATGTCCAGTCCGTATCTTTCTAATGGACAAATATTGGAAGTTCTTCATTCACATCAAGATTACTTGTAACCTGAGGCTGTGTCATGACCTTGACCCAAGGTCAATTTAGGAAGTTCAATGTCATTGTTAAAAAAAAATCAAATTCAAAATGTTTATATTAAATGGCTGCTTGACATGTGGAATTTTGTTTGATTCGAGTCATGTTTGTTAACATAAGGATGCATATGCCCTCATGCATTAACAGTTAACTTAAACTAAAATTGAATTTAAAGAAGAGAAATTGGTCTGTGTACTCATATTAGCATTAACAGTTTTAAAAAATAGAGCAGTTGTTATTTATAGAAAATGGACGGTGAAATAGATTCATCCAATATTTTCTATCATAGAAAAAAAAACATGAGTGATGATTTTTTCTTAGCGGGGGGTATCAATTGTGAGCTTGCTCATAGTACCTCTAGTTAAGTGTTGTAGGTGTAGGGAGATAGCACACAATGGGTATCCCACTTCTGACACCAAAGATATTACGTGATGAGCACACAATGACTATTCTCATTTGGAAATCAATTTCAGTACTCAGAAGAACAAACACAGAATTTAAAGTTTCACAAATTTATTGAGTTTGCATCAAATCAGAATGAACAACAATACATTGTAGTATTAAAAAATTAATCCAGGCCTTAATTTCAATCACCCTTGAGTAATTTGATCTAAATATGAGACTTTAAATTCCTAGAAATATCCAGATATCAAATAATCAAGACATGGCTAAATACACAAATATTCAACACAGTGATAATTGCGGAATAGAAATTCAAATAAGATTGAATCCAAAAATAATCTTGATATATGGTCCTTAATAAACTTCCCAGAATGTTAAAAATTACACTTTCACTAATTAAAATTTTATACGTTAAATCATCAAATTACGTAGCCATAATTAGTTATGCTGTAGAAATTATAAATACTGGTATTTACCGAAATTTAGGAAAACCCCAAAAGTAATGTGAACCCCCCAAAATATAAAAGAGCAGACTGTTGATTTATTGAAAAATCACCCCTTTTGTACCCCATAAGAAATATCTCATGAAATCATATGGAAAAATTGAAAAAATGTATACAGAAAGTAGTTCTAATTAACTAATTAACGTGCCATATTTACCAACAAAGTTTTAAACAGAATTGCAGAAGAAGGCAGAATGACAACAAAGAAACAAGAAAATGCAATATATAACCGCCAAAATATGCCAAATATGTATGTAACGTAATAATGCTACAATATTTTTCAGTCGGATATTGGAATTCTTTAATAAAAAATCATAGACTATACATACTTGTATGTGCAAGTAAAAGTTCCACAATTTCACAACATGTTTTATAGTTTTCAAAGAAAAAGAGAATATATGCAGTACATGGAATAAACATAAAACACTAGTTACGCTGGCAGATAATGATGCTTTAAAATCATGCATGTGTAAAACATAACTAATTAAGTTAGAATGCTTATAGATAAAATGCTCATACTTTAAATTTGACAAAAAGGCATACTTTAAATTTGACAAAAAGGGTCCGTTTTAAAAGTAAATAATTTTTTAAAAAATGTTAAGTAGATAAAAATCTGAAACATTACAAAGATTTTAAACTTGGTGACCTGGAAGTTCAATGGATATAATTTAGAAAAAACATAACTTACACTAAATTCTAGGTCATAAGTTTATGTCAAAGACAATTGATCTTAGATGTCAGATTAGTTTTTCATGACTAAAGACGTAATATAAAATTTGTATATTCTATTATGTTAAATTGAGAATGTACTGGGTACTCCAAAAATCCACAAAATTTGAGCCACCATTAAGATAAACGATTCTAAAGTATTTGAAAATATTTATGTTTTATGGTTTCTTTTATGTATATTACCGATGGCGTTTGATATTGTAGCTTGCCATTCCATGTAAAGAGATCACCTCCGTCACCAAAGAGAAGACAGCCCGCGTGATTCCCAACGCCATCCAGATCACGACGGACAGAGAGAAATATTTCTTCACCAGTCTGGCCAACAGAGACAAGACGTACATGATGCTGTTTAGGGTCTGGCAGAATGCTCTACTAGGACAGGTATAAATTAGAGCAGAGCATGCCAACATTTAGGACATATATGTTATGTGGCATTCACTTGTTCAAATGAGAAATTTGTTTGTAATTTTTCAAATCAAAATTTCTTATACTCAGTATCAAAATGTCTTATCTATTACCGGTAAGTCTTTTTTGGGGCAAGTTTAATGTATATGCATCAATTTTGATTGACAGCCAATGACAGCTAAGGAGATGTGGCAGTGGATTCACTGTAACTATGGGGAGGAGCTTTGTCTGGACTCAAGTGATGAAGATTATGTAGCCCCACCGTCTTTTATAGATGAACCAATCAGGGATGACTACATCACTCCCAGCAGACTCAATCAAGTAAATTTCATGTGTTTGAGAAATGGCATTATAGAAAGATTTGATAGAAAAATACTTCAAGGACTTGGAAGTGTTCAAATGAAATAGGAAAAGGAAAGAGTAAAGGGTAAATGGTGAAATCAAATAGAGGTAAAAAAGAATTAATAACCTTTTATCAGATATTCTTTTGTTTTCCTATTTGTTGTTATAAAGTCAAATCAATTAATTAAAGAATTCTCAATCTTTGCAACCTTATTTTCCTTTTCTTGAATTTTTATGCCCCCCTTCGAAGAAGGGATGGCATATTGCTTTGCTGCTGTCTGTCGGTCGGTCGGTCTGTCGGTCGGTCGGTCCACCAACAGTTTCCATTCATTTTCTTCTCAGAGGATAAACAAATTGAAATGAAATATTGTATACAGGTTTATCATGATAATATCCAGGTTGAGTTCGATATTGGGTACCATCAAGCAATTTTTGGCAGAGTTATGGCCCATGGACATAGAAAAATTCCAGTTATTTGCAGTTTCCACTCATTTTCTTCACAAAGGATGCACATATTGAAATAAAATTTGGTATGCAGGTATATCATGATAACATTTAGGTTGAGTTCGATATTGGGTATGATCGAGCAATTTTCGACAGAGTTAAGGCCCTTGGATGTAGAAAAATTCCAGTTATTTGCAGATTTTGTTTATTTTCTTCGCAGAGGATGCACATATTGAAATGAAATTTGATATACAGGTTTATTATGATAATATCCAGGTTAAGTTCGATATTTGGTACGATCGTGCAATTTTCAACAGAGTTATGGCCCTTGGACTTAGAAAAATTCCAGTTATTTGCAGTTTTAGTTTATTTTCTTCGCAGAGGATGCACATATTGATATGAAATTTGGTATACAGGTTTATCAAAATAATATTTAGGTCAAGTCCGATTTTGAGTATGATCGAGCAATTTTCGACAGAGTTATGCCCCTTGGACGTAGAAAAATTATATTTATTTGCAGTTTTTGTTCAGTGTCTTTGCAGAAGTTTATATATATATACACATATTGAAATAAAATTTGGTATACAGATCAATTATAATAATATCTTGGTCAAGTTCGATATTGGGTAAGATCGTGCAATTTTAGACAGAGTTATGCCCCTTGGACTTAAAAAAATTCCAGTTATTTGCAGTTTACGTTCATTTTCATTGTGGATGTTTCCAAGGGAGGGGGGCATAAGTGTATCACAAACATCTCTTGTTTTGTTTGTAGTGCAATTAAAACAAAATGTGATTTGTTTAATGAGAGAGAGAGAGAGAGAGAGAGAGAGAGAGAGAGAGAGAGAGAGAGAGACTCTTTTGCCATAATTTTAAATTTTAAATCATTATAGCATTTAGATAACATGAACTTTTATTTTTGAGATGGATGTACATGTACATATTCTAGTTTGATCGCAATTTACAGATGGAAAACCCAGACTCCGACATCTTACCATCTCCAGAGCTAATGCAGGAGGATCTTGGCATCAATATTGGGAAGGACTATGAGGTTATTCCCTCAGCAGGACTTGAAGAGAAGCAGTGTGAGGATGTGGCCACCGATCAAAGTGATACAACAGAAGACAGTGAAGGTATACCTACAGTACTCATTGCTTTTGAAAGTGGGTAGAAAAGGGGAGGGGCTAAATATTTTGTGTGTGTCTCTTACATTTGCGCACCTGAATAACTTCTAAGTTTTGAATTGTTTTTTACATTGATCAGCTTAAATAAGTGGGAATTTTTTAATTGAGGAAAAGGGAGGCAAGGGTCTGTTGCTGAAATTGATACAAATACCTTGGGAATTAATGAAAAGTAAAGGTTGGTACACTGTTCAATTGACCCTGCATGATGACCAGAGAAAGAATTGTGTACAAAAGGGGGGCTACTCTTATGGTTTGAAGACTGTTGAAAAAATTCAAGGAGGATTGTTTTAGTTAGTTTTTGCATTGGGATGGGAACCACATTTAATGTAGGACTATTCTGTTAGATACTACTCAGACTTTACAAAAACAGCTTACCCTTTCCCAAATTAAAACTTTACTTGATATATTATGATAAAAAGATCTCTTCGAGTGATCGAAAATGTTAGTTGATCTGAACAAAAACATAGTACAGTAAATATACAATATACCAGTACCATAACTTTGACAAGGAGGATTTTCACCAATTTTACCCATCAATTCAAACTTGCATGTTATAGCAGTGGCTGTTTGATTTCCTGTATTGGAAATGAATTGTCTTGCAAACACAGTAGTTATCAGAAGTGTTTGGGAAGCTGATGCTTGACTTATTACAAAGAGTTATTGTCAATCAAATGTGTGGTTAGAATTACGTTATAGGGTATCATTCAGATTGACAGAGTTAAATGAAACAAAAATTTCTTTTCATCTATGAGTTTAAATACGAGCTGTAGTCAAAATAATATCTCAAATAAGACCAACTTATCTTATAGAGGAAGTAACCCTCTGTTCTGAGCATGCCCACTTTGAGAAGCCTATGATAGATGAGGTTTACAACATTCCTGTGGAGAAGATGTTCGAGATGTTGTTCACAGAGTCGGATTTCTACAGCGAGATCCAAACAAGAAGGGGCTCAAAAGGTCTGTCTTTCTCAGTTTGTGTATTTAGTTCCTACATATATTGGCTTTAGCCATTAATTAAAGCTGATAGCTGTCTTAATGGTAATCTGCATGCCTTCTGTTGGATCTTACATCTGCTTGAGCTATAAAATAAGTACCATACTGTTCAACCATGCCTAGAGATATTTGTCTGTCTGGCAAACTAAGTAAACAAAATATGTAACTTCCCATCAGGAGGTTCAAACTTGTATGCTTTACTAGTGGTATATATCTTAATGAATGATAATGATGCATTTTCCTTTTCAACAGATTTTACTTTCACGCCCTGGAAGGACATGGGGCATGGTAAGCAGACTCGTACCGTCAGCTACACCATCCAACTAAACTACTCCATAGGGCCCAAGTCTTCCCAGGCAGTGGAGCTACAGACCTGTCACAAGAACCCCACCCCCGGCACCTACTTCACTGTGGACACGGAGTGCTCCTGTATGGGAATACCTTATGGAAACACATTCATTGTAAGTCTGTTATACAGTGTTCAGGTCCATTTTCACTATTCCTTGCAGTTTTTCCATTAGATTTATTGCCTTACAGTCGGTGCACTTGTTGGTATGTGCAATCAAATGGTAAACGGTTGCATTGGTTGGTAGGTGGTGAGATTCGGTTCTGTCTATTAAGATTCTCTGGTCCTTTGCTTGCTAAAGTTCAAAGTTTAGTTATCATCCTTAAGATGTTATCTGTTCTTCATTCATTAAATATAAACTGAAATGGGGATTTACAAAGTAATAACATGTATGCCCAGTAGAGTTATAATGGAAAGTATATGAAAACGGGAGATTTTTGTAAAATTTTTGATCCACAAGTTGCAGGGTCAAACCCACAAACTTAAGGCATGAGGTTCCATCGCTCTTTGTGATAAATCTGTGGCAAAGACGATGATTACCAACATGTACTGTAAACCAACTTTTATTTGTGTGCGAGAAATATTTGCGAGATTCGCGAAGGCCTCTTTGTTGCAAATATTTCTAGCCATGAACTAGTCTTTGTTGAATGGGTGTCAATGAAGAGTAGTCACGAAAAATAAAGTTGTCGCAAACCAGTTTATTATTGAAAATTGGATAACAGTAATAGAAAATGTAATAGAAACATTTTTAAATTGCTACACATTTTCCAGCATAAAAGCATATTAAATTTAGGATGTAAACTAATAATTCCTGGATATTTTAAAAGTTATAGAACATTGCTGAGGAGCGTACCAGGTGTACCAAGTTTTAGTAGAGGTAAACTGAACAAGGCTGTACTAAGCTGATCTGCACCAGCTTTTCAAACATCCTGTAGCGTCTTATCAAGTTGATGAAAAATTGATTGAGATTTAAAAATGATATGTAGGATGTATACATTAATTGGTCGATATTAAAATGTTTGCTTCATGAAACAATGGTATTGACAGGAATAAACTTAAACCATAAATACATGTACTTCTGACATATGTATGTATAGAGCTTATGATGCTTTAATGAAACCTGAAATTACGACGTGTGTAAAAATAGTGTTTAGAGGAAATATAATAAAGAATTGTTCATTGTCAAATAGATGTGTGTTCTATGAAATTTGAAGAAGAGACATCGACTTTTTTTTATTAGCTTATTGATAAACCAATGAGTGTTTTATACATCAGTTTAAATTATTATGTGATTTTAATGCATGTTTTAGGAATGCAATGAAAACTATAAACAGTTATATTTCATATGCAAGTACAGTGTATATACCAGTATGTTGAATTCTGGTAATTTAAGGCAGTAATCCCCAATCAATCACCCTGTAGCCAAATCATCTTTTAAAAAAAACTATTGGTAATCAATGAATGCACACAATTTTTTCAGAAAAAAAAAGGACGCGGGGAAGTTAGGATTATCAAAAAGCTACTGATAATTTTGTCGTACTATGTAGATTTGGGCAAGTTTGGCATAGATGACCATACCAACTAGTTTTTGCTTGTATACCCTCGTGAGTCATTTAATGACTGTACTCAGTGCTGTTACATGTTGTATAGTATCCAATCAAAAAAATTTCTAATCAACCTGCTCTTCAAAAATTGAAAAGAAAAGTCACCCAGCTGGAGACATTTACATGAACGTGTGTCTATCCTTACTGAAAAGAAAAATGAAATATCGGTAAGAAGATTCATCTCAAACCTTCCGAGAATCAAATTTCTTCTGTAAAACATTGTTCCATCAATATTTCATTGTTAATGCTACAACTTTTGAAAAAAAGGAAAAAGACCCTGAAGGTTTTTTTTTTTGTGGTTGAAATTATTGCTAGAGATGGTACATGCACATTTTCCTGAGCTAATACAATACACATTCTGTGAATGCATGAGTACTAAATTGGCTTCATTTGCTGGAAGTAAAATCAATGGTTGTTAAAACAAATATCTACCTTCTGAAATGAATTTTTATCATTTTGCACTCAGTTGCAGATCTTGAGATTTTACCTTAAAGAATTTTTTTTTTTTTTGCCTCTGTTCTTGCATTGTAAGATGTTTATCTTTAAGTTAATATATGGCAGTTTCTGATTTGAATATTTTACCTGTGTATAGAGGAGGTTTGATTAAAATAAATACAGGTGATTATTCATGTTTGTATTCCTGTGCAGTGGTGATACAGCCATTGATTGAGACTGCAGTTGAACATATAAAGGAGTTTAAAATTAATTCAGGATATCAATATACCGGTATAATGATCTATACTATAAGTGGGAGCCCACTCTTAATTGTGTTAGATTGCCTATGACATAACAGGTATGTTTGTTTTGGTTGGTGGTGAAAATTTTATAGCTCATTCAGAAGGATCAAAATCTTGACGAAGTTGGATATGTATATGTCTGTCAAACTAAATAGTGAACTCTTCTTTGATATATTTATTTTGGCTACCATATTTTTAAAATTGTATATATAAAACTTGGTGTGCAGGATTACAAGTATTTACACAGCAGATGAAAGAGGGGTATGTGCCATAACGATATTTAAAAAGAAAAGGGGTTTTTAGTTTTATGATGCATGTAACTATTGGAAAAAAAAATTATTTAATTACAATTCACTACTGGATTTAAAAAATTAAAAATGTCAAGCTCACAGGTTACTTTTTTTTCAGTCTTTGTTTCATTTTTTTAGATGCCATTACATGTAAAGAATTATTAGATGCCATTACATATAAAGAATTATTTTAACTTAGGTTAGGAAGAGGTTTCTCAAGAATGAAAATATTGATTGGTGCATTATTACCATAACTTGTTCAGAGCTCTTAGATTAATCTGTAATGATTTATTAGAACTGTTAACTACATCTCTGTGTCATGTTCCCCTCTCTCTCTCTCTCTCTCTCTCTCTCTCAATTCTTGTTTTACAAGTTTTCATGGTACAGTGCATCAGGTAGATAGATTCTCAAAGTAAAACCATTGAATGAAAAATGCCATATTGAATGATTTCATTATTTGCACATTGGGTGGGAAATTCACAAGTGTTTCATAGTTGACAACCTAGATAGTGATTTCTAAATATAAACTTGATGAAATATTTCAGAAAATGAATTTAAAAGGCTTATTAATCATGTATATTTTTTTTTAGAAATGAAATGGTTGCTATTTCTAAGATTGTAAAAAATACAAAAGAACTGTTTCAAGAGCAACCCATTTTATTGGAGTTAAGATAGTGTTTTTGTATTAAAAGCAAAAGTATTATTCCTTTACTGTTTGATGAGCCATTTAATTGCTTTATTAAGCTTGTTTATGAAACATTATATGCTCTTTACATGTATAGGATCAAGTATATTCAATTGAGGATTGATTTGTTAGAACTCACAAATTAAGACAAATTAAATTAAAAATAAAGTATCAAGGATTGATATTTGTTTGGAGCAATGTTATATTTTAACTTGATGGCTATTGTATTGATTTTAAAATGGAACTTCAAGCCAATCATTTGCATTGATGGTACAGTTGGAAACAAATTGATATCAGCAGTCTAGATCTCTCCTTTTTTTTCTTGGAAGTATCTGATAGCGATGGAGACAATTCTATATGTTGGAATTTTTACTGTTTTAGGTTGTGAATAAATACTGTGTGTCCAAGGTCAGCCGATACAAATCTCGAATCCAGATTTCATCAGAAGTACGCTACAAGAAGTCAGTGTGGGGATTAGTCAAAAGTATGTACATGCTTGTATCCACATTTTCCAATTTCCTTACTTATTATAACATTTTGATGAGTATCAGTATATTTGTTATCAAACTCTTAGTTAGATTTGTGGACTGCAACATATTTTTCAAAGTTATTTTTGAACTCTGAAACAAAAGTTAAATTGGATTATGATTTGTTTGATGGAATTCCAAAAAATTTCAGGATTAGTTACAAATGAAGAATTCAATCAAATGAATGCAAGTTTTTTTTTACTCTGTTCAGACTATAAATTATGGTAATGAAATACATGTTGTAGCATTATAGATGTTAAAAACAAGTACTACACATGTACTACATTTATAGTGTATAGATACATAATTTGTACTGGAAAACAATTAACGAAGAAAGTAATCAATAGAATTGTCTGAAAAGGAAGATTCCTCAGGTAATGAACTACATGAGAATTCACCTACTACCTTGAACAGTATTGATTACATCTGGAGGAAGTATCTATGAATATTTTTTTTTTAAGTAAAGAGAAATACTCACACAAAATTGAAAATTAGAAGGTTTAAAGCAAGTTAAATTACTGGTACATTTCAAATCCCTGCCATTGTGAAATTTAAATCTATAGACTTAGGCAAACCTACATACCAGACAAACTGTATTTTATCATGAGAAATAATTTTAATTTGTAGTGTATAGTTCCTGGTAACCTCAAGTTTTTGCTTTTTGAGTGCTCAATTAAGTACAGGCTATATGATAATACTCTAATCATCTTATATAATATAATTAGATAGATAAATTGTTGTCACTTAAATTGTCACTTATATTTTGTTATAATACTACCAGTAGTATAAGGTCAATGTCTAAAACTAAACCAAAAGTGTGGGAACTGACGATACATCAATTAAAATATGGATGAGATCGACAGAAAATCCACATTATTACTGTAATTTGTTTGTTTTCTAAATCCTTATAGCAGAACAATTAAAGGCTACGCAATTGTAACTTAGCAACTTTGATACATGTATTTTGATATCAAGTGATAATTGCACTTATACCTGCATTATTTTTTCTCGCATTGTAGGTATGATAGAGAAAAACAGTGTACAGGGTTGTTTGGATTATTTCAATACCCTAAGTGTTCACCTGAAGCAGGAATCTGACAAGTTTGAATCCAGCCATCAACAGACTCAGGCCAGCGGTAAAAGGAAAATACGAAAGAGGAGAGTTCGAACCCAGCACTCGGCGGTCCCAGAAATCCACAAACTAAAACCCACCCGACACCTGTCCCTGATTGACAAGCAGACCAGACAACCTGTCAAGTCCCCACTCATCACACCATCAACGCCTGTCAGAAGTAAGTCCATCCCGGGGAGAATGCAGGCCCGTTAGCTGAAATGTTCAGTCAGTTTTGAGATACCGGTAGTGAGATATGATAATTCATAAAATGAGTGGTATGGTGTCTGTATTTGTTCATGGCAGATTTCTAGGGTATCACTTGCCCACCATATATTGCTAACGGTACATGTAAATGCTGGTAACATATGCAATATCAATTAAAGTACCACGGTAAATAAGATTTTAGCTGTCTATCAAGGATGGAATTAAACCCACTTTTTAAAGAACTTCATTATTATATGACTGTATACTGGTAAATGCAGGATTTGTGTTGTTCATATAATGAGAGATTTATAAATTGACTGCGTTTATACTACCATGTGTTCTCCATCTTTTTTTCTTCCAAATCTTAAAAGAATTTTTTTTAAAATAGGTTAATAAAAAAAAAGATTAGAAAAAATTCGGACACAGTGTATTCACAAAATTAACAAAACAATTTGTTTCAACATTAAAAATCAATCAATATGAAAATTGTTACATGTATTTCCTGCACTTGTGCAGGATATCGTATATAGTTATTATAATATTCACGTATCTAGATGAACAATGTATCTGTATAAAGCAATAATTTAATGGTGATAAATTGATTCTTTGTCAACAGGTGTCACAATACACAAAGAGGATATATCCAAACTCAATGCCGACACACTGGTTAGAGTCATTCTTGTTGTGTAAGTATTTGTGAAAAATTGATTATTTTTTTTTCAGTATAGTAACATGTTTCCTTTTATGATACGGTATATGCTGTTGTATTGATGTTCACTGTTGGTCCAACTCATTTACATTCTATTAACAAAATGTTTCATCACTGCTACATACCAATATGCCGTATTTTTCGGGGCATAGGCCGGTATTTTTTTTCTCCGATGAGCGAGCCCCGGCGTATCCCCCGGGATCGGCTAATCGTAGACTCGGAGTTGGAAAAAATCAAACAGTAAAATATAAAATCCACTGTTTTTATCCATTGTACTGTTGGAGCAGTTTATTATGAGGGTCGGGTTTTTTTTTCATCCGTATGAACTATTGTTCAATGGTTGTCCCGTTGATAATATTTGTAATGACATCGTGAGTAATAAAATATACAGTACTGTACGGGGTATTTCTTTACAACCCCAATCAAAAGAATTTTTTCCCACGTTCGTGTATGAACCCTGGAAACTATTATTGCGTAGTAAAAAAGAAAACGAAACCGGGTAGAATGTAATATGACGGAATTTTTGTGAATTCTTCATGTCTGCGTTCGTGGGAGTTACTGGTCTTGGGTGTAAAATAAATCAAATGCTTTGTGTTTTTACAATTAATTTTCTGTTGGATGAAATAACGGTATTCTGGTGTCTTGTGTATATACAAAGGTGTGAACCCCGTGATTAAAACACAGCCTGGGGGCACATAGTGTACACCGTTACACTTCATTGCATTAACTGTGTTTTTATCATTACAACTTCTCTGCATAACGGCAAGTCACTATTTAATTAATTAATCGAAAGAACATAAATTAAATATTTTATGTTTGGTATTTCGTTTTCTCATCTATTATACTGTGAACAGATTACATGGAATATTAGTCCTTGAAAGTTTGATTAAAATTATATCTGTAAGTTTTATAAGTTTCATTTTGTTCACTATCTTAAACATCATCATAATCTCTGATGGCATTCTTTTACGTTTTAGAGAAAAATCACCAGACTCAAACGATTCAAATCAGTACTGCTAAACGCTACTTGTATATTATCGTAAGTGTACCCGCGATAATCTCAACACCCTTAGCTATTTCGAATTTAGGCTTTGTCCTTTTATCAATAGCCAAAACTAGTTCGTATTTAGTGTCCGAAGATAAGGTTTTTCTTCTCCGTGGGGTTTCCATATACATCCGTATATGTAAAAACAAAAAATTCAAAGGTGAATAAAGTAAAAGAAGTATAAAAACACACATGATGAGAACTTAATTCACACCTTTGTATATCAACCGGTCAGTCTGGCATAATTACTGTCACCAACCGTGACGACAGCTGCCAGGGAGTTCTTCAATATAACCGTTATAAAAACAACTAATTATCACCTATGGGAACCGATCAGTGGCTTCAATATAAGCGATATTTCAAAATAGCCGATTTTATTATATCCGTTATACCAATGCAAAGAAAATGAGAGGCAAAATCTGGGGATTTATTTCTATTTCAAAATAAGCGGAATTTCAAAATAAGCGATTTCAATATAAGTGGAGTAAGCTGTACGATGACTTCCTTAATTAGCGGTCATACTTTCACTATAGTAATCATCGATTGAAAATCGGCTTATCCCCCAATTCGGCTAGTCTAAGGATTTTTCTTGAATTTTGTCTAAAAATTAGCAATTCGGCCTATGCCCCACATCGACATATGCCCCGAAAAATACGGTACATGTGTATTTTCTCCATTGAACCAAAACATGAGTTACTGGCCAGGTATACCGGTAATTGCAATTTCCAGTTAATGTTTGTATCCCTACTATATTTCTTTTTTCTTGATTTTACATGTAATATTTTTTTCTGTTGCCACTATAGGTTAATTTTTTTTCTCAACAAATAGAAGCTATAATTGCAAGTCAAAAACCCCAACAGGAGTAGTATTTGTCATGGTTGCATTTCGCACATATGTCATATAGCAAAAGTACATACGGATTGCTATAGTTTAAAATCATTGAAGAAAATTTTAATGTATCCTTTCTACCAACACATTTTCTATCAAACAGCCATGCTTTGTTTTCAACCTTGTCATTGCATTCTGTAGGCTTGTCCTGCTGGTGATCTTCAATGCTATTCTGTTCTATAAGCTCTGGTCCCTGGAGAGCTATACCAATGTACTCTACTTCCCAAAGCAGGACACAATGGCTGAGGAACTCAAGTAAGAATAGAACTGGATTAAAGTACTGTAGATTCCAAATTAAATGTGCATTTAATCACGAGAAGCAACTCTCGCAAATTTCAAAATCTTACTTTTATTTTTCAGACAGTTTTGAACTATAGGAAATTATAACTAAAATTTGATGATCATGATTTCATATTCTTGCAATTAGACACAAAACTGCGGATTTGTGGAATTAAGTACTCAATGACATTTGAATTAAGGAATTTACAGTACAAGTAAAATTTATATTATAAATGTACTCGTTCATTATTTTGCATCCTTGTTACTGTATCCAGAAAAAGTTGTTTATTTATTAAACAGATTAATTGTTTACTATGAATAATGAAGATCAGACAGTCTTTGTAATCTGTAATATTTTTTATTAGCAGGGGTTATGCTTTTTCTTTTGGAAAAGATTTTGTAACTAATATGATTTCTGCATGTTTTGGTTTTTGTAATGTATAACAATCATGAAAGTTAGAGCATTGCAAATAAAAAAGTTGTAGACAGTATTTCTTTGTTTTGTCCTTGTTTATTTAAATTTACAGATTATACAGTCTTGTATGTTTTAATTTTCACAGAAATTATCCTAAATCACAAGAAGAATGGACACAGCTCCTTCAACAGCAGAGGCAGCTGCATGAGAGTGAAATTGATCGATGGAAAGAAATCATTACAACCTCAATAGATCTTATAGATCAAGTAAGAAGAGCTAGACTAAGTTCAATTTCTCTCTATAAAAAATACATGTACATGCACAATTGTGGTGGGCCGGGTGTCAATACCAGATATTCTGGACAGTGGTAGACTGTTTCCATAGTGCTTCTCCTTTTTAGCGCAAATTAATGTTGTTTGATTAAAATATGACAAAATATTTAAAATATATGTATGTACATGTAATAAATTTCAGTAAATCACAGTTTCTGCCTAATAATTTTCAGCAAAATACATGTATATAAATTTGCTGTATGCAGTTCAGTATTAGGTGTTAGGCAGCTATCATGAAAGGGTTTAGCAAGACTAAATTCAATTTCAATTTTTTATTTTTTAGGTAAAGAATACTATGGTAAATGTGAAAACTAGTTTGGAAGGGAGACTCAAGAGTTCAGACATTGTTACTGACAAAACATCATAACGAAGGTTTAGAACCAGTTGTGGACTGGTGGCTTCCCAGAATGCCAAGCAATGTGACACAAAAGCAAGTAGCTGGCCTCTTGCGACAGGGCAGTGTGAAAGTTGTATTTTATTTATTTTTTATCTGTTTCAACATTTTATCAAAGAATTTATCAATTTTGACAATTGATTCAACACATTTCTCCCCCCCCCCCCAAAAAAAAAACTTGAATGTATTTCTTTCATTCATATGACAGTTGAAAGCAAACTTCTTTTTTTTCCTTTTATTGGGCATTTTAAAAATTAACCCTATTTATCGTTGTTGACATGATATTTGTTCGTTTGGAATTCAAAAAATCAATTTGAAAACCCATGATGACAAATCATTGTTTTTTAAAGATTTGTTGGGGACATCGTTTTTATTAAATAATCATATATCAACAAGTTAAATGGTGTAGACACTCATTTTCTGTATATCAAGATATGA
The DNA here is from genome assembly GCF_963853765.1 of Magallana gigas. NCBI lineage: Eukaryota > Metazoa > Mollusca > Bivalvia > Ostreida > Ostreidae > Magallana > Magallana gigas. The sequence continues at coordinate 29,627,063 of NC_088854.1, forward strand.
TACTGCATTCAAAGTGACCTCAAGAACATACATATTTATGATAATATTTGGTACATGTACATGCATGTAGGGCTATCAAAGGGCTAATGATCATTCATTTTTTTTAATTTAAAGACAAAAATCCTTTGCCATTATTTTTTTATTAAAAATGCATTGTCTTTGGAGTTTGATCTTTTTCATGTTTCCTTTTTTCTGCATTTGTTAACTAAGCCTAACCTATTTTCAAATTGAATTTTGTGTGAATCTGGTCGAGAGATGGTGAATGCATTCATTTTTAAAAAAGAAGGAAACATCTGATTGAAACTGTTTAAAGCAATATTTGAAAACACAATGAAATTAATGTGAATCCAGGTGATAACTGTATCATTAAATAGATTATACTTATAGTATTGTTACATAAAACTACAGGTACATGTTCAACATGTAAATCAATAAAAATACTGTAAACGTATTCATATTTGGCTGGTACGATATTTGATAGAAAATAATTTTTGAACAAGTTGGCAAGGATTTGAATTAATGAATTCCTGAATGTGACTATTCTTATACGCATGTATGCATGGCATTTAGCGATGTACTCGATTTAGCAGAAGCCGCATTTCGCCAAAAACGCTAAATAGAGACTAGAGTACCCAGCCAAATGTAATATGTTTACAGTATACCGGGTACTTTATTGTTCATAATAATACTCCTGATATGTGATACAGATATATTGTGCAATAATGATACATCATAATATTTTCATGGTGCAGGCGTTGTGTATATTTTAGTGGGAAATCTGGTGAAAAATTTTATCTTCGATGTTGTGATTCTGTGTTGATAATAATGATTAAGCTTGTAATGTAAAACCTATATTGCATGCTTCATAATCATGTGTGTAAGTTAATTTAATGTATGCGAGCTTCTGCAAGTGAAATTATCATTGTTTTTGCTATTATGTTCATGATCTCAACATTCCTTTTCATAAATTACACTAATATTTAGTCACCCTTCCACCTTCCAATTATTATTATACATTATGTACATTATCTAAGGTACAGCAACTCTGCCATCAACAATTACATGTATCTAAGTTTCAAGAATTATAGATTTAATGTCATTTATTTGATGGTAATTCCATGATACTTTGAAAAAGGTATTGATGAACTAAAATACATGTACATTTTAAAATTTTAATTTGGCATAAGTGAGGTATTGAATTTCATACTGTTAAAGTTTTGATATGACATAAAGGTTTACACCAGGACTTACATTTTCTACATTTATAGCTGTACAGTGGGATGTTGTGCCTTAAATGCAAGATTTCTATGTGTTAACCATACAATGGATAAATATTGTTTCTAGTTTTGAGAGGGTGTGATAGTTATGAATTGGTACGAAGTATTGTGTACAATGTGAGTAAAGTGTGTGACTGTACAGGTTCAGGTAGGCATGGGGCTAAGGTGTATGTATTCATTATATATGACTGAATAAAGCTCATTTTATTGGTGTTTACGATACAAATTCCTAATTGTCAAAAGTATTTTTTGTCATCTACAGTCATGTTACTCAAAATGATTTACAGTTTGTCTCGATAGAATGTACAATGTATTTCAAATTGAGTACTGTATTTGTTATATATTGTTTTGACATGTCTGAAAGATGTGTGTAAAATTATGAATTTTTTTTTTCACGAAAATTTTTCTTTTAAAAGCCATTTATCCCTTTTCTGCTGAGAGTTGTTAATATATAGTACATTGTATTACAAAGTTTTTGTTAAAATTACAGACATTTATACATGTATATGCCATGCTTACTCTTGCCTATTGGGGGAAGAGTTGCTCACTTCTTGTCCAGAGCAGTCTAAGCATTTAAATTCTGTAAAGATGATATCTTAATGCTTTAGTCATTAAAGAGGCATTGCAATGTAATTTTAATCAAAGTGTCAATAGCGTTCAAACTCATACTTTTGAAAAAGCTAGTCAAACTTGGCTTCAGTAATTATATCTTACTGCAAAAGAAGTTTTAGGCACCCAACCAAATCAAATTCAAAGTCACAACTGTTTACCTTTATTATATGCACCAAAAATGTTTCAAAACTAAATATTTTTGTGGTAGCATCATATACCACATGGTTTTTGGCTTTAACAAAGATTTATGTAGATATACATTTATTTTAAATAACTTTCTCTAGAATTGCATGTATTAGACCAAATACTCAAGTCCATCAGGTTCTTTGATAGAGCTCATTTTTTTCCTATTAAGAATAAATGTATATGTATTGTGATCTTTATCTTTTCTGTAGCAAAGAATACACAGTATTTCAAATGCACTTTCACTGTATTGTCTCAGAGGTGGTTTATCTACCGATATATGGAGTGTTCTGTGTAGCTGCACTTTGGTAGCTCTTACTATTTTTCATCATCCTTGCCTCCACAGAATGATTGAAGCACAGTGTTAATAATTTAGGAGATAAATGTATTTACAATCTTTAAAGAGCAGTTTTGTTGATAATAAAATACATCTGTTTAGAATTATGTTGTTTTATGAAATAGATCCTTTAATAAAGTTTTCATAAGATCTTTTTCTTGTTTAGGTGTTATTATTACATGGTGTTATTAAAAGCTAGACAAAACAATGTACCGTACTAGCTTGTATGATAACTGATGCCTGTTATAGTTGTTTGATTTTCCCAATGAACTATTAAGGTACCTCACTACACCTTGAAATAGTTTCTCAAATCAGCAGAAATTTACTTGATTATGATAGAAAGAATGATGGATAAGAATTATATATATCAAAGAGGCGAAAAAATGTACAATTTTTGATAAAAAAAGATATTTTCAAAAATGTCATTCAGTAAACATGAACAAAAGCCCCAGGTGGATTCGAACTCATTACCTGCGGTTCACAAGCCTGATACTTTAACCACTGAGCTATGATGATATACATCTGAATCGATTGATACAAACAGATTAACAAAACATTTAAATCGCCATCTTGTGACGTAGTGTCTTAAAAAGTATAAGTCTCGGTGTAGTGAAGTACCTTAAACAAAATGAAGAAATTTTGCAGCAAAACGATGAGCTTAACCAAAAAAGTCAAAATGGAGCCAATTATGGTTACAATGCAATTTAAAAAAAAAACAAATCAGAAATTATTCACTGACCATTGCCTTCCTATTTTATAAAATGATTATCTGTACCACAAAGAAAAAATATTAAAACTTGTTTAAACTTTAAAATACCATCAAATACAAAAGAATTGACATTTCATTTGAGAGCAATGTCAGCATGGTCAAGGCCTACTCATTTTCTGTATGCCAGAAATGTCCATACATGTATAAACTTTTCTGTGCATGTACATTTACCGATACTTAAAATTTAATGTCACGTTTCTGAAAACTTGCCGTTGAAATTTCATTAAAACCTGTTATAATTTATATGAACTACAATGCCTGACATCTTCTGGTAATTAAAATCGAATTAAAAATAAAATTAAATCTACTCAGATGCTGCATAAAGCAAGAGCAAATTTTTTTTTTAGATCTATGCAAAAATGCAAATACAGGCAGGCTTGAAAGTTTTAAATAACATGCATAAACTTTGCAGTAATAAAATGTATACTATTCACTTTTAAAATAACACTACATGCAATTTTTTATGTAAACAAACTTGTGAAAGAAAAGCAGTTACTCGAATAGTGTAACATAGTTAACAAATTTATTCAACATTATAAAATGAACAGATGTTGTAGCTTACAGGCATTAGACCAACAATTTCTGACGCTCAACAACACAAGGTATTGACAGATGTGATTTCGTACAGTATATCAAACCAAACTTTCTATCCATGTCTTTCACAAATACAATAAATCAATATAACTGATTTATCAACCAGCATCATCTCCAGAATCGCGTTCATCTAACATGTCTGTATCTAATTCATCATCATTAGTGTCACTTTCATCATCATCATCACCCTCTTCATCATCCTCGTCTTCTTCATCATCTTCTAAATGCTGAAAAAAATCATATAAATTATAATGGATGTAAAGCCAATCGGCGTGATAATGGTAAATTTGATGAGAAATCGGTATTAGGGAAATACTGCAAGACGTTGCCATAATTTACCTCAGAAGCTGTTTTCCCAACCGGCACTATATTGTTGTCCTTTTTGGCTATGCTTTCGAGCTGAAAAAAAAACATAAATCAAATCATCATAGATAGAGATACCGACTGGATAAGTTAAGTGTGTTGAAACTATTTTTATAAAATGCAAAATCGAAATGCGATCGATCAGAAACTTGCTATATTTTTAATTTTACATAAAATGTTGCGTACCCAAAGATCGTGCTCCTTCTCCAGCTGTTCTAGCTCGTTTTCGTCATCACATGGACGATCTACTGTAAACCAAAGAGGATCTATTGCACCGGGAACAAGACTGGGAAAGCGAAATGTCATTTTGAATTTTTCATCACATTACAACTGGAAATATATTGTGCAAACTAAAAGTTAATTTCGCAACAACAACCTTCACAGATCCGGAAAGTCGACGACCAAACAATAAAGAAACATTTTCTCTCCAGTTTTTAATTTGTTTTTTTATGTATTTTTTTAACATTTTCAAAAAATTCTTCCAAAACACACAACAGAAAAATATAGTGATAGTTTCGCTTGCGTTAAATTTGGAAGGGGGGGGGGGGGGGTCGGGGCCGGAAAAAAATGGAATTAATGTCTTTTATTCCAAAAGAAATAGATGCGCATATTTATTCGGACAAAATAGATAAATGTTTTTGTTCTTACGAAATAGATAATTGTTGGGAAGAATTTACAGTTTGTACGGGCGATTATTTGTTCGGTTGAATTATGTATATACGAGTCAGTTGAGTATATCATGTATATCATGTGTGTATATCAGTTCAGACGAATTAGTTGTTTGTTCGGACTAACTCTTAGACGCCAAAAGTTTGTTTTCACTATATTATAAAATGAAAACCATCATTTTTGCAAAGAATTGCTAAAAAGGTCACCCCTTCACCGATATAAATTTAGAATTTCTTCTGCTTTTTTTGGCATAATTTTAAACATCTAGCTCCGCAAGCCAACTTGTGGAGGAGCAGAGTGGATTGTAAATGAATTTTATAATATTTTCCTGATTTAAATTTGTTCCCGAGATTTGATGTTACCAACCCAAACTACCGTTAAGATTTTTAACTTGCACATTGCAAAAGTGAAAGATTTATAAAAGAACTGTTCTGTTTAATATCAAATTTTACAAATGATTTAACTGTCATAAAAATAATTCAATGTAATATTTTTAAAAAAGTGCAAAATGAATCTGTATAAATCAATATGTTTCCTCAAATTCTGATGAAACACCTTTGAAAAATTAATCTTGCTTTCAATGAAATGTATATGGGTGGAAGTAATTAGCATGCGAGTGTTTTTGGAAAAATAAGTTATTTGTTCGGATGATTTAGGTATAGTTGTGCGGACGTTCATGTACTGTAAGAAGTACTGAAGGGTACATTTTTACTCACGTCATGCCATAACTAACTTCCATCCTTTAACGTTTACCGACATCTCGGCAAACTGTGACGTATTTTAAAGTGTAAACCTTAAAATATGAAAGCAGTTCAGACAACCAAAAATCGAACAACAGTCCACCAATCTGCTTGGGGATCGCTACTTCATGGAGCCCAACTCTCTGCCGACTGTAATTTACAGAATGTACCGACGATCCCCCGTTTAGGGCTCAGCAACTGCTCAAGAAACAGTCGTTTCCGACACCATCAGAAAATAGCATTTTGTAAAATATATTAAAATAAAAAAAAAGAAAATGCACAAATCCCAAGTCTCTTTGTCACAAGCGCTTTCTGAATATTCACATGAATACGGATGATTTAAAGGTATGCAATGTATAATGAATGGATATGGATCAATTTTGAATCATTTTAAACTAGTTAAATATGTATTGCTAGATAACAATGAAAGTGAAATGAACCAAATTCACATGACTGACAACATATAAAAAGCCGGTCATTTTGCACCTTAAATTTTTTTTAAAGAGTTATCTCCCCTTGGTGAAAAAAAAAGAAAAAGAAAATTTTAATTTCGTCAAAATATCTGCGGTAAATGATTCATTTTATTTCATATTTTAATAAAGAGAAAGTTTATGCATGTATTAACCAAGAGTTCCACTAATTTTAAGTTACTTTTTACAATATCTTAATAAAACATACATTGCCCATAGACTTCAATGCAAAATTCAAGGTGTAATGTTGAAAATTCCTTTGGTGGAGTATTTTTATTTGATAACACCTTCAAAATGATATCATGATTAAGAATATCGGACCATTCATTTATAAGGTACAAAATGTGGTTGTTATACATCGAATACCTTAATCCAGAAAGTGCAGCATTTGATAAAGCTTGTGATAAAGAAACTTTAGAACTATGCATTTTCTGTTTTATTTTTACTGTGTGACACCATTTTTGAATACTGGTAAATTATATATGCTCCTGCTACTTTTATCATTGGGTTTTCTCCCGGGGGGGGGGGGGTGTTATATTGTGAAGTTTGTAAAAAATGACGTATTGATTATGCTGGGAATCAATTGCAAGCCTTGTTTACATAACAAAGAATTGCCAGCTCTGTATCTTGCTCATTACTCTACTACTGACACTCGGATTATAGTTGATCATTAGGAATGCATTACTAAAGTATTACAAACAATAAAAAATAAAAAAAAAATTGACCAAAATCGTGACCATGTGCCTCAAACAAACATGCTTTTCACTGCTTTGTACTTTTTTTTTAATGATAAACAAAACAAAAATAGTGTCTCTCATGCTAAAGCTTTTAATATGCTGATTCTTTCGTTTGTCAGAAATGTCCTGATTAACTTCTCCACTGGTTCTTCACTACGCCCCATTTGTTTCACCATTGTCAGCTTGAAGTCCTCCTTCACCACTTTGTTCACACCTCTTGTCACCGTTCGTTGTCTGGAAAAGTAAAAGGCCGAAAAATAGATCAAACCTTAGTGGTATTGCTTAAATCAATTTTCTTTTTTGGCCAAAACAGTTAAAAAATTGAATAAGTATGACAGGTAATTTTGTTTACATTCTTTTTATTTTATTTTATTCTATTATTTTTTTTTTAAACAAACGTCTTCTTTCTCTTTCTTATTAACAAATGACAATACATGCTGCAACCATTTATAAGCCCATGAGTTTATTATCTGATACAAAGTTTCAATGTAATTTTACATGCATTATTTTTTTAAAAAGAGTTTATGAATAAAACAATGTACATGTATTTAATAAATATGATATTGTGTATCTAAAGATTTTTAGGTGTGACAAGGGGAATAACTCAATTTTACTTGTGTGAATGTGACAGGTTGTTAGTACCTTGTGCAAGGGTGCATAAAAACTAAATATGAATATTGTTTTGCTTAAAAAAAACATCAAGAGGCATCATATGCTGGCTGCTTAGACACATTTTTATAACCCCAACCATACCTTCCAGTACAAACTAATGTATACGAGGAGGGGAATGTATTTATCAAATAAACCTAAATATTTCATAAATAAGAATGTCCAACAGTTACACACAGAATTAGTATACAAGTATCTTACTGGGCTATGACTTTAGTGCTGGTTGGCAGGATGTCCAGATTTACTTTTCCTCCTTCAAGTGTTTTCAAAAATGCTATTTCCTCTAAAATGTCAACATCTGTGGTTCTTGTTAAGATACATATACAATGTACATTAGAACAGAATGCATATACACAAGTACACATTATCCCAAGCTTCTAAAAATCATTTGGTTAATGAACATTTATTTCTGTGCAAGAGGTATATGTGAAGTATTTAAATTCTATCATATAATTCATATCCATTTTAAAAAAAAAAAGTATTATTTCAAGTTCATGCATTTACATGTAAATGTAGTTGCCGGGTGTCTTCAGTTGCCATCATCGTAAAAATTAAATGTCAAACACCAATTTCGTTACAAATAATGGTAACCGGTAATTCAAAACACACTGTTATAGTCTTAAAATAATTTTTAAATGTGATTTTATTAATTTCTTCTTACTGAAAAAGGATACTTATGACATAGTTGAAGAACATGTTATATACAAGGCTGTTCTGCTGTTTGATTTTCTTCAATACTTCGAAGAAAAGTGCCTCCGACTTTGGCCAGTCGTACTGTAGTAATACAATCATGTGACCCAATGAAGTGTCATCCCCTTTTGCTGAGAATGCTTTAGACTACAAAAATCATGTATATTAAGTAAATTATAGACAAAAATTCACTTTAATATGATGTAAAATACTGGTACTAATGATTATTTATCTGTATTTTAAATCATTTGATGTGCAAATTTTCAATATATTTCAGTACATGTAATAATAAATGAATTTTTTAATGACATCAACAAAATAAAAGGAGCCTCTTTATTATCAACCTTATACATTCTATTTATGATCCACCAATGACAACAAAATACGAAACTTAATGAAAGTGCTTGACAGATAAATATAAATCATATTCAAACCTTAAGAGCAGCCAGAAGTAACTGAATACAGTAGGGAAGAATCTCTGATTCTGTGCACTTGGTAAGCCAGAGTTGTCTCCCCTTAGCTCCGGATGTCTCCGCAAGATTTGAGGCTGGTGGTCTATCATGCGTGTATGGCAGGTCTTTGATGACATTCAAAACCAGCTCACAGGCTTTCTGGCGACAAAAGAAGAAATCATTGATAAAATCCTCAAGGGATATGTCCTTTAATTGTTTTGTAGCAACTAAATCTTGACTTGTTAGTAATGTATTTGAGAAGACCTTACTGAATACTTCTGCAGACAGTAAAAACAGCACGCCATTTGTAGGTTACTTCTAAGCTGCATATTTTCTTTTATTGTTGATGAAAAATTCTGTAGATGTGCAATGGCATCTGCAAAGGCACCCTGGAAAAAATGATGCATAATTATGAAATAGTTAATGACGTTCAACAGTCAAACCAGTCTAACAAATGATTGTGAAATATTAAATGTGTCGTCATTCCTGCCTGATATATGAGCATGTCTGTCTGGAAATGTCCCATCCATGTCCAGGTCTCCATGTGCCAAATCTCACACAGCTTCATAAACTCTAGGGCAATAATAGATCAAAATACATGTAGTATCTGATAACAAATGCAGTAAATTCAAACAATTTTTAAGTACATGTACCAGTAAATCATTTGTACAAGTTCTCTTTACCGGTAATTCATATACATGTATCTAACTTCATAGTATAAGACGTGTATAATGTGGGCATTAGATGTCACAAAATCCGTGTATAAACAATTCTGTACATGTATATAGATGATATAATATGAAGCATCATAATGTTAATTAAGCCACACCCCCTACCTGTCTGAAGGTCTGCTGTTGAGTGCATCAGCTCGTAACATTTAAATGCTGTGGTGAAGCTGTTGATGATTCGGCTGGCATTACTGATACTCTCTGCTCCTTCTATTGTGGGGCTGCTCTCCGTTTGTACTTTGGCTTTTTTTGCTCTAAACATTTCAATTTTTTTTTATATCTCTACAATTCCTAATCTACTGGATGAAAAATTCTTTTGCATGAGTTTAAACTTACATGTAATACTGATTTGAAATTTCTCAATCAAATAAAGAAAGTGGCATGATAAATTTAAAATTCACTTTATATAAGACTCACTGAGGCTCTTCATCTGCACTTTCATTTTCAAATTTTTCCATGAGGACCAGTGGGGTGTGGCTGGCACTGGGGCCCAGGAAGGACTGTGGGTCTACACTGCTTACGTAGGTGTACAGACACTCCAGAAACAAAACCACCGTGGTGTACAACACCTGGCGAGTCTGCTCAGGTGAGCGGGACTGGCGAGCTCTGTTATACATACTGTAGATGTTCTTGTACTGGATTTCCCTTTTTAAATAAATACAAAGATTGTAGTGAACAAACATGTGTACATATTTATAACAAATAATCAAAGTCACCTAAAAGATTATTCTTAAAAAAAATAATGCTTCATTTTTTAAAAATAACCCCTTTCCCCTTTATCAAAGTCATTTTAAAATAACTCTTATCTCTCTTTATCTAAAAAATTTCAAATCTTTTTATAAAATGGTTCACAGTGATAAATTTTCACAATATAAAGTCTTTTTTAAAAGTATTTTTAAAAAACAAAGTAAGACATTATTATACAGCAAAAATATTTGTAATTTAGAGTTTCTCTTACATCTCCTAAAATTTTCTCGCATGAGAATAAAATGTTGGTCAACAAAATAATTTTGAGCTATGTAGACTTGATAGGTTACCTTGGTTCACTGAACAGATCTGGGGGTACATCCCAGTCCATCAGCTGGCCCAGTAAGATGATGAGCTTCAGGAGGCTGCCCCAGGGGTCACTCACCTGACACTCCTTGTCAAACAGACCGGGGATGCTCACTCTGTTACTTAACTTTGTGGGCGACAGCAACTCTATAAAAAGAAACACACAATTCCCCAATTTCTCTCTATTACATTTTGTGTACATGACTTCATCATCACATATAATTTTTTAAAAAAAGTATTACCAATAAAAATTTTAGCAATATAAAAGTTTCCACTGAAATATTTTCTTTTTATTAAATTGCCAAATTTAATAAATCATCATTATATGGCAATCTTTAAATAATTGTTTGTCCTTTCTTGACATGGTGTTTAATCTTTGGACCAGTAGGTAAAAAAATAACTGTTTTACTGTCACTTAAAAAATTGAATTGAAAATAGGTTTGAATAAACTGGATTTTAAAAAAATAATAATATGCTCAGATAATTTTTAACATATCTTGAGTTGTGTACCTCTTTGTCAGTTCATCAGGAAAACTCAAACTAATTTTTAAAGTTGGCCACATGCATTAAGCATGATATTACCTGGAGAATTGCTGGAACTTGTATTAAAACTGGGTGACTGAGTGACAAACATGATATAAAACTCAACAGACATCTGAAGCCATCTGTAGATCTGGGCTGCTGGTAGCTCAGGCTTTTTCACTTTCTGTAGCACCAGGGGGAGGACATCACATACTGAAAAGAAAAGTAAAGTACTGGTATTTTGTATTGGATAATTTACTTTGATTGCTGTTAATGCATTTTAATAAAAGGCTAAAGAACAAATTACAAAAAATAAGAGTTTGGAAATGCCAAAGGCAGATTGCCTGGTAATGCACTTACCAAATAGCTTTCTGTAACAGTTGACAGGGTACTTCATTTTTGCTTCTAATTCTGCTTGTTGTAGGGTATCTAACAGCTTAAGCTTTAAAAAATAATTCACTTTATTTGTAAAAAATTCAAACAAGCAATGATATAGAAAATACAATTAAATTCCTTTAAGATTACATATGCATGAATATTATGGACAAGAAAAACCAAAGTAAAAGTAACTAACTCTGTGCTCAAAAACCAGATTTGAAACTTATGAATACTCTATTGCATGAGCTTGTATGTATAAATGTATGTGCATTCACATCTCTGACTACCGTACATTTGTGTATCAGAAAATCAGTGTTACTTACTCCATGCTCAAAGACAAGATTTGGAAACTTTCTCATGGCCAAGAGTAGAAGTCTACACTGCTCTAGGGTATTGCTGATTTTCTGGGCAACACTTAGTAACATCTGACATTGTGTTGGTGTGGAGACTGCAGCAAATATCTCTATAAGCAAAACAAGAGTGAGGAAATCAATAAAAAAAATCATTGTAGTTGTCAACACTCTGTTGATAACTATACTATGACTACAGCCTGACAACTGGCTTGGTACACCTCTTTATAAAAAGCTAGTTGTTACAAACCTGTTAAAAAGTTTTTGTGGCTATTAGCAGACATTTCTGTCTGAAGAATTTCCAAAATTTCTTGTATTTCCTCCCATAGTTGAGGCTCATTTGGAAACAATACAAACCTTAATTCAAAGAAATAGGGCACATGTTAAAAAAAAATTGCATATTAATTTAAAACAAAATACGAAAAATACATCAAATCATAAACAATAACGAAAAATCCTCAAATAACATGAATAAATAAGCATAATATGTCATGTATGTATTTCTTACTTGCTCTGGAAGTTATTGTTAACATATTGTATGTGCATTTATAAAAATGAAGGGTTTATACCGAGCGCAGCGAGAGGCGGGCAAAGCCCGCCTCGCGAAACGAGGATTAATGGTAACATGTATATATAAGAAAATCAGTGAAAAATGAGAGTTGAATCAGGGGTACTAAGGGCTAAAAAAATTTCTTCCAGCCATGGGCGCCGCCATATTGGCCGCCATTTTGTTTTTAAAAGGTTAGTTCGATCATTGATTGACTGGCACTTATCGATGTTGATTGCTCCTTAACTCGATTAAAAACTTTCCAATGTTTCAATTGAAGATAATTTAAATTTTAAAAAATTAAAGTAAAAAACAGATACGTTTAAATAGTGCTTCAACCAAGAAATACGACTAGTTCTACGTATATCTTATCAAATTATCAGATGGAAAATAAAAACATTAACATTAAGGAACTGATCTTTCATACAGATACTGAATAAAGTATTCAATTTTTATTACCGGTAGTCGTGATATGAATTAAAGGAAAGAAGAAATAAAATTTTGTCAGAATCACGTAACTCTCTTCGGCTGTTTCCGAAAACAAAACTTGTACGTTTTACGTACGAGACATGACGTCATAATATAGACTGAGCACGCGACGTTTAGTTTAACTTTGACTAATGATTTTAAAAGTCGGCGGATCCTACTGTGTGCATTTCAAATAAATTGTTGTACACATATATCAAACTATACTGTGTTAAATCTGCGCTCGGTCCAACGGTCACACCGTTTACATATTAGTGTAAATATATTGCAAGTGCATGTATTTACAATAACCTCCAGTGCCCCCGTCTTGTGGACTTACATTTCCTCTAACAACTTTGCTGCCTCCTTGACATTCTTCCCAGCTTTTTCTAAAGAGTATGCTTCAAACTACAACATATTCAACACGTTAAGAAAAATGCATATGATTAAGATCATCATTAAGAAAGTACATATATCACTGTATATCTGACAAGTTTATGCACTACAGTGCTGTAAGAGTTATATGCACCTGTATTGAAAAGTTATTCGGAAATAAAGATCTGGCTGTTATCATCCATGCTTTTGCTGCATATGGGTCACTTTTAGTAGGTTTCATGCAAGCTCTAGCACGAGATATGAGCCAAACTTCGTCGCTCATTGCCTTCTCATTCATGGTTGCAGCCATGTTGTTTTCCCAATGGGATGTCGAACCCCACTTTTATTAAATACAAAAATTAATGATTTATTGAATTTTGTGTTTGTTCAAATGATTAAAAAATAATCATCTTTATTTTAACATTTATAAAATTTAATATCTTTTTTGTATTTAAATGGTTTTTATTTAAATTGTTCGGGATCGAGATTATTCCTACCCTGACGAAAATGAAAGAGGCAGACGATCTCCGATCAACTCGCTCAATTTTAGTGACAATCTAGATATATTCAAATCCATGGACAAAATATATTTATTTTCTGTGTTTCAACGAACGAAATATCTATAACTTGATGCTTTGAACACTATTCCACAAGACTTGACACAACCTTACAAGAAAGAGATGTCGATGTCAGCATGGTCAGCACATGAATCGAAATACGGTATGTTGATTTGTGTTCACGTTCAATCACAAGCCTCTTGATTTTTATAGACAGGGTATAAATATCTCTCTTTTCATATATGTAACGGCTTATTGATTGAAATCGAGAGGCGTGTGGTTCAGTACGTGTATTTAGATATTTAATCAGTTTATATTTGAAGCAACAGCAAATTTTGATTTAAAATACATGAATTTTAATTTATTAAAGTATTTATTTCGTGCTACATTCTATTTATTGTTTTGTAGTTATAGACAGTTTCTAAAGATGGATACTTAATAGAGTAGTATGCTTGACAATATTGCAATAAATGCTATTCTTTTGTGTAGCTTTTAGTTTTATGGGCTCAAGAGAAGATTCAGATGCTGAACAACAAACTGAAACCCAACACACAATATCTAAGACAGGGGATATTCCAGATTATCATGCTGGGTAAAATATATATGTCAGATCAAAAACACTTGTGCAAAATATATACATTAATACATTATCTATAGTTGCATGACTAAAATCGGTGGTCTTTTATATTTTTATAATTTCAGAAATATAAGGTTTGAAGACAGGATGTGTAATTATATATATGTTTCGAAAGATTCATTCTATTTCATTATTGAAATAGAGTTAATTGTTGAAAGTAAATTTTGATAGATTAAAAAAAGGCTCACGTACTTGATGCATTAAGAGGGCCTGATGGCTGTAGCCATTTTTAGACTATTGAATTCTAATCTCATTTGGAAAAAGAGCGTTGTATAAAGATATATATAATATATAGAAAAATGTTCAAATTTTAAAGCTAAATTATGTAGAATTTTTCTCAACTGTGTAACAGTTTATAGCTTAAAAATGTTTAACTAAAAATATTTGAAAGGTAGACCTGATGGTTAATTTGTTGACCATCCAGCCTCCTTAATTACTAAATTTTCCCAGATATAGGATTCATTTATGTTAATGACAATTAAAGTAATGCACTACTATTTATTTTCTTGATTATGAGGTAAGCAAATTCTATATTATTTTTTTTTCAATTTAGAGTACCTGCATTAGAAGTTCCTGTAGGAAATTCCAAAAGACAATTTGATTTTAATATGAATAGTAGTGGAGACAAATCAAATCCACCAAAAGGTAATGATTTCATTAAGTTGCATGTATGCTTTATTGCAGTTTAACATTTTTACAGAACTTTTAAATATATCCTAAGGCATGAATAATTAATTATTTTCATTTTACAGATCCACCAATAATGCCAATTGTCCTGTCAAATGCTGTCTATTTTTCAAAAACATACAGAAGTACAAACCTAAGGAAAAACCAGAATCCACAAAGTGCAAGGTTTGATTAGAGTTGTTTAGCATGAAAAACACTGTAGGCTTTTAAATTGCAACATCTAAAACATGTTTAGCAGAGTAGGAGTTTGCTAGAAGTGAACAGCACCTACCAAAACTCCCGTTACTTGTAACACAAATTTTGGAGAGTGCTTGCAAGTGCACACTAAACAGTCTGAGAAATTATAATTTTGAAATGTGCTATGTATAGCTATGTGTATTCCATTCTTTTAATTGAACTCAAATTGGAAGAATAATTTAGACTATAAACTTGTATATATGTGTTATACATGTATACAACCCATATGTACATAAATATCTTGGTTCTTTAAACAGTTTTTCAAGGGAACATTCCCTTTCCTAGGTTTATTTAAATTATCAAAAGAAACATAACAATTTTTTCTTATATTTGTAAACCAGTACAGACAGTCAAAGACTTGATATTGCTAATGGTGTACAACAGTTGAGGCATGGTGTGGCATCAGAGCTTTTAGATTTTTCCTTCAAAAAGAAGACAAAAACTTGCACTTTTGCTGACACCCCAAAATCATCAATTCAAGTGTCAGATCAAATTGAAAGGTAAAGTTTTTAAAAGAGTTAAACAAAAGGAAGGAGTGTAGAGTATTTACTTCGCATAGAATGAAAATGTACCGGTAAAGATATTTCAGGGGGTACTAGGTACCACATTCTTTAGACATATGCTTCTTTACAAAATCAACCTTATAATTATGTTGTTTAACATGCTACATGAAGCTGCAGCACAGCTTTTACTTAAGTCAGGGATTTTTAGAACATGCAGCTTAATTATGTTTTTTGCAATTTTGCTTTTAACATACCAAAGCATTTAAATTGCCAAATATTGCAAATTATGATTATTCAAGAATAGTTTTCAATCTTAATGATATGATGTACTTTTTTCACGTTATAATCTCAAATCGGCCCATTCCACCTTTAGTACATTTTATGTTAGATGGATAAAGCAATAGAAAATACAACATATTAATTTTTAAAAGCATAGACAGCAGTTCTGGTATCAATAGGATCCTGAGCACAGATGGAAGTGATGAAAAATCTAGATATCAAAGGAGCATTTACAGTGACTTCAGTGATGGAATTACCCCCAGAACAAGTGACTCCGATCAAAGTGGAGGAGGACCTGGTAAATCTATGGACAGGAACTTGAGGAGTAGCACCGGTACCAGTGGATACAGCTGTGGGACAGACACCAGCTCCAGTGACTCTTGGGCAGTGGGGAGGAAAAGGGGGTTATTCATGTCTGAGACACCTCTACCAGGAATGACTCCTCATGCCAGAGTCCCTCAAGGTAATATATTGGTATGAAAAATCCTAATTGATGTAAAGTACTGTTATGAATACACCTAGTAATTTTTAAGATTGATTGTTCAGTCTCAAAGACTTTGATTGGACCATTTGACATATATCTATATATTTGTAAATTTTTAGTGCATTATATGTGTAAGACTATAGATATTAAGAACTTTTCTTGTATTGATAGGGTGTATTTTATTCTGGTCAGTTAATTTAAAAGTTTATTTTGAAGGTTCCAAATTGTTCAAGACACCACTGAATGTAAAAAGGAAAACTCCAAGCTCCTCCAGTAGAATGGCATCAACTCTCTTAGGAAGCTCGACTGGTAGATCTGTGTAAGTTCAAGATTACACCATCTATATTTTTGCTATGATCTAATTTTTGCTTTTTTTCACAGTAACTCTCATGTTGCAAAAGATTCATGTACAATATGGAGAAATTATATCTGGTAATGTTAACTTTTAGGTCTAAAAACAATAGGCAAAAAAATGACTGACGCAAATGAAAATTTAAGGTTTATTCATTGTTGCCCCTTTATCACAAATTTTGTGACAATTAAGCCAAAAAAACCTGGATGTATGGTATAAATTAATATGGTCTAAAAAAAACTATACTGACCGCTCTGTGCTTCACATTAATTTATAGTGAATTTTGATTTTGAGATCAACAGCCAAGGACTCGCCTTTTTTAGTTAGCTGGTATAATTCTTCGGAAATCAAATAGTCTTGTAAATAAAGTATGTTTTAGAAATAAATTTTGATTTTTATTTCTGATTCAGTGGCTCCAGTTTTGTGCATGAATCTGGTTCAAGATCTTGTGACCCAAAGTCTACTCCACACACCAGATCAGCTGCAGTTAATTCTAACTCAGCAGTCATTGTGGGTATGATATTATCTCCTGCTAGATACTGCATGCATATACAGTGATTTTGTTTGAATTACCGGTATAACAAATTTTCAAACTTTTTCAAGAATAAGACGAGATTGCAAGAAATCATGAATTAAATTAAATATTTTGCCATACATATTGCATACATGTTCTTACATTTATTTTTTGTCAAATTGTATCCTCATGATTACAAAATAATATTTCTATAATATTTATTATTATATATGTGTTTTTAAAATATTGTACAAGATGACCCAATCAGATATTTCCGTGTGTTCTAATGATAGCAATTGTGGAGGGGCGAGGTATGGCAAGAGGAGAGATTGGATTGGCCAGCATAGATTTGAGGTCCCCAACATTGAACTTATCCCAGTTTTCAGACACTCAGACTTATGTTCAGACAATGACCAAGCTTCACAGATGTCAACCTGTTGAGGTAACAACTGTATAACACAAGTATATTATGGATGTTTCATACGTTGAAATAAATTTCAAAACTGACACTAATGTATTGTTGTACATGTGTATTTGTGAGTTTTTCATCCATATAATGTGTATCAAGTAAAATAGACAATACATGTACATCCCACCTATTGTATCTTATGATATTCATGAAGTAAAAATATCACTTTGAAAAAAAATGTTGTTACATATTCAAAGATTATAATGCCAAACACAGCCTGCGAGAATGGAGCCATGACAAAGCTTTTCAAACTAGTGACTCACCAATTCCAGAATTCCAATGTGTCCACAGTACAGAGAAAGTATTTCAATGAAACAAAAGGTACTAACAGTTTTGGCAATTATTTAGAATATTAATTGTTATTTTTATGCATGAACTTGATTGTGCTTTTGTGTATACAACATATATATGCATAAACTCTTCTGGTCCCACATGTTTGATTCATCTCTACAGTTGATCAGTTTGAAATTTGTTTTATCATTTAGGTTTGCAATTTGTGAAACAACTCTGTGTTTCTGATTTCAATTCTGTGGTCATGGAGTTAACCACCAAGTAAGATTTCACTTAAAACTTCTACAGCCTTACAAAAAAATGTAATTTCCTTTTGACAGTTTTACCCTAGTGGGAACTGTGAATCTGCTCTATACAACTTAATTGATTATTCCCTGAACAGGTATTATTGCTTAGCTGCAGCAGCAGCTCTTGTAAAATATGTGGAATTTACTCAAAATATGATCTTAGCACCAGCATCCATCAATGTCATTTTCAGTGGGTGTGAAAATACAACCATGATAGGTAAGAATTAACTATATGAATATACCATAAACTAGTTAATATCAAATCTATAAAAGGATGAAAAATGGAATATGCAGATTTTTTCTTCTTTGGCCAAGTTGTTCAAGCAAAATTTAAAAAAAAAAAAAGAGAGAGGGGAATATATGCATCAACTCTTTTCCTGTGAACTGTATTTTTTCTTTTAAAAAATATTGAAATTTTGGGACAGCTATTTTAACTTTAAAAGATTAAAGCTGTTTCTTTATGATAAAACTAGATTAAAAAACATTTTGATGCAAATACAGAAGGGTGAAAAATAATGCACTTTATGTCCCTTGCTTCTATTAAGATGCCACAACAGCTGTTAACCTTGAACTCTTACAAAACATCAGAGATCCTAAGAGTGAGCACACTTTATATGGAGTCTTGAATTACACAAAGACCATTGGAGGGGCTCGTTTACTGAGAGCCAACATTCTACAGCCACCATGTGACCTCGGAACCATCACCATGAGGCAGGAAGTGGTCTCAGAACTGACAGGTTTCAGCAGTTAATTTACTGTGTTTTGTGATTATACATGTATAAGTAACAATTTTACAAATAAGCAGTCATGCATGCAATGAGTCAATACATGCATTCAGTTCTGTCATATAGTTTGATAGAAGGATGCATGGAGCATGATGGACATTGCTTGAGCCTGTTGGGTTAACCGGTCAAAGTTAATGTTTTAATCATTGATCTTGACAGACACTCATTAAATAAATAATGAAATGTGTGTTTGAAGACCAATAACTAAAATAACTTGCTAGACCCTATTTATCTTTTGTTGCATGTTGGTCTTTTACAGAGATAAAAAAAATGTAATATTTAGATTCGATCATGCATGTGTAACTGAGCTGTAATTAACTATTCTGTGTTTCAGAAAAAGAGGACGTGTTTGACAACATTCAGACTGTGATTGCAAGGTTTCTGGACATCGATCATGTTTTGTCTATGTGTGTGCAAATCCCCAAACAAGAAACTCTAAAAACTGCAGAGGCCAACATCAACAATATCATATACCTCAAACACATTCTAGAACTGGTGGACCCCCTCAGGAATGCTCTCTCAAACTGTGAAAACCGCCTGATGAAACATTTCTACAAGGTTTCAATGGATAAACTAACAATTGATGGTCTCATGTAAACTTTCAAATTCATAATTTATGAGCCAAATATTCCTATCCTTATGAAAAGATCTGTATTACAAGGTACTATCATTAATTGTAATTGTGTAAAATAATAAATACAGTATAAGAAATATTCCAAGATTTTTCAACTTTCAAGAATCAACTTAGTTAACATACATGTAATACTTTCAGTCGTTGGATGATGGCAGGTATGCATTGATGAAGGCCAAGATATCCAGTGTAATTCATGATGACACCAAATATCAGAAAGGGATGCTGCACATGCGTACTCAGAAGTGTTTTGCTGTCAAGGTGGGCTTTCTTTTTTCTCCTCTACATATCAGTCCTACACATTGATTTTCTTATGCAAAGATATTAATTTAAAGATATCAGTTATACTGATAAGACATACATGTATTTTGCTGGAACACAATAAATTTGTACTTAAAGATAGTAGAGCTTTGAGTGAAATAAAGATGATAAAATGATCACTAATTTGTTTGTTGAGAGAATTTTGTTTCTCTTACAGGGAAGTATCAATGGTAAGGTTTGTACTTTGAGGCATATCAGTTTTCAAATTTATTTCAATTACTTTTCATCATTAGTCTTAAATACACATGTAATTAATTGATATACACTGTTATATTTAATTTACTGAATTTTGACAAGGACTCCTTGACATTGGAAGAGGGACCTATGCTGGAATTATTGAGGACATCAACAGTAAGTGTACATTGATTGTATACAAAATGTATATACACTTACATGTACATAGACCAGGTATAATATGATTCCATTTTTTGTAGTACTTAATTTGTACATGTCTTTCAAATCCGAATGAGCCCCAGTCCAAGAATTAACAATTTTAAAAGTTTTAATGATTTATGAAAATAACACACATTTGAAATATATGTATGGTTTTACAGTATATACACATGGAGAAAAAGAAAAATACAAAATATGAAATCTGCATGCATATCTATTGAACTGACTGTGAAGCCTCTTAGACTTTTAGCCCCACAAGATAACTGATATACTGACGGTCATATTTTTAAAGTCTGCTCTAAGCTGTCATACGCCATTTTCACACAGTTAGCATCAATAAGTTTAAAGTCTTGTTTCTCTGCAAAATTTCCATCATTCACAATTAACCCATGATTGGATCACTGTTTACATTTCAGACCTAGCTAACCAATTGGCAGAGGAATACAGTTTACCAATAGTGACATCCTATAACTCAACTAGAGGCTTCTTTCTGCAGCTCAACTGTGGTCCAAAAAGTACCTATAGCAAAGAAAGCTTGCCTGGAATATTTATCAAAGTCACAAAAGCCAAGAATGCACTTTGTTTCACAACATCAGATTTGGTATAGTAAAACTATTTTTCATATTGATGGTCAATACCTTAAAATTATAAAAAGAAGCTTTGAAAAAAAGAAGAAATTCAGCTAGTGGCTGCATGAATTCAACACAGACATGTTTTATGTACTTTGCAGTATCAACATTCTTTCCTTATCTTTATTGTAGATTCGTTTAAATAGTAAGATCCAATTTTTTTTTTTTATTTGATCAGTTTCACAAGTTTGATTAATATTGTTTGCATTTTTTATGGTGTTTTTTTTTTTTAGTTTACTACTTATTAGTAAGCTGTAGATGCTACTTAATCATGAAAGAGAAATAAATGATGTTTTCCAAAATTCAACATTATAAAGTTTAAAATATGCCGGTATACCGGAACATGTAAAAGAAGTATCATTTTGTTAAGTTTACTTATGATTTAATGATAAATGACTTGATACACAGACAGAGCAAGAGAAGCATTGGATGAGATATATCTGGTGACCAACATGTGAGTAATAAAGGTTTTAAAATAACAATTCAAACTTGCAACTGAATAGTTTAATACATGTAACACATCTATGTATGCACTTCCCACTTACTCTCTTTTGAATAAGGTACGTGTATCTGAATATTTTAACAGAGTGGTGACAGAGTTGCTAGGAGATCTAAGGAACCATTTTGGCTGTCTGTACAAATTGTCTGAAGCTGTGTCCATGATTGACATGTTACAGAGCTTTGCTCATGCCTGTACTCTGTCCGGTTATGGTATTATATTTGATTTCTCTACTGAAAAATTAAAATACATGTAGTCACATTGCAATAAGTTTGATTACCAATATAGAAAAAAATACAGGATAGATACTAACACATTAATGACTAACATACTAATTTTAATGTTCTGTTTTAGTCAAGCCTGAGTTTACCAAAGATACATTTGCTGTTAAACAGGGTAGACATCCAATACTTGAGAGAATTACTCTTGATATGCCTGTTCCCAATAACATTGTAAGCTAGCTAATTTCACTCATTTAAGTTAAATAAATAATGGTATTCTTTGCAACAGATTCCATCTTCATATGCATTAATTCTTCCACCTCCCCCCTTACAATGAGGTTCTAAAATGTTAATTTCCAATATTTGCAGTATGCTACAGAAGATGCCAACTTTAATCTCATTACTGGTGCCAACATGGTCAGTCAAGTCATTAGAATTGTTTACCAAAAATAATACATGTATAGTTCCTAAAATATGTGAAACTAACTGTTATTAAAGTTTATGAAGGCAGTTCTTCATTTTGAATGGGGAATTTTTCAGACAAAAATTTGCTTTATGTCATGGGTTTGATTCTAATCAAATATATACAGAAGCTTAGATTGACAGTTTTCTTGTAGAGTGGCAAGAGCACATATCTAAGACAGATAGTGTTGTTACAAATCATGGCTCAGATTGGATGCTTTATCCCTGCTGAGTATGGCTCCTTTAGAATAACTGACCAGATCTTCTCTAGGATAGGCAGTGATGATGACATCGAGTCCAACTCCTCTACATTCATGTTAGAAGTAAGTTGCAAATGAGATTGACACAGCATGACACAGCAGCAAAATTTAGTAATGTAAACACTTCTTTGGGGTTTAACCAACCAGTTTATTACAATTATTTATTTACTTCAAACTACATTTGTAAAAGAGTCAATTTGC